>NW_027315735.1:10023917-10256417 GCF_026437365.1 Eucyclogobius newberryi
TGCCAGTTAGTTTATTCTCAGCACCTCACAAGCTCAAATATTGATAACTTAAATCCCACAATGCAACTTGGTATTCCACTGACATCACCTCTACTCCCTGTACAAATAACACACATCCCAGATATGTTTTTGGGCGTATTTGTGGCCGTTAAGGGTCGGCAGCCACATTACCACATTAGTTTAAATGAATGAACAGGGGGGTCTGGTGCATTTTAATGTGGTCCAGCCGGCTAAAGTAAGAGTAAAATGTTGAGGTTGTAATGCTATAAAATGATGATGTGATGAAACTGTGCCAGGAGAAAATGACTAAAGCCAGTTATTAATACATTAGTGTACTTAATTACTCAATACAATATTGGCTATGATAAATAATTATGGTCAAATTGATTCATTTTAACTGAAAATGTAAAAGTAATAGTTATCCTTACAAATTTATCTTTTACTGCTCCCAACTGTTCCTTCTTGCCAAAGTGACAAAACAAGTTATATTCAATTATACAAATGGCATAAGCATTGCTTGATTAACAATTAACACTGATAAAACAGTGCAAACATGTTATTCCCAGAGAATGAACAGAACTAGAAGTGAAGGTCCAAACCTAGCTATAGTGAAGAGACTGCGTTTCTGCAACTTTGCCACTTTTATATAAAAATGTATAGTATTATTCTATAACAGACGTAATTTGAATATGTCTGGTTATTTTTCACTATCAATTTATTATAAATTATAACAAATAGTCTAATGATGCTTTTTAAATAAATTGAAATATTTTATTGCTCTATTAAAAGTGAATTACAATATAAATGTTTGTTCTGATCAGAACATCAGACACTGGACTCCTGCATGAAACAATGCTGCGATGTGATTGGCTGATGGACCTTACGTGCATAAACCTTTATGTTCCTCTCATTCCACTTTAAGAAGTCAAAGTAAAACAGACACAACGAGTCACGATTGATCTCACACATGGTGATGTGAGAGAGAGGGACGCAAACTCAAACCTGCTCATCTCTAACTGAGGCTGCACAGGGGCCCGGGACAGGGGCCGCACACTGTTCACTCCAAAGTTTCACGTCAGAGGTTCTGGACGAGACGGCGCTCGTCCGGACCGGATCTCCGCCTCTTAGTGACCCGGGGCATAGACGCCCCTCACCGGCCTCACCTGCAGCTGACACTACCGGGCTGGTGTAAATGTTAAACTTATTATCTTTCATTCACACATATTGTGCGCGGGGCAGAGCTCTCGTCGCCTCCAGCCTGAGCGAACTAACGTGACAGAATCGTGTTGTTTCAAACAGCAGCATTAACCGTCTCTTTGTAAGAGAAGTTCAATACCTGGAAAGTGTTGTTGAGTTTGCAGTTTCTTTACATCATCAAGAAGTTTCTTCTTTCGTTTTTCGGCACCAGGAGATATATTCTTCTGGACATGAGGACCACGTTCTGTTGTGTTTATGTTTTGCTCTCGAGCTCCTCGCGCACAATGAAGTTGCCCAATCAGCGCAGGTTTGGTGTCTTGGTTGCCAGATTGTCATTACAAATAAATGCGGTTTGTGCGTTATATGTTACCGCTGTGTGCGCTGCCGCGCTGTGTGCGCTGCCGCGCTACTACACTAGTGGCGCACGCTGCGCTTGCACTTCGCATAAGACGGGTTGCCAGATTGGGGGCCCTCTTAACGCCTCGGGGCCCTACGCGGCTGCTTAGTTCGCTTATAGGCTGGGCCGGCCCTGCTTTAACGAGTACATATCTGCCCTCTTTATCCTTAAAACTCTGTTCAAAAGCTATTCACTTTGAAATCAAAATTGCAACCCCCCCATCTATTTTTATTTTATCACTGAATTTCATTAGTTTTTGCTGTTCAGTGTCATTCAAATGTGTCTCTTGCAAATATGTAATGTCTATTATTTATTTATTTTTTCATTTTTGAGGGTTAACATTTCATATTTTTCAGTGTGTTTCCTCACATGATAACAAGCTCTATTGGAACCCTGTTTGTTTTAATGATTGTGAGTGAACAGCAGCTAATGAAGTGCTCACGCCTGACCTGCTCCATGTTGGAAATGCCACATCATTTAGTGCACTTTCTCAGAAGCCAATTTGAATCGTGAGCGTTTCGTCTGTAATTAAACTTCCCCCTCCCCCTGTATTTTGTCATACACTAATGTATCAAGGATAAAATATAATGTTTGTTTGTGCATTCAAAAATTAAACATACATTAAATCTAGATTTGTGTTTAAGTTTTCATAGAAACAAAAGTCAATTCTTGGAATTACAGATTAAGACTATATTATCTCACTCTATTAATATCAACATCAGAATCAGAAAAGGTTTATTGCCATTGTCAATGAACAGAATTCACAACGCAGGAACTTGTCCTGGTGATTCGGTGCAACATAAAACAATGAACATGATCGGTCCCTCATCTGCCTGGAGAGTGGGTCCAGGTCCAGTCTCCCTCACGTCCGTCTGTCCGTCTGTGAGAGTCAGATCCCTCCTTCATCTGGAACTCCTCCAGGTTTCTACTTTTTCCCAAGGAGGTTTTTTGTAGTTTTTCCTGGCCGAGAAGGAGGGTCTAAGGACAGAGGACTCTGGGACATCGTCCCTCGCCACCACAGACATTGTTTGACTCCATCGCCACCAGAGACATTGTTTGACTCCATCGCCACCACAGACATTGTCTGACTCCATCGCCACCACAGACGTTGTTGATTCATTTCTCACTGTGGCCCTCAGAGGCAACTGTTGTTGTGATTTTGGGCCTTACAAAAATAAATTGAATGAATGAATGAATGATACAACAACCTATATAAAGTTGACTTTGTTTAGGGGAGAAAGTACATAGCCCTGTGGAGTTCCTGTGCTGAGACATTCCTCCCCAGCCGCACGCACTGCCTCCGATCAGTCAGGAAGTCAGCACTGCCCCTGCAGGTGGAGTCAGGCACGTTGAGCTGGGAGAGCTTGTCCTGCAGCAGAGCAGAGAGGATGGTGTTGAATGCAGAGCTGAAGTCCACAAAATGTTTATTGCATTGACGTTGACAGCATGTTTATAGAATAGATTTTAGTTTAGTTTGTTTGAAATCAACAGCACATGGAACAAAGAAAATATGTTTTATTTATTTAATAAGGTTATGGCTATAATGTTTCACTATTGCACCTTGAAACCATATCAAATGAAAAATCGTTGTTTCCGTAAGTTTGATAAAAGTGACTACTTACTTAATAAACCCACATTTGTGTAGATGTTGTGGTATTTCGTGACACGCTGTGGCCAGGACACAAACTGTTAAAGTACTGGCTGAGCTATCCATGGTCCTGAAAAACGCTTCAAATGGAAAACTGCAGTGTTACAAGGCTATATCTGCTTGTTCATACGTGATCCTGTCAAATCTCAAAAGCTAAGCAGGACAGGGCATGGTTAGTACTTGGAGGGGGGACTGCAGATACTGCGGGGTCACCAGTTGCCACAGGGGTGCTAGAGGAAATATTGTTCTGTCCTAAGGCAAAACACTTCATCCAGTGAATGAATAGTATAATGTGAAGAGTCTGCGGTTGTCCTGAAAAGTGACATTTATACAAAGTATGTAGTATTATTGTTTAAAAAAACAACGACATACCTCTAAATGTGTTTTGTCTCACGTGTATGTGAGTAACACTGCAAGGCTAAAGAGGTCAACTGTTTAGTCCTATCTATTTACCTGGCCTTAAAGGCAGTATGGACGATTTTTCGGCGATTTGAGAACGCAGGCGGAAGTGCGCATGCGCACTCCCCCGTGCGGACTGATACAACACACACGTGCGTTTGTTTATTAGCGCAACGGAGCGCATCGCATCTCTCGTCTCCCGTAGATTTCTGTCCACTTCTGAGTCAGCTCGAACTGTCTTTCTCCGTCTTCATTTTGCCCCGTACACTGAGGGAACTATATTATGATAGATCCATGCGCTTAGGCACGCGGAAACTTGGGGACGAGCCTGACGCGGCTGCAGGTGAGCGGTAGGTGCGTTTTATGATTGATACGTGGCAGGACAAATGATTTATCCAGGAAATATGATAAAAAATTTGCTGAAAAAAATCGTCCATACCACCTTTAACAAACAGCTTTTATGTATTTATTAAAGATGGTATGGTGGTAGGTAGGTAACAGCGTAATTAAGGTCTATATGTTGTATTTTTAGTTTAATACATTTTTAAGAAACAAGTTGATTTTAAGCATGAAATTACTTAAGTACATTTAAACCATTGCTTTCACCAAATTAAGTGGGCAATTTTAACTTCAAAACAATAAATCTAACATTTTAAGCTATTTTTAGCCAATATTCCCAAACATTCTGCCTCTCATAGTGCGGCTCACTCTTCCCCCAAATTGACATGAGGAGCTACAGCTTCAAGTAATGTTAGTGAAGCTACATACACGCGCATGTTTAGAAGGGTCCGTTTACATCAGAGATGTCAGAGTGGATACTGTAATGATCTGTATCATTGCTGACACAAGTTTTGCGCAAATGAAGTAGGTTTTAAAACTACAAAAGTTGATAAAACATACAACAACGTCCTGGCATTAATTAGGTGGCTTACTTTCACAGTTTCAGCCTCTCCTTTCTTATTGACGATGTAAAATTTATATTTGATATTGTAAAGTGTATTTGAATTATTTTCAGGTGGCAGTGGCTCAGTGCTCGTCCTCTGAGTTGGAGGTTAGTTGTTTGATTCCCGCTCTTTACATAAGAAACATCCATAGTAGAGTGGTCAGATCCACTGGACACACTTATGTTGACACTATGTGGCTCTTTCCTGTGTTTCCTGCTGAAAACCTGCATTGATGCTGAAAAATCAGAACTCGAACTCATTTTGGCAAAGCATAGATTAATCATGCCCATTGGACGTGTATAGAGTATAAAGCTGGTAGTATAGATTGTCTGATTAATATTAAAAGTGATTCCTGCACATGCATTGTGTCGTGCTGCTACACTTATAGCTTTTGTCTAAACTAAAAATTCTCCTATGGTGAGGCTGATTGTACTTCTCTCGTATGGGGTGCACTTTGGCAATGTCTGCCAGCCTTTCTTCTCAACTCAGTGCTCTGCACATTAGTCTGGCTACAGAGGTTTTCTCAGCTGACCGCGGTAAAAAGTAGAGGAGGGGCGTAGAGTGGGACAATGAAAAGGTGGGCAGTGGACTTCTGGGTTATGGCGGCGCTTCGAGCTGATGCACCCACACCTCTGCTGCATAATGTGGCTTTAAAATCATCAAGAAAAGAGATGAGTGAGGGGTGTGTAGGCAAGGAAGACACAAGTCTGGTAACACTACCAAAACACCAACAAAAACAAAGTTGACGGTCCACAGTCCCATTGCAAGCTAACAAAACTAACGAGGCTAACATGGCTAGCAAAACTGAGGACTCTCAGCTCCAGATTTTCCATACTAGGTTCGTCAACAACGTCAAAGGTTCCACCACATCTGTGAGGAGCTCAGGAAGAGAACACTGAGACATGGGTTCTCTTTCCCGGCATCTCTTCTGGTAACATTTGAAGGTAAAATTGTTTAAAATGACATGTGTTCAGAACACCAGGAGAAGAAGAGGTGCTTGTAAGGAAGATGCAAAACAAAGAGGAATGAACAGTAAAAAGGATGGAGCCACCAGCGTGGGACATGTGAGTTTGTGTAGTGATACATTTCTGTTCATTTGAATAGACTGATGACATGATATATTTGTTTTTAACACAAGAGTTTATGCTCCATGTTGGCTGTCTGCTTTTGTCCATAAACTCTGTGAATAAATACATCTACTCTAAATAATGTCAGATTCAGCTGAT
This sequence comes from Eucyclogobius newberryi, assembly GCF_026437365.1. Taxonomy (NCBI): domain Eukaryota; kingdom Metazoa; phylum Chordata; class Actinopteri; order Gobiiformes; family Gobiidae; genus Eucyclogobius; species Eucyclogobius newberryi. Next base: position 10,029,729 of record NW_027315735.1, read on the forward strand.
CTGTTGTGTGGAGTTCCTCAGGGCTCCGTTTTGGGTCCCGTCCTATTTCTGCTTTATATAATTCCCCTGGGAACGATCATTAAAGAGTTTAGTGATGTGTCCTATCACCTGTTCGCTGACGATATTCAGCTATATTGCTCTTTTAAACCTTCTGAGATCCAGAAGCTGAACTCCTTGGTCAGTTGTTTAGTGCAAATAAAACGATGGCTGAGCAAAAACTCCTTGCAGCTAAATGCTGACAAAACAGAAACTCTGATTATTGCCCCTGATGATGCCATTCCAGGGATAAACCAGTACTTGGGTGTTTTAGGCCAGACTGCAAAACCTAATCTTAGAAACTTGGGTGTTATCTTCGACAAAGACATGTCTTTAGAGCACCAATCTAAGCTGTTGACGAGGAACTGTTTCTTTCAGTTGAGGAAAATCTCTAAGCTCAGGAAAATGGTGTCTCAAAATGACCTTGAAGTTATAATTCATGCCTTTGTGTCTTCACGTTTAGACTATTGTAATAGCTTGTTTTCCTGTCTTAACAAGAAGGAACTCTCTCGACTGCAGCTGCTCCAGAACTCTGCAGCGAGGATCTTAACCCGCACAAATAGAAGGGCCCACATTTCACCCATTCTCAAAGCCCTTCACTGGCTGCCGGTCTCCTACCGGATACAGTTTAAAATTCTTGTTCTGACTTTTAGAGCTTTAAATGGTCAGGTCCCATTGTACATCAGCGATCTGATTAAACCGTACGCTCCCTCTCGCTCACTAAGGTCCTTGGATCAGAAACTGTTGTTGGTTCCTCGCACCCGTTTTTGGACCAGAGGAGACAGATCCTTCCAGGCAGTTGCCCCCAAACTCTGGAACGATCTTCCGCTCTCCCTGTGGTCACTGGACTCAGTTATTGCTTTTAAGGGTCAGTTTAAAACCTTTTTATTTAGTCAAGCCTTTTAAATGCACTTGTTTTACGGACTGATTTTACTGTATATTGTTGTATATGTATTGTTCACTGTAAGTTTTTTGTGTTTTTATTGTTTTATTCTGTGTTTTGAGAAGCACTTTGTGACTTCTGTCACAAAATGAAATAAAAGTCAAATAAATTTACTTACTTACTTACTACTCATCGACGTGCCAAATGTGGGAGATTGAATTTGTGGGAAAATGAAAAGTTGCAGCAGGGGGGCGTGGTGAGCCAGGGGAGTTATATATCCAGTTCTTTCCAAGGATTGGTGTCAGGAGTGCATGGGGAGTTATTTGGAGGAGGCCTTCATTAGGAATAGACTTTCCTCCCTTTTACAATCTTTATTTGATCAGGTTTTAAGTTTGATGCCTGCTACCAGTATAAACCCTGTTGTTTTCTTTTTGACTCTTTCAGTGGTTTTGTGTTCCTATTGTATGTTTGTTGTTTCTGACCAGAGAGATTAAAAACATTTTAATAAAAATTAAAAATGAAAGATGAGACATTTTATATTTAAAAAAAATCCTATTATTCATAATACAGGGGCAAACATAGAAAGGGAGTTGCTATTTGATTTCAAACCGAATCGTTTTGGAAACAAAGTTTTGAATTTAAGGATAAAGAGGGCAGCTATATGCTGATTATAGGGAATATTTGTATTTGTGCTCCACCAGGGGGCGATATCACTTACCATACTGATGTCATGGACCTGATTATGAACCACTCTGAGGGAACCCTAAGCTGTGGAGGCAATTGAAATCTTCGCATTCAGCCTACTTTAGACGTGTAGAACTCAAGAGGCACTGGAGGAACAATTAATAAGAAGTTCTGTATCTTGTTGAAGAATATAGGATTGATTGACATCTGGAGGGAAATGAACCCTATAGCACGCAGTATACAATTTTTCTAATCCACATACTCACATTCTCAATAAAGACAGATCTAAAATCAGCTAAGCAGAATAGCCACAATAGACCTAAGTGATCATGTTCCTATTTACATTTCTGTAGATTTAGAAGAAAGATTAAAAAGCACACTATGAAAGTTCAATGCCAGTCTGCTTAATGAACCTTTATTTATGGAAAAAATTTCCAACAACATTAAAACGTATCTGAAGGAAAATTATACTGGGGAAATTTCTCCGTCCACCCTTTAGGATGCTTCCAAAACAGTCTTGAGAGGACAGAATATAGCCAAAGTCTCTCGAAAAGCTAAATGATATCCAAGATAAGCTAAATTTCTTGAAAAATCCTAAAATTCTATGAGAAATTAAAAGATAAGAGGATAAATTAAAGATCTGATTTCACAGGAAATAGTTAAGAAAACGCTCTTTACCAAACAAAGATATCATGAGAATGGATAAAAATGTCTAAATTACTATCTTGGAAACTCAAAAACAACAAGCTGAAAGAACAATTTTTAAAATACAGGGTAGTCAAATCTTATCCAAAAAATAATCTTATAATCTTAACCAAACAAGTCAAAATTCAATCAAAATTTGAATCCTTCTATAAAAAAATGTTTTTCAAAAATTACTTTTCAAAAATGACAAAAATACTTTCTGGACACCTTCAATTTGACTGTTATGTCAGAAGAACAAAATAAAACAAAAAAATAGGAGCTTACATAACGGTTTTTGAAATAAGGCGCAATCAAAAGATGAAAGAACATTAAATCTTCTTCTCATTCCTGCAAGGCATCTGATCACTGGCATGGCGTATCTGTTTATTGCACGGGATATTTTTTTTTTCTTGATTATGTAGCTACAGTGTAATCTGGAAATGTATTTATTCTATAAGAAAATAAACTAAATATGGATTATAATCTTTATTTGTGGTATTTGTTAACAATTTGGCTCTCTTCAGATATATGCACACATAACTGTAAATGGAAATAAAAAAGATGAAGCAGATAATAATAATAATAGGTTTTCTGTGGGTATTGAAATTGTCTTAATCCATTTTGTCCAATTATGTTTCTTAGCATGAGAACCCCTTGGTGTTCCCATGGAGAAAAAAATATTGATTTTTGTCAATTACTAATAGATTATGGTGGAAAATTGGTGAATGCAAAACATATTTGTTAGTTATCTTTATGGATTGGTTGACCTCATGCCAAGAAGCAGTTTTTTGCTGCCTTGAATGGTTCACTGGAGTATAAATAGCACTGCATCTTATGATAAAGCTGTAATAAATGATCTTCTATTGGTCTCTGGAATGTGTGGTTTGTGTGTGTAAGGTATAATCCCATCAAAACCATTCAAAATTTGGCGCCACCTGATGGTTTAAAGTTTTAAACCAATATAATGCGGATGCTTTGTTTCTTGGTTTCTCCCTGTTACATAAGTAAGTGCCCATAACATAGTGTAGTTTCTTCCAATAGCCTTGTGGTGTTGGTGGAGGCAACATAGAACTTAAAAAAATAACGCCAGGTAAGATATTAATTGTCATGATTCATAAACAAGATTGAAAGGACATTGGAAGTGAACCTGATTTGCTAAGGTCGTTTTGGGTTAGGTCACCCTAACCCAAGTGCAATGTTTTGTTCAAATAATTTTTGTTAGGATATCCAGATTAGGGTATATGGAGATCCCAGGGTAAGAACTCTGATAAAGACATGTGATTTGTCTGTGACTTCGAGACCCGCGGTTTGGAAAAAACCCACTACTGCCCACTACACATCTGAGCTGGCTCCGCCTTCTCCAGTTGAGCTGTTCTTCATGGACGTGGACAGAGCAACAGGCAGTCGTGAGTCGCAATAATGTATGGGCAAAAGGAAAGCTTCTACACAAAGAAAGCAGAAGGCCTAAAGAGACTAAGATTGGGATTTGATTCAAACGCACGGCACTGCGGCCGGCTGCCCATGGAGCCTGGCATGTGTGCTGCCGCCTTAGCCACTCAACCACTGGGCAGCGCAAAATAAAGTAATTTTTCAGACGAGGCAAAGCCCAACCTCTTTTTTCTTTTGATAGTAGACATCGGATTTGTTTTTTCTGCCTGGCCATACAAATCTTTACATAGTTTGATCCCACTCAATAAATAGCTGCTTATTAATGGAAATTGGAGGAGTCTGGAACAGATAGAGAAATCAGGGTAAAACATTAATTGTAACTAGAAAATCTGCAATGGCTGAAGCCATTGCTGGAGTGTCTCCCCCCATCTCCCTCCCTCTACCTCTCTCTCTCCCTCTCCCTCCCTCTCTCTCTCTCCCTCTACCTCCCTCTCTCTCTCCCTCTCCCTCCCTCCCTCCCCCCCCCCTCTCTCTCTCTCTCTCTCTCTCTCGCTTGACTGGCTCCGTCCCAAAATTCTAAAGAATAAAGCCTAAAGAATAAATCCTAAAGAGTAAAGGCTAAAGAATTCCGCTGACACTCATAATTCATTTTAAAAAAATGGGGAAAAAGTACTAATACTTTTGAAAATTCTGCAAAAAGTACAAGTTTTTCAAATGTCAAACGTAATAGCACACGTACTACTGCGAAAGCGATAACTTGTTGAAATCGGTTAAAGCGTTAAGGAGTTGAAACTGGCTAAATGGAAAATATAATAATAATAATAATAAAAAAATTGTGACATCACTCACGATACAAGAACATAGAGTGTCTGCGTGACGTCATCACGCAGACACTCAAAAAATGTTATCTAAAGAATCTGAGGAGTTAAAGAAATATATATAGTACATTGTCTTCAAATACACACACAAAATATCCACAGATAAAGTAGTAGTCAAACACAAATAACAGAAAACTCAAATCAAATTGGTTGTTGTGCACGACATTCTAGCCTTTATATATAAGCCTTAATTCCATCATGGCTATCATGTGCACGTTTCAGACATCACTGCATTCAACACAGTACAAAGTCCTTTAACTTTTCTAAACCCACAGAGGGCCTGAGTATTTTGTTGTCTGATTTCACTTGTGTATTTATCATAAGTGTGTCAGAGCTGAGCAGCATGTGTGGTCGACAGGAGCAGTCGGGTTTAAAATGTGGCCCCAGCGTTTGTGAAGCTCACTTTCACATCCGCACATATGCAGCCGAGCCTCAGGAGTATGTCATGCTCGCACAGGCACATACTTAGGCGCTCCTCTGGGAAAGCGCTTGAAAACAAACAGCCAGAAGTGGAGCAGAGAGGGAGCCAACTGGGACTGGGTGAAGCCATCAGAGAAAGTTATAGTCTGGACACGGCATCCGGAGAGACAGGACTGTATCAACACAAAGGGAGAACGTGTGTCTGAGCTTCAACACAACATTTACTGAATTGTGACAAGAGCAGTGATGGAAAAGACACATGTTATGCATCATTATCCTTTAATTAGGCCTTTTTTACCTTTGCTTTGCTCATGTTGTAGATCTTAAAATAATGTATGTATTGAAAACTATACATGACATACTCTTAGTCAGGCATTCCCTCATCAGGATTTGTGTAAACGCTCCATGGGGAAGTACATAAAATCTAGCTAGCTTGCCTTACATGCTAATGAAAACACACGGTCGTAATGAATGTGATTTGAGGCAGAAATGCTCAAAACGAGTCTGTGATGATTTATTAACTTAAAACAGCACTGAAGACCTCCAATCCTCTACCATGTAGAGCAAGGGTGTCCAAACTACGGCAGTTGGCCTGCGTCCGTTGACCAGAAGGACAAACGTTGACCACGAATTAGCAGAAATGGCAGCAACAAAGAAACGCAAAATAGTGCAGGATTATTTTGTCAAGGAAATGAATGGAAAGTGTGTCTGTTTGATTTGTAATGAAGACGTTGCTGTGATGAAAGAGTATAATATCCGACGGCACTATGAGACGAAACATCAGAGCTACACATCAACGAACACAGAGTCAAGCTAATGGCAGCTAGCTTACGAGCCCAACAACTGTTTTTTTCAGCGCCAACAAAATACAGGAAAATGCTACAACAGCAGCAACAGATGGAGCCCGTGCCATGAGAGGCGAGCGCAAAGGAACGGCATCATTGTGTGATAAGGTAAAAAAGAGCCGGTGAAGCTGTTAAAATGCACTGCATAATCCACCAAGAAAGACTTTGCTCCAAGACGGTTCAGTTGGGTGATGTGATGGACACTGTTGTAAAAACTGTCAACCTAATGTGAGAGCTAGGGGACTATACCAGACTATACCACAGAGAATGTAAAGCTTTCCTAGCCCATGTGGATTCTGAATACGGGGATGTACTCTACCACTGTGATATACGCTGGCTCAGCCTCTGTGCTCCAGCTGTTTTACGCAATGAGATCAGTTTTTGAAAGAGAAGGGCTGAGGGACCCTCTGTGGCTGGCAAACCTCACATTTTAGTTGATATTATTCATCATTTGAATACACTAAACAAGCACCTACAAGGCCTTTACCTTCTGAGTAAAGCTCCACCTGTTTGAGACGCATCTGCAAAGCTTTAAGGCTGCACACTTCCCTGCACTGACTGAAATCAGATCTGCTTTTCCAAACGCGGACCTTACTGCTAATAATGAGAAATATGTGTCTGCGATTGCATCCAACCAGCGTTTCCAAGATTTTTCTGTTTTTGAAATTCAAATCAAGCTCTTCTCTTCTTCTTCTTGGTGGATGCAGAAGAAGTCGTAGAGAGTTTGCTAAACGTACATACACAAACAAAACATTTTCTCTGGTAAATCAGAACAAAAACAGACTGAGAACCAGAATAACTGATAGCCATCTCTGTGAAGTCCTCTGTGTCTCAACCACCAAACTTACTCCTGACATATCAGCCATTCTTTGATCCAAAGGACAGCATCACTGCTTCTTCACGGAGGAGAGTTACAATTACACACTATATTACAGTCAATATGTCACCTCTAGCGTGCGGCCCGACCCTTGGTTAATTTTTCTGCATTTGGCCGTCAGTGAAAAAAGTTTGGACTCCCCGGATGTAGAGGGTAGATTCTTGGCCCGAGCCTGACACAAATTTGGACAAGGCCTGGGCCCAAATTTCCTTGCTCTGTTGTCCGGTGGGCCCAGGCTTGGGTCCAGGCTCACCACGCAGCCACCAGTGTTTTCAAGTGTTTTTCCCGCTCACGACAAAATGTGCTACACTCAAGTCAATGAAGTGGCCAAATATGTGACGTGAGAGGAGACGGCTCAGGAGTGACAGTGTGTGGCTGATGCACGGCGCGAGGAAAGAACGTTAAGCAAGGGAGATGCTTACAGTGGCATGTCACGGGAAAGCTAGGTTTGTTTATCTTCCCTTTGTAATTCCCTCTGGAGCGAGTCGGCGTGGGAAACGCCTGAGTCATATGAAGTCATACATGCTTTTTGTAAAAAAAAAATATTTTTTTTTTTGTAAAAAAAATAAAAATATTTTTTACATGGAATGCCAAAGCAAAGAGCATGTTTTAGGTCAGTTAGTTATTTCAAACCTGCATATCACATAGTTTACTATACATATTTCCAGCAAATACATACAGAGAAACTGCCTGGTTTGAAAAGGGGGATGGTGGAAGCTTTCGCTTTTTAGAAGTTCAACCCCCCCACACACAAACAAATCCATTTACAAATTAGAAATATTAGCAATATTGTACAAAATCCAATGACAATGCATATAATACATTATATTTAATTATTGAAATAAATCAACCTGGTTTTGAACTATTCTTGAAACGAAACAAACTACTGTACAGGATCGTACAATTCTGCTCTCTGAATCCAGCACAAATATCCTCCTCTACCTTTTTCTTTTGCGTCTTTATGAAACACAGACAGATTTAAATCCCAAAGCTACAACATGTTTGTCTTTTATCATTGTTTTGATGGACTACAAGTTGGCTCTGGCTGATCCCACTGACTGCTGCGCCCTGAGGATGACACATACCTGCTCGAGTCCACTCCCTGGCTTTGGCCCAAGCTCCTGGAGATCATAATGAAACGCCGGCTGTGCACTGTAAACATGGAGCTCTTGTTAGAGCAGAGCTCTTGTTAGAGCCGGGCAGGAGTTTCACGGCTGAGTGGACTTGTATGGATCCTGAGCGTTGGCCTTTTCCATGTTGTTTCAGTCAATAACACACACGCACAGACACACATGCACATGCACACGCACACACACGCACGCACACACACACACGCATGCACACAAAATAAAGTTAAGGTTTAACTTATCTTACTGCGTTGTCTAAAGTCATTTTACTTTTCTATAGGCTTTCTTATAGGGGTGGACAATAAATCAATGTTTCTATCAATGGAGGTTATGCAGATGACATTACGGCATAATTGGAATTTTAGCAGTGAGCAGTGAAATTAGCATGGAAGTCATTTGTTAGTATGAAATGTTCTCCTGTAAAAGCTCAAAACACATATAAAATGTGAAAGAACTGCTACAGTCCATCCATCTATCTTCTTCCTCTTATCCGGGGCCAAGTCATGGGGGCAGCAGTCTGAGCAGGTACTCCCAGGCCAGCCGAGAGACATCCCACCCTCTGTTCAGCATGTCCTGGGTCTTCCCTGTGGTCTCCACTCATTGAGACATGCCCGGAACACCACCAGCTGGCTCCTCTGGACGTGGAGGAGCAGCGGCTCTTCTCTGAGCTACTCTTCTGTGGCTTAGCTCCTCACCCTATCTCTAAGGGAGCGCCCAGCCACCCTGTGGAGGATGCTTATTTTGACCACTTGTATCCACGATCTTGTCCATTTGGCCGTTACCCACAGCCAGCTCCCCACCCACCTAGAGAGGACAAGCCACCTTTTTACGGTCGAGGACCATGGCCTTAGATTTAGATGTGCTTATTTTCATCCCAGCCGCTTCACACTCAGCTGGGTCAGCACTAGCACATAGACGCCAACATGGCGGCGACAACATGGCGGCGACCAGACCGATCCCGCTGTTAGAGCTCATGTAATAATTTCTCTCTTGGGTTACCCTAACCCCTAACCCCTAATCCCTAACCGCTAACCCTAAGTCTTTGTAGTAGTCAGGAGAAAAAAAATATAAATGTTTGCCCCCCTGTGAGACTGTGCAATCTATAAGGCTGAGCAAAATAATAGGTCTGTTTGCCGTAACCCACGCGACCCGGTATAAAACTAGCTGACTGAAAAAGAATTAGCATTTTGTTAAAAAAACGCCAAATTATTTTATTTTTCCAATATTTCACCGACTCACAGACCGTTCCTTCCTAAAGCGCCGTGTAGAATAATTTTATAGCGCTGGTAAACCTATCTTTCATCCCTATCGTTCATTCATTTTCGGTCCTCCATATGCTTCTGTATCAAACTGACCATGCATGAGGGAACCTATATTGTCTTGTACTTGTTGATTTGGCTCTGTCAGCGCCACTGGCCTGGCCACCGCTCATATCGTTCTGCGTCATGGTGTGGCTTTATTTAAATTTGACTTGCGCATTGCATTCTGGGAGGGAAACACGCCCAGCAGCGTCATCACAACAAACATGACGGCCCCCGTGTCCCCCGTATGATCCCTCGCTCACCTTCGCTACCAAAATGAAGGATAAGGTCGATTGAAATTAAAATCGGGAGATTTGGTCTCCCGATCGGGTTGATCGAGATGTTTTCCGTCATTGACTGTTGAAGCTTGACCCCTGGCGGTCACTCCGAGTCAAAAAATGACAAAATGTTGATATATTTTTTTTGCCTTCAATGTAAAAAAAATATATAATTTACCTTCTGACCGACCCACTTGAAAAATGTTGGGGCGGATTACAGCAAACAGACAATTTATTTGGGGTAGCCTAAGTTCAAAAAGTTTAATCTCGAAATAAACGTTTTCCCATGAGGGATTCGTACCCATTATATCATACACTACAAGCCATGTCCTTAACCACCAGGCCAACACATCTAGGGGATTTTATGCTTCTACCAGGTGTCGCAAAATGGTGAAGACGCCTTGTCTCTAACCGCAAGTGATTTGGGCCACCATGTGGGCCGCCATATTGGACTTTGTAACTTCCGGACCAATAACTTCCGCTCCGATGGCGTCTATGTGCTAGTGCTGACCCATCCATGTTGCAGGTCCAGGTTTGATGGAGCCATCAAGCACAACATCGTCTGCAAACAGCAGAGATGACCCCCAAACTGGAGGAATGGCTTGAGCAGATCCCAGGAAAAACATCAGACATCTCGGTCCAGAAAAGTGCAGTGCAGGAACAGCAAAGATACTGCGCAGAACCCTCAAGCTCCCAGGCCTCTGGTAGAGGACCCAAACTTGAAGGGGGATATAGAGACCGCCTGTGGAGGGTTATGTGAGAGTTTTTATATGCACACGCTCGCACACTCGCACGCACTCGCACTCGCACTCGCACACACACACACACACACACACACACACACACACAGTTCTTATTATCAGGCTAATGTAATCAGTTTGAATGTATTTCCAGATGACTTGACTGATCACTGCCATGCTTGGGACAAAGTTAGGGCCCCAAATGAGAAGGAAGACAAAGTTGGTTGATCATGAGGAAGATCTGCATTGGTAAGAAATGTTTTCTGTAGTCTTGCTGCTTGGAGCAAGCGTGACTGCTTTCTCTAATTTATACGTTCTTTTACATTGTAGAAAGGGGTTTAGTTGTAGTCATCTGGACTCAGTTTAGAAAAAGCTAGACGTTTCAACTCTCATCCAAGAGTCTTTGTCAATAAGCGATGTAGTCTATAATGGAATTTTGAACCCCTGGAGAGGTAGAGGTCCAGGACATTCGGATGCTAATCAGGTACTCAGGGTGAGTGAGCCAGGGACACACAAAAACAAAGGGGAGACTAATAGCCCATTAAAGAACTGATAGTAAACAAAAGGCTAGCTTGTTAGAAAACAAAGAGGGTTAGTTTCTGTTGAAACAAACAAGTTTTTTGTACTTCAGGAGGGCCCGCCCAAGGGACAGGGCTTATCACAGAATCGAATAAATAAATTATATCTGAGTTCCCGGCCTAAATTCACTTATTGACAATGACTCTTGGATGAAAGTTAAAACGTCACGAACGAATGAGGGATTACACGACACACTTTCTTTTACAGTTTACAGATCCAATGCAATAGATGTGACAGGTGGTACCACACCTACTGCGTACAGACCTCTCTGACAGATGCTGAATAGTTTCTGAATAGATTCTGCCTAGTGTGAAGAGCATTACGTAATTAAAGACAAACCAAACAGTACAATAATTTTTGAATCTGGTTGTTAGTTTGTTATTATTCACAATATTCACTTTAACAGAAGAAGAATACATTATGAAAAAGGTGTGCATTTAATTCAAAAATTCGCAAGTGTCACATGCTTAGACGGAATTCTTTATAAAACCATGTCAAAGTGCACATTATTCAGGAGGAAACTCATGAGTGTTGGAGGAATTGTGGCAGCCAGGAGACAAACTACTATCATGTGTTTTGGAATTGTCCTGTTGCTCAGAAGTATTGGACTGAGATCAATTAAGTACCACAAAGTGTTTCTGACATCATTATACCACTCAATTTCTATGTATTTGGTCATCAAAACGCTGACCACGGACACAGTCAATGACACATCTGGAATATATTCCTGGAAGTAGAGAAAAAGGCCATCACAAAAGAACCGATAATATAAACAGAGTCGACACTCAAGGACTGGACAGGCATTATCTATTATATTAAAGAAAAAATCACATATGGACTTAATTTGACAGTCTGGACTAAATGATCCGTAATTTAAGTTGTCATTTTTTGTCATTTTCTTTTCTTTTTTTTTTTTGCTGTGTTCTCTCATTTTCAAAAACTGTTTGAAATTGTTGTTTTAGTAAACTCAAATAGGTCCAATCCAACACTTGTGGAGTATTATTTGTATTCAGAATAAGCCTGAGCCGATACCACATAGTAGAATGATACAAACTACATTTTTATGCAGGTATTCAGAATCCTGTCACACACTTTCAAAGTATTGTCATCACTGCATGTGCATTACTTACAGTTTTTGGCACATTTTCTGAAACTTTTAATACATCTGGAAAAACTACAGCAGACTTTGCAAAACTTTTCATTCACTTCAGTGGCTAAACAGTTGAGAAGGATTGCAGAAACTTTGCGAACAAAACTTCAACACTCATGGTACACATGATTAAAATATGAATCAGATCTATAAACTTGTCTCACCATCATAAAGGCTAGTGAATGCTACAACACTTTTAGATGTGTATGAGCGACCTACAGGGCCAGTGTCACACTGTTTCTGTTGGTTTGAAGGTGATGTTTATGCTGCATAAAAATATTACACAAATCATTTATGCAACAAATAATTTACTTTTTAGCATCAAATGCAGGAACTTATGTCTTTGGATCTAAACCTGGTTCAGACACTGTTTTCACTTTAGAAGTCTTTACTTTATGCTTTATACTCCTTCTACTCACCTTATTATGGAAGTAAGTCTGAGCACCGCCATACGACGTAATTTCTCTTCTGGCTGTATTAGTTGACTGAGGACTGCCAACCTCCAGAGAAAATAAGTTCTACACAGACTAAAAAGCCGCCAGCCCAAACAGTATCGGTTTAGCATTGAACATCTACTTTATAGCATATTTTAGAGACTTTTCCCTCATTCTACATTTAAAAAAGCGGAATGGACCGGAAGTGCCAATCTGTGGACATTTTAGAGTCAATAGTCTGACTCTATAAAATGTCTTCATATTGTAACTTCTGTGTTCCGTTGTGTCCTCTGTATCCTTGGTTACTGGGCCCTGATACTGGCTACCTCATACAATGATAAGTGACAATTAAATACAATGAAGTAAATACATGTGATGCAGATGTCACCCGGCCAAACTGCGTCAGGTGCTGGGAAACCAGAACACCTTGATGACAAATGGGCTACTGGCGGTGGGAATGGGTGAGATGCAAAAACAGGGCTCTGTACTACAGTTACCCTAATAGCAAAGTGCTCCAACGTCCACAAACAGCAACTGCAGCTTGAGACTGATGAGGTACAACACAAATCCTGTGGCAAGGGGGCGTCAGGTTGGTAGGTCAGAGGGGAGATAACAGCAACTACCCAAGAAATCGGGTTCTAAGCGCCAATAAGTTCGATCTGTGGCTGTCAGAAGTGTAATGAAATACCCAAGAGGTACAACCAGATGTCCATACATGAAGCATTCAAAACTGCCAAACAAATCTCCAAGCCTTGGCGAGGTATGCAAGAGACAATGAAGCAAGCACCGACAATTGGCAACTCAATCAACAAAAGTGTACCCTTAATGGCCGGGTAATAACTGCAGAGCAGACCCACTAAACCTGAAAGGTACTGGAAGAGTATATGGGTGAAGCAGGCATCACACAACAGTGATGCACAGTGGCTGGTGGATCTGAGGGAGGACCACAGCAACCTCACTGAACAGAATCCAGTTTCCATTACAGAGGCAGACAAGAAATAATCTCACAACTGGACAGCACCAGGCCTTGAAATGATTCACGTCTTCTGACTAAAGAAACTCACAGCACTCCAAGAGTACCTGGCAGCACAAATGAACCAGCTGCTAAGTGATGGGACTCCAGAAGGATCCCTCTATGGGCACAGTCCCATCCAACTACCGGCCAATAACCTGTCTCTCCACAACATGGAAGCTCATGTCAGGCATCATCATGCTTAAGCCAAGTTAGTACATGAATCAATACATGAGTAAAACACAGAAGGGCATCTGCAAAGACACCAGAGGAGCCAAACCCCCACTCCTGGTTGACAGAACTGTTGTTTGTGTCCTTTTGTTTGTTTGTTTGTTATAGGGGCTGAAGGTCTGACACGTGGTGGTGGATCGTCTTGGTGGTGGTGCCCATTTTGGTTTGTGGTGCACAATTTTGTTGTGTTTTTGGTGTTTTATTATTAGGTTACTGCTCCAGTAACACCACTAAGCCTCAGCTCTTAGGGTCTTATGGAGTGACAGTGAGTTTGTGTGGGTGGGTATGCTTTTTTCCAACTAAGAAGTAATATTAAAATAGAATTATTGAGCTGAATTTATATTAATTTTGAAGTACACACAAGCTTATGAAAAATAACATTGTGTAAATATTTGGAACTTCTCTGCCTCTTCAGTGAAACCTATCGGTGTGCCTTAGGCTTATTTCTCCAGGTTAAACTGGACTGGCATTGTTGGAAAGCTTTTATTTGGTATTATTGGTCTAAATTTCATCCGCTTACCACTCAACTGCCACACTTGCTCATTTCGATGTGAATATGAGACAGATTGTAATAGCTTAACATATGGTACATAGAATGTGTCTCCACTGTCCCCTATGTCCTTGATGATCTCTCTGTGTGAGCTGGTTTACCTGGGTCTGCTTTCCTCCACGTCAGGCTCTGTTTCTCTGTGTGTGACGCAAAAGCAAGCAAGAGGGAGAGAGACAGAGGATGTGAAGGAAAGACGCTAACTACCCATTCCTTTTATGAGTCTTAGGCTGATCAATATGCATCAGTGCTCGGGTGCATAGCTTAGCTTTCAGGTACTTTTTCAGTTTGAATAAAAAACATAGTCCAAATGACATAGCATTTCAATATGCAGCCTTTTAATAGCCTAGACTAGGGTTGAAAAAATAAGATAGATGCGAAACAGAGAACGCCAGAACTGCGGGACCCACGGGAGCTGTGTTCTGTGTGCTGGTCGTGTCCACAGCGCAGCGGAGTTGGCCTCGGAGAGAAAGAAATGCAGCAGGTGCAGCAGGGAACTCATTCTAAAAGTGTATTAGGCGAGACAAAGGCAAGTTTCCCAGCATCGGCATGGCTCTCTCCTCAAATAGGCTCCATGTGAATCAGGTTAAGTTTGGTCATTTATCCTTGGGAAAAACTGATCTTTAACTAATGCACAAACCTCACCTCAACCTCACGCTAAAGAGAAAGCAAGAGGGAGGGAAAGAGGGAAAAAAGACTCTGCAGCTCGTCTCATCACTCAAGAAAGACTTTCAGAATGAACGTTTTTAGAATAAGTGTTTTATGGACTTTTGCTACTTTTGCACTGAAGCACTCATTCATTTGACAACCTCACGCGAGTCATCAAAAATCTCCTATGACCCACGTTTGGGTCACAGCCCTAAGTTTGAGAACCAATGATATAAATTAATATTAATAATCTTGACAACCATTCACCATTCCACTACATTTATTGAAAATAAATGGGGAAGAGAGGGTCATTTTGTTTTGACAGAGAGTGGGAGAGTGTGTACATCTCAATGAAGAACCATAAAGCGCTGGTACAGCTAGCAGCCCGGTGTAAACGCTCTCTCTTTTTTCTCACACTTATTGTGCTTTATCTCCTATATTTTGAAAATATAGTTAGTATTTTTTTTTATTTTACTGTACGATAGGGACACGCGCTGGGATTGTTTTTAATTCAACTGTTTTTGACTTTTTTCGGCTGGATTTGAGCCTTTTTCGTCGTGTTGTTGTGATGTGAGCTAGCTCCGAGCGAGCCCACCAGCCCCCCCCGCGCCCTCCGGCCGCCGCTAAAGTACGGCGTGTCGTAGGTACACGTTTATATACACGTTTATATGAAATAGGAACTTCACGAACGATCGGGACACGCACTGGAATCGCTTTAAATTAACTTGTTTTGACTTTATTCGGCTGGATTGAGTGTTTTCGTCGTGTCGTCGAAATGTGCCTTGGCTCTGAGTCCCCCGGCTCCGGCCCCGCCCCCGCCCGGCGCCGTACCACGTTTACACAAAGGAGGAACTAATGAAACTGCGGAGAACAGTCGTCTTACCCGGAGATCGTCACGTTATCCCGGCGGACATCCTAAGGAAAACGCAACGAAGCAGACGGGCTGGACGTAAACTCCGAGAGAAGAGAGGAGGAAACAGGAAGTCGGTTCCCGCCGTAGTCATGGGTAACGTGAGGTCCCTTCAAAATTAAATGACGGAAATAGCGAGCCTCATGCGGTCCCAGAGGATTTATAGGGACAGCAGCGTCTTGATTTTCACAGAGACCTGGTTAACAGCAGAAATGCCAGACTCTATTGTAGGTTTGGACAATTTTCATCTGCTGCGGGCGGACAGAACGAGAGAATGCGGGAAGAAAAGAGGTGGAGGTCTGGCGGTGTATGTGAACACGAGCTGGTCCAAACCCGAACACTGCACAGTGAAGGAGCAGCTATGTAACAGGGATATTGAACTATTGGCTATTGGCATGAGGCCATATTATCTGCCCCGGGAGTTCTCACATGTGATTTTGATCGCAGTCTATGTGGCCCCGTCTGCCAATGCTGAAAATGCTTGTGAAGCACTGCTCACCTGCACTTGTAGGCTGCAAACACAGCACCCACAGGCTCTCATCCTCGTCTCTGGTGACTTTAACCACGCTTCTCCCTCTTCTGTTCTACCAACATACACCCAGTATGTTACCTGCCCCACCAGGAACAATAGAACATTGGACTTGTTTTTTTGCCAACACCAAGGAGGCTTATTCCTCTTCCCCCCTCCCTCCCCTGGGCAGCTCGGACCACAACCTTGTACATCTGAGGCCTATGTATGAACCCATCGTGCGCAGGCAGCCTGTGGTGCCCCGTGAGGTGAGGATGTGGTCTGCTGAGAGCGAAGAGGCTCTGAGGGACTGCTTCAGCACCACTGTCTGGACTGAGCTTTATGACCCACATGGGGAGGACATCAACACCATCACAGAGTGCATCACGGACTACATCAACTTCTGTTTTGAGAACATTGTTCCCTCCCGGAAGGTGCGGTGTTTTCCAAACAACAAGCCATGGATTAACCGTGAACTGAAGGCTCTGCTGAAGGAAGAAGAGAGCCTTCAGGTCAGGGAACAAGGAGGAGCTGAGGACTGTGCAGAAGGAGCTGAGGATGAAGATCAGGCAGGCTGAGGCCGGCTACAAGAGGAGGATGGAGGAGCAGCTGCAGCAAAAGAACATTCAGGGAGTGTGGAGGAGCCTGAAAACCATCTTGGGCTTCAAAATCCCCCCTGCCCAGACAGAGGGGGATCTACAGTGGGTGAATGATTTAAATGCTCACTTCTTGAGGTTTGATCGGTCACCCGCCCCTCCCCCTGCACAGCTGCATGCTCCCTCTTCCACAGCTGGACAATGCCCTGCATCTGTTCCTCTTCGCTTATCTGCCCCGGACCATCAGCTCCCCACTTCGCCTGGACTCACCCATCCCCCCAGCACACGGTCCCCCTGCCAACCACTGACTGTCACAGCAGCACAGGTGAGGAGTGAGCTGAAGAGGATTAAAGTGAGGAAGGCAGCAGGACCTGATGGCACCAGCCCCAGGCTCCTTAAGTCCTGCGCAGATGAACTGTGTGGAGTTATGGAGCATGTCTTCAACATGAGCCTGAAGCTGAGGGTGGTACCACAGGTCTGGAAGACCTCCTGTCTGGTACCTGTGCCTAAGACACCGCGCCCCAAAGACCTCAACAGCTTCAGGCCAGTGGCTCTCACGTCCCACCTGATGAAGACACTGGAGCGGGTAGTCCTGGACCACCTCCGCTCCACCGTGAGCTCAGCCATGGACCCGCTGCAATTTGCATATCGGTCCGGCATCGGAGTGGAGGACGCCGTCATCTCCCTGCTGCACCGCTCTCTCTCTCACCTGGAAAAGCCTGGCAGCTCTGTGAGGATTCTGTTCTTCGATCTTTCCAGCGCCTTCAACACCATCCAGCCGCTGATCCTGAGGGACAAGCTGGAGACGGCTGGTGTGGAGTATGACCTGGCAGAGTGGATCCTGGACTACCTCACAGACCGACCCCAGTTTGTGAGAGCCCGGAACTGTGTGTCTGACACTCGGACCTGCAGTGTGGGGGCGCCCCAGGGCACTCAGGGCGCCGTCCTCGCGCCCTTTCGCTTCACCCTTTACACTGCAGACTTCAGACATGACACGGACAGCTGTGTCCTGCAGAAGTTCTCTGATGACTCTGCCATCATCGGACTCATCATGGATGACGATGATGCGGAGTACAGGGGACTGGCGCAGGACTTTGTGGACTGGTGTCAGCGGAACCACCTCCTCATCAACGCGGGGAAGACCAAGGAGATGGTGGTGGATTTCCGCAGACGCCACCCCACTGCCCCCTTACCAGTGAACATCCAGGGACGGGACATTGAGAGAGTGGACTCATACAAGTACCTGGGTGTTCATCTGAACCACAAACTGGACTGGACTCATAACACAGACGCACTGTACAGGAAGAGCCAGAGTCGGCTCTACCTCCTGAGGAGACTCAGGTCTTTTGGAGTGACAGGGCCACTCCTGAAGACCTTCTACGACCCTGTGGTGGCATCAGCCCTCCTGTACGGTGTGGCCTGCTGGAGCAGCAGCATCACAGAGAGGGAGAGGAAGAGGCTGGACAGAGTCATCAAGAAGTCCAGCTCTGTCCTGGGCTGTGCTCTGGACTCGGTGCAGGAGGTGGGGGACAGAAGGGTCCTGGCTAGATTCACATCTATGCTGGACCATGAGTGTCACCCCCTGCAGGACACTCTGTCCGCTCTGGAGAGCAGCTTCAGTGAGAGACTGATCCACCCTCGCTGTGTGAAGGAAAGGTTTCGCAGGTCTTTCCTTCCTGCTGCTGTCAGACTTTATAACAAACACTGTTAGTACTGAACACTCGCAATACTGACCTAGCCATGTGCAATTCTGTCATATGTGCAATTGCTGTTGGAATTCATGTGCAATTACTGTGAAATTCATGTGCAATCTATGTGCTGTCGTGACACATATTCATGTGCAATTACTGTCGTGATCACATGCAATGATATTTATTTATTTGTCTATGGGAGTTTTTATTTATTTATAGGAGATCTTCTACTGAAACTGTTTTTCAGACTTCCTATAAGTGATCTGTTCTTCTGTATCTACCTCTGTATCTACCTGCGTTGCACCAATGAAATTTCCCCATGTGGGACAATAAAGGAATATCTTATCTTAAACCACTGACACTTCACCCTGGAGAGACTCTGACACAAAAGCAGAAAAGATGTTTTAGCGAACTTTATTGCAAAGTTTATTTGGCGCTCAGACCCCGGTGGAAGGCGTAGCGATCATGGGCACTCCATGATCTGATTGAATTAGATACCTTCCCCCCGGAGCCTGGAGACTGGTGGTGGTAGATGTGGAGAGAAGGTAGAGAGGATGATTAGGATGCAGAGGAGGAGGAGGGGAGGTGGTGGGTCGCAGTACTGTTTGAAGTGGCCGAGCCATCTGCCTGAGGGCTTAAATGCGACCGCCTGTGCGGTGATTGGGAGCAGGGAGGAGTGACTTGACAGCGTTGTTTGGGGATGAGAAGTGTTGTGGAAAAAATATAATCTGGCCCTTTACTTTTTAACTTTCAATTCTATTTCTAATCAGATTTAGTTCTAACAGCCTGACAACCCCTTTTGGCCTGGAAATTTACATGTCCGGACTCCCTGGAGTGGCTAGGAAGTCCCACGTTATGTTTCACACTAGGCAAGACATGTGAATTGAATTAATGCAAATGTTATGTACTGTCTCCTTCCTGAAACCACTGTTTCTTTGATGTCCCATTTGCTCCTTGGTTCCTTTGTACCTGAGAGACCAGTGACCGGGAACTTCTGTGTGTGTGTGTGGTCATGTGACCATCGGTGATTTAAGGAAGGGGACAGAGGTGGGACGGGAGGATTTGGGAGACAGACATTTTGGGAAGCAGGCAAGAGACAGACGCGTGGACTCGGCCTTCTATGAGAATGGCCGAGTCCACTCGAGTTTCTTTCTGATTCAGCCACAAGATTAAACAGTTTACTTTTGAAACGAGACAACTTGCTTCTATGTCTTATCTAGAGATTTTTGCCACCACAGAAGCAGGTGCGGGGGCGATGACGCAGACATCCCCTGTCCTTTCACCCTCCTTCTTGGCCGGGAAAAACTGCAAAACCTCTTTGGGATAAGCGCAGAAACCTGGAAGAGTCCATGGTGAAGTGAGGGATCTGACTCTCTCAGACGGACAGGCGGAGCTGGGGAGAGGGGTCCTTCCATGTTGGCCGACACAGATTTAAGTTCCAGGTGAATTTACGCAGGGGTGGCAAAGGCGGTTAGCGCTCTTGCCTCCCAAGAAGGAGATCATGGGTTCAATTCCCGGACCAGACCTACATCACATGATCTCTCTGGGTGGAGTCTGCATGTTCTCCCCGTGTTACCGTGGGTTCTCTCCGGGTTCTCCGGCTTCCTCCCACCATCCAAAGACATGCATGTGTTAGGCAAAAATTGGTGACTCTAAATTGGCCCTAGTGAATGAATGTGAGAGTGAACTGTCTGTAATGACTATGTCTCTGTGTTGGCCCTGCGACAAGTTGGCCACTGTCCAGGGTGTACCCCGCCTAAGGCCCGAAGTCACTGGGATAGGCTCCAGTCACCCGTAACCCCAAAAAAGGGAACAAGAAAATGGATGTATGGATGAATTTACGCAGGCTTCATAAGACAAATAGACCCAATTACATTCAGACTTATTTTGAAAATTAACCGGTTTGACAAACTTTGGACAAGATGGAATATTTATGTTGACCGGTGTGTGCCATAGCTTATTTCATTTTTCTTTATTCCCTTTCCTCTCTCTTTGTGTCGTGTTTTTTTTGTTCTATTTTTATATATTTAAAAACGGAAGAAAAAAATGTATTCATTTGAAGGTTGAAGGTGCAATTTGATCACAGTGAAGGCGGGCGGCCCAGTTGATGGGCACAGACATGTTTCACGCTTGATTTGGTGAATTTCAGCCTGGCCAGCGCCTCAAGTCTCATGTGTGTGTTTTGTGTGTTTGCTGACTCCTCTGCTGAGCTGATCATGCAGAGAGGCTCACAAAAGCTCATCCCTTTTTGTCTCTAGCTCCCCTATATGGGACCATTACCTATGTGTTGCAGCATAAAACCCTATCAACAATACTATTACTATGCTTAATAATATGGTACAGTGCATTTTAAAGGTTGATGGCTAGAAAATTATGATGACACTAATTTACATTGACCATTTGGCAAAATCAGAAAATATATAAGTTGTGTGTTGGCCCTGCGACGAGTTGGCCACTGTCCAGGGTGTACCCCGCCTAAGGCCCAAAGTCACTGGGATAGGCTCCAGTCACCCCCGACCCCAAACGGGAAAAAGCGGAAGAAAATGAATGAATTAATGAATTAATATATATCATTTGCATAATAATTTGGATGGCAGTGTATGTTTTACTTAATGGGCTCTCAAGTTTAGGATGAAATGACGATTTGGTCTTGGTTGTATGCTGGGATAGACATTGTTTAGTCCTGCAATAGTGAAAAGCTGGGCCAGTAGATGCGTGAGCTCACTGCGAGGAGAACCAGGAGGACATGCTTTGGAGGTGAAGGTTTTATGGTAGCTTTTATGCTTTGACTGGTGGTGTATGAATAAAAACAGCCAATGAATAGACAAATAGTAGAAAAAACTAAAACTATACACTACCATAATGAGTTCAGAGTCCCTCTGTTTTGAATGCAGACAACTCTGACCCAGAAATTACATTTGGCTCAGACTCAGCTAACAATGAAGACTGTTTCAGTGGCATGTTCATTTACCAGCCTGATGTAGTGCCCACACTCAGTCCACAAAGCATCAAACCAGAGATAACACTGCTTCAGGGAAATATGGACTTTTTCAGACAATCACTTTCTTTGTGAAACAACAAAAGTTCTGAATATTCATCCAGACAAGCCACGGGAGAAGGTTCATTCAATTCAATTTATTTTTGTGACCTCCAACTCAGAACAACAGTTGTCTCAATGGGCAACGGTTTGTCATTGTCAATGTCCTTGAAATGTGTTATTTCTATAACACATTTCAACAACACCAGTTACCCAAAGTGCTTCATGTGCACAATCCATGGTAAAAACACAAATAAGTTTGTGGTAAAGTTTACTCAAATATGTCCTAACTAGTTTCTGCTGATTGTCAAAAAAAGGTTCAGTTGTGGTCATCTGGCCGTTTCGACTCTCATCCATGAGTCATTCTCAATCTGCAAATTTATATTGGGAACTCAGATATTTATCCTATTCTGTGGTAAGCCCTGCCCACCGGGCGGGCCCTCTTGATGAGAAAAGCTGTTGTCTGTTTCACCAGAAACTTACACCTCTTTGTTTTCTACCAAACTTGCCTCTTGTTTACTATCAGTCCTTTAATGGGCTATTAGTCTCCCTTATTACCCTGGCTCACTGAGGACCTTTTTAGCATCCGAATGCCCTGGGCGTCTACCTCTCCAAGGGTTCAAGATTCCATTATAAACAACAAGAAGGTTGAATCTTAACCCCCCATTCCTGTTTGATGGTCTTTCTTTTTTAACAAAAATTTCCTCTTTAACTCCTCTTTCAAACCATCTTTTCTCCCTGCTTAGTGTTGCCTGGGATCCACAAATAAAGTGCCTTTTTTTTGTCCTCAAAGGTTCCACAAAAAATGACTTCAGACGTCCTGACACAGCCTGGGGTGTGCAGGGGCCACTTCAGATCACTGCGTCTCACTGTTGCCGAGACGCAGTGATCTAAAGTCAGCCAGTTACAAATCAGAAGTAAAATATGAATTCCTTTGTTGTTTTTAAGATGCAATACAATTGGCTAAAAATAACCTGAAAGCATTAAGATCTGTGTAGCTATGAGCTGTGCCAATTTTGCTACAACAGGCATGCAAAGTATTGTTAACACAATCAAAGATGCACTAAAACAGAATGCTGCTTTGGACCAATTTCCCCAGTTACATTTGAAACAAACATATTCACTAATGAGCTTATTCTATTGTCGTTTCATTGGTAGTTTACAACAGCACAAAATTGCCGGATAGCTGTGATCGCGGCTGAATAGGGGGCCAGTCCGGACACATTTTTTTTTCCCAGTCCAGGCAACTATTTAAAATCTGTAAGTGCACAAATGGCAGTGCCCATGTTATCTTGTGCAGACAATAGAGAAAATGCTTCCAATTTTGCCTCATGAGCCTGCGCGTGAGCTCATTCTGCAGCCGAGCAAAAGCATTGAGTGGTGAGGACAGTCTAACCCTAAACACGACAAACCCATGAGCTACCATGACTTCAGGGGCCAGATAGGATTTGTAACCGCTGCACGTGCCCCCCGAAGTTATGCTCAGGTCAGGCTGTTTCCCGAGAGTGCCTCTGTATCGCTGCATCGCCAACAGGGCACAAACATAACCTTTGTGCTAAACATGTGTTTTAGTGAGGCGAACAGAACATGCAGCTACCACCACAGTTCATGCATCAGTTTGTTGATCTCCTTCCTGTACTCTTGATGTACTTACACAATAGCTTATTCTTCCAAACTATTGAAAAAAACAAGCTAAAGGGCCATGTAATAAAAGAAAAACTGTGTGTCCCCCTTACAGATGTATTGTGCATGCAGCTCTTGAGGTAAAAATGAGACCACAGTGTGCCGTCTAGGGCTGGGTGTAATTCATGTCATGTGATCGTTACATTGACCCCTTTTCTGTAAATGAATAAACACTTCACCAACTGGGGTTTATGAAGATTTATTGACTAAATAATTAAGAGATAAATATGAATATAGAATATACAAACGAGTCATTAATCAGTGGAGACAGTAGATGTGAAATGTGAATGAGCCAGAAGCAGTTGGTTCAGTCGTGGGGTCCCGAGTATCCAGTAGGGATGGGCAATACCACACATTTTAGTATCAGTATTTTGGGGGACATTTCAATTGATACCAACACCAGACGTGTGCATAAAGATATGATATGTTCAGTGCACATGAGCCCTCGGCCTTCAGACATTATTATTTACAAATGCCAAAACGACCTTGAAGTCATCTCCTGCATTCACCTGCGGAGGTGCGCTGCAGGCAGGGGGCGCTGCAGGCAGGGGGAGCTGATGTAAAATGGGTCAATTTTTGTAACCTCCAAACTTGGGCTGTCAATAAAATAAAAGGTGTTCAGGTAGAAAATCATTTTCTGTTATTATACACAGATTTATGCCACTTAAAGCTTTATAACAATCAAATATGGTTAGTTTGTATACAACAGGAGGGCCCAATGCGTCGATCGCGATCTACCTGTCCATCTCAGAGGCAGTGAGGGTCGATCCCAAAGACCTGTCTGTTTTTAGTTTATATCCTGACATTACAAGTGAGAGCTCTACAGCAGCACGAGTGGATCGAGAGCTACAATCAGCATGGGATTATTTTGGCTGCTTTTCCATGAGTTTCAGCAACAACACTGCTGTAGGCTCGACACAGCGCGATCGCCGCGCAAGCTCTGAAGCACGAACCGAAAGCACAAGCCGTGTAACGCACGCTGTAAAAGGAGAGAGAGTCAAGGCAAGAAGCAGGAGAGGAGAGAGAGAAGGAGGAGCGAGGAGAGAGAGAAGCAGGAGAGAGGAAGTGCTGGTTAAGCTCAACCTTCTATCATTTAGTGTAGTTGTGGTCAGTATTTTATTTTCAAAATTCTCAGCTGTATTAAATGGTCTAGTTAAATAGCAGATTTTCTCTCCCCTTTTTATCTTAGGCCATTAATGAAAGCCTACATTGTGTTTCTTTAGCCTAATTATGGTTAAACAAAAATAAAAACCTGTTTAATACTGAGAATAAATTAATACAAAATAATTCAGATCTATAGTAGATCTTCGGGCTTTGTCGAATGTAAAAGTTGCTTGTGAGCCGAAAACGTGTGGGCACCCCTCATATACAACAATTGTATTATTACATAATAGCCTATAATAAATTTGTGTTACATAAATAAATGTGTTGGATTCAATTTATCAGAGAGAACAAGACGAGAGAGTGTGTCGTATGGATGGATAGATAGTTGGATGCAGCACCTGCGCTCACATAACAGCGGGCGGAATGGGCATTATTCTGTTAACGTACATGGTTATCATAATTTTCAAATAAATATGAGCAGCATCAAGCAGCAAAAATAATTTAAAATAAACAACTGCAGAGTAATTGAAATACCACTGCTTTTTCAGGCTTTTGTGAGGAAATATTTATCCCAAAGTGATTTTCTCCAGAAAGAAGAGCTGTAGAACGGAGATATTAGCGGGTCAAGGGAACTTTCAGTCTCAAGAGCAGATTTAATCGTAAAATTATAACCTGCCACCTTCACCTCCTTTTCCACAAGTTTGTTCCGACATCACATGAACAAACCAACGGCTGGTGCTTCAGTCTGGGAAATGAGTTGAATCGAAACTAAAACGAGTTCATACGCCCTTGTGAAATCTACAGAAGTGCTGCTTAGAACAACTTTGAACTTTTGTCTCACTTTTAAAGAGGCCTAAATATAAATAGATCCAGGATGTTATTGAGAACAATGAGGAGCCAGAGTTGACCCGGGTTTTCTCTGGAGGCCTGAGTCTAATGTTACCCTTGGGAAAGACTCTCCGACCTGCAGAGCTCGCCACGCTGCTCCGCTCAGGCTGCTCAAACACACAACAATTTTTATGTTCACATAAGTGAATAAAAGCATATCAACTAAATCTCCACTCTTTGTTGCTGCTATAATGCTGCTTTCACATAACAACAGCAGAACTGACTGAACGTCTTTTTTGTTGTTGCAATTGGAGCAATACAAAAGAAGATGTTTTAGTTATTTTAGATGAAAGTCTTGTAACTGCTGGTAACAAGCCTAGAATGTTCTACAGTATGGCATTAATCTCGTTCCATGAGATAAGCAAGTTACCGGTTAGGTTTGTGGAAAGGCAAGCCTGCTCACAGTAAGAATGCATGTTTTACATTATTTTCTTTATATATTCGTGTATAAAATGTATTTATTTGATTAAAACAAAAACAGAATAACTGTTGACTAGATTTGTATGAATACATACTGTGGAACATTCCATGGAAGGGAGCCGGGGCCAATTTATACATTTAAACAGCTTTTCTGCTCTCCGTCATGTTCACTCTGGGCCAAGCACAACTTTTACATCAAAGTTACGAAAGAAAAAATAAAATAAAAATGGATTTGTAGAACCATTGTCCTTGATGGAGAAAAATAATACAATAATTCAAAAAGATACCTCAGTCAGTACATCTTAAATAATAGTAATACATAAATAAAGCATTTGTTTGTGGTTGTTTGTGTCTGCATTAGCATTGTCATTGTTCAATTATCTTCGTCTTTCTCCTGACAGCTTTTGCTTTATACAGACAAAATAAGGCGGAATCAATTTTCTTTTTTGTGTGTGCCTATTATAACTTTGTTTCATTTACACGTTTGAGGAAGCATGTGCCCTACTTTCCCGTCTGATCATTCTGCCACAGTCAGATAGTGTTTCTCAAGCTCAGTCAGCGCAAGTTCATATAGACAAGCAGTTTACAACAACTCCTCCAAACATTTCCAATAATTAGGAACAGTTTGGATGTATGCACGCTCTTTCTTACCGTCTGGGCGAGCACAATGCCGCTCTTTACAGCACGTCTGAGTAACAGCTTGGATAGTGCAGCTGTGATGAATGTGTGTAGCTCTCCTGTTTAGTGTCAAGAAGTGAATTCCATTAGTTTGTGTATGTACAGTCTGCGCTGGTCCATTTCCCCCGCGCTCACATGTGTGACTTATGCTTCTGTAGCGTCTCCATGTATTTATGTATGAGCGCAGGTTTGTTTGGGAGCGGAGCGTTAACCTTAGCTAAGCTTGTTTGGGTGAAATCCGGCTGCTCGGAACACGCCGTTATTGATGACTCCCGCGTTCTCACTGAGGCGTCTCGTTTGCATTCTGCCGCCTCCACATTCCGTCGTCCTGCGCGCTCATTAGTTCATTTGCATATTTCTGCAGACAGGTGATGCTCCGACGCCGCCACGGAGCAAACGCGCGCATCTGTGCGTCGTGTAGCGTGAAAGATATACAATGCCTCCTGCTTGTACGCGGGCGGGTCGTAAATCGCGCACACGGGACACTTGTGAGTGGTGGGGAAGGCGGCGGGCAGGAATTAATTGAGCGTCGGAGGAATGGGAGAGGGCTGCTTGTTGATAAAGCACGCAGATTGATGGTGGGCCGGGTTGCTTTAATAGATGGGGGCTTTGTATAACATTTGATACTGCGCCGAGACAAGGCAGATATGAGGTGTGTGCCGTGCTCAGAGTCTGCTGCACAGGAGTTAATATGAGAACATTCATATTTGGAGGATTTGTGGTCGCACCTGGATGGAATGGGTGTTAACTAAATGAAGCTTCACTGACAGAAGGTGGAGTAGCTCAAAACTGTACTCAAGCAGAAGTACAAAGTAGTGGTCCAAGAAAGAAGAAAATAGTAAAAGGTTATTGGAGAAACTACCACTCATGTAAAAGTCATTTAAAGGACACATTATATGCCAAATGGGCTTTTCTGAACTTTCAGAAGTTTTTAATTCTCGTTCTGAACATTTTGGCCTTAAATCATGTTCATTACTACTGCGTGCTTTCATTGGCATGCCAAGGCAGGCTAGCTTTTGTTTGATTTCCCATGGTAATTCCCTCTGCTGCCAGTAGATGGAAGGGTAACACAAATCCTGATGAGGGAATGCCTCACAGATATACAACGTAGTGTATATTTTCAGTAGATACATAATTATAAATGATGCCAAAGTAAAGGTGCAGATTTAAAAGAGATACAATAATGCAGAATATGTGTCCTGAGACACTGAATCATCATTTGAGGTTAATGTAATTGGACTATATAAAACACTAAATAATGAACATAATTGTATATAAGTTGACAAAATTGTCTCCTAACCTTAACTCCTTAGTTAAGTAGTTACTTAGCCTAAACCATGCTTAATAAACTATTTGTTATGCATTTGTATCGCTATTTGGCCTTCAAACCTCTACTTTCATGTTTTAGAACTAAAAATACAATATCGCTTTGTCACAGCCTTTGGAGACGCCAGAGTAACTGAGCTTCAGCTCAATCTACTGGCTCCACAATGAAATACACAAGATTAAAATAAAAATTGCAAACTTGACTACCTGATGTAGCCACGCAGAAGTAATGAACGTGATTGAGTATGGTGAAGATTTATGGCCTTAAAAACAGCAGAAGTTTCTCAACGCCACATCACAGATCGAGAAAACATCACACATCGAGGAAATATGGAAAAAGTTTATGACGAAGGAGATTCCTCAAACCAGCGTGAATGAAGCTGGTGTGGTTTGATGTGGGAACAGCGTTAGAACATGGTTAAAAGAGAAACATGTTGAATGATTGTGATGAGTCTGATGTGTGGTACAGCCAGCGCAGGGAGAGCAGAGCAGAGCTGCTGCTGTCACTTTACACCGGGCACTCACCTCTCCCAAGCCCTCCTCCTCCTCTGCTCCATCTCATCCCATCTCCTCTGCTCTCTCCTCCTCGTGTCTTATACCTCCAGCCTCTTCTTCCTCATTACTCCTCTCACCCCTGCTCTCACTCTCCTCTTCTCCATCACATCCTGTCTCCTCTACTCTCTCCTCTTCCTCCTGTCTTATACCTCCCTCTTCGTCCTCATTACTCCCCTCTCACCCCTGCTCTCTCCATCCTCCTCCTCTGCTCCATCACATCCCATCTCCTCTGCTCTCTCCTCCTCCTCGTGTCTTATACCTCCAGCCTCTTCTTTGTAATTACTCCCATCTCTCTCAGCCTATTTTTATTTTTCATCGCATAGTATATTTTTATTCTTATCCTATAGCAGATTTAAATATTTTTTTTCTTTTTGACATATATAGGTTGTTTTATCATCGTTTATTGTTTTATGTTGCACTGAATCACCAAAGCCAGTTCCTATGTATGTGAATTCTGTTCATTGACAATAGCAATACATCTTTTCTGATTCTGATTCTGATCTCCTCCTTCTCCTTCTCCTCGTGTCTTTTACCTCCCTCTTCCTCCTCATCACACCCTGTTCTCTCCTTCCCCCTCCTCTGCCCCATCACATCTTCTCTTCCCTCCTCTTCTCCCTCACTTATTTATTTTGTTTTCAATGGGCAGTGTACATGAATAAATCTACATTTTGCATACATACTCAGACCAAGTCTATTTTTATTTTATTAGTAAAATTATTATTTTATGCATGCCTTATTTGATATATTTGAATATTATCATTATTCTGAACGCAGAAGCAAGTTCCTAGTTTGTTCACTGACAATGGCAATAAACCCTAAAGATACTGTGTTACCCTTGTCAAAAAGAGAATACTTATGTGTTACAATTTATATTCATAGTCTGTATCGCAATTATTGGTCATCATTTTGGCGACGTTGAAGGCACGTTTTATGAAGCCGAACAGAAGCAGCGGTAAAGAAGCAGCTGCAGTTGTGTGTCAGAGGCTTTGGGAGCCACACATCAGCAACTCTCCAAAAATGTAGTCGTGGATCACCCGAGAAACAAAACTAACGCTGTTCCGGTCTCACCCTCCTCCTTCACCTCTCCTCTCCCACCTTTGCACCTTCTCTCAGCCCTTCTCTCTCTCCTCCAACACCATGTCTGTACGGCAGCTCCAGTGTGTCTCTGAATACGCCAACTATGCAATCAGCTGGACTAAAATGCAAATGTCAAAGTGCAACATGAAACACAAAAATACACAATTTATTTCGGCCTTGAAGTTGATCCACGTGTGATCGGAGCTTTCAAGCCTCCCAAATGCACACCATGGGCGAAGGGGACAAAGGGAGGATGAAGTCTTTCTAAAGGGAGTCCACCGCCGACTCAGTGGGAGGTTACATGTGTGATATGTGTAGGGAAAAGGATGTGAAAGAGTGCAAAAACATAACTACAGAAAAACACCAAATACATGAAGGGAAAAAAAAAATTCTCTGATAGATGCGCAGCTCATGTGGTTCCTAAGGCGGCTGTCGCTCTCAGACTCTTTCAGGTACAGAGTATGGGGACTGGGGACTTGGGGCTTTGGTTTAGGGGTGTTTTAATTTTACCCTGCCATTCTGCCCATCATGAGAGACTGTATGGTGTAGTGCTTTTCCGTTTCATCATGTTTCTATGCTAAACACTCCTCCCAGTGGTGCGTGACAGACATGTGGAGTCAATCAAATGGATGAGTTAATTTGACATCATAACAAACTAGAATCTCTATAGTTTAAACTCGAGCTGAGAGAGGAATTTGTCAGAATTTGATGTTAGAATTTGCTGTGTCGGATGGAGATTTGTTGAACTGATTTATGGGACTATCCACAGCACCAAACAAAAAATGCATTGGTTTTTAATGTAGACAAGCTGCTCTGTCACTGGTAACAATAACTTTTAGGGTGATGTTGTACCAAATGCAGTTCAAGAACAATAAAGTGGTCCAACGGCTAGAATTTGTATAACTATCCTAAAATGTTACCCTTCCTTGATGAGAAGGAGGGTCTAAGGACAGGTGAGCTTGCCGTATGAACATTGTCTAATGCCCCTCGAGGAAACTACTGTTGTGATTCTGGGCTTTAAAAGATACATTGAATTGAATTAATAGCAGCGTCAGGCTAAATGCTACTGCAGTGCATGCGCCCCTTGCTGTATTTTAACATCTAGAAATCACTAAATATAGTTTTGGGCGTATTTCGTTAATCACCGATCGCATCCCATTCATTTAATTTGTTTTCCCCCAAAAGGAGGTGGGGCCGTTCTGGTGGCACAGGAAGTGATGTATTACCGGGGACATCTATACTTAAATTAAATATTGTGTAAGATTGACTCTTTGAGTCGAGCTATGCTATAGCCTTTGTATAACGTGTTATAGCCATTGTATATGAAAAAGATGCTTAAAGTGTTTGTTAATGTAATTCATGCATGTTTGCATGAAGTCATCTTGTGTCCCCTCATGGGAACTACTCAAACTATTCGAATCCTCTTTAAGGCTCATACTAGATGCCAAGACTTTTATACAGGCTCAGCCCACAAGCTTACGTATTTTGGGGAAAATTGCAGTTTAGCTCGCAAAATAGGTTATTTATGTGAATTGTGTAGATCGGCATGAAGGGATAGAGGCTCGGGCTGCATGCCGAGAACCCCGTTTATAGCAGACAGCTCTGCTTTCCCTAACGAGGCGATGCATCTGGAGCCAATCTGCTTCATTTGGCTTCATTCTCGCTGGTTTGAGGCCTGTTTACAAGATTAGCTTCTATGCTCCTTCTCTGAGCCTCAGAAAAACACTTGCTTTACAATTTCCCCGATTTGTGATTTCAAAGATAGAGATCCGGAGGAAATCATGTTCAATACAACTTTATGCGTATGTCAGCCTGTCTGGGCAGGGTAGCCTTTTGTAATTCCCTCTACTGCCTGTAGATGGAGTGCAAACACCAATCCTGCTGGGATTATTGGTAGAAATGAATGTGTGGTTTTAAATTCTTACACTGTTTTAGCCATCTCCTTCAGTTCTAAAACATGAGATGCCAAAGCAGTTTAAAGGGCAAGAACAGTACACAATAGTGGGGATAAATGTGCTTAAATATTGGAGTTTTGTGTATCCATTTAATTTTTCCCCCTGTAAATTTCGCCCTTCAAGGCTACTGCTGTTGTGATTTCGGGCATTACAAAAATAAATTGAACTGAATAGAATTAATGGCTAAAGGTGCTGATGAACTGAGAGTGGTGCGATGCAACAACCGTTTTAATGATAAATAAAGAAGAACCAGCACAGATGAATATAATCGATATATAATAAAAAAAATATATATATATTTAAACTGCAAGGTATAAGAAAAAAAAACCTGAATTATTTACCACATGCCTCATAGATGAGCTGTAAGTGGACATGAGCTCTGCCAGTCCTCCGTACAGCAGTCAGCCTGCTGCAGGTGAAAAATGGAGGCACGTGTTTTCTGACAAATACCTATGTTTGCCCATCCATGTGTGACACTCTACATGACACTGTTACTGCTGTGGAATCCCTCCTACTCTGTGTGGTCAGCCATACAGCCAGCACTAACACAGCCCGCAGAGACACAGCAGTCACAAGGTAGATGCTCATGCTGTTGTGTATCCAGACCCTGGAAAGTCGAGGGCAGAGACATGATGACGGAGACAAAGGTGGATTTGTTAAAGGACACATAGTATACTAATTTGACTTTTGAGTTTTTTCTCCCTCTGAGCCTAAAAAAAAAACGACTTTGTTGGAAAACTTCCAGAAATTCATGAAATTATAACTGTGTCATCACTAGACTCATTCTGCGCATTTCTGTCTCATGTTTATTACAACTGCATGCTTCTATTAGCATGTTGGAGGCATTGTTTAAATCCTCTGCTGCCAGTAGATGGAGCGCTAAATCTAAAACTTGGTTTAAAATCACCTGTTATCTTCGACAAAGACATGTCTTTAGAGCACCACTCCAAGCAGTTGACTAGGAAGTGTTTCTTTCAGTTGAGGAAAATCTCTAAACTCAGGAAAATTGTGTCTCAAAATGAGCTGGAACTCATAATCAATGCTTTTGTCTTTTGACCAATAGTTTGTTTTCCTGTCTAAACAAGAAGGAGTTCTCTCGTCTGCAGCTGGCCCAGAACTCTGAAGCGAGGATCTTGACCCGCACAAATAGAAGGACCCACATTTCACCCATTCTCAAAGCCCTTCATTGGCTGCCGGTCTCCTACCGGATACAGTCCTGACTTTCAGAGACTTGCATGGTCAGGTCTTTGTACATCAGTGATCTGATCACACCTTACACTCGCCCTCGCTCACTGAGGTCTTTGGACCAGAAACTGCGGTTCCTCGCACTCGTTTTCGGACCAGAGGAGACAGATCCTTCCAGGCAGTTGCCCCCAGACTCTAGAATGATCTTCCTACGGTCACTGGATTCTGTTGTGGCTTTTAAGGGTCAGCTCAAAACCTTTTTATTCAGTCAGGCCTTTTGATTACAGTTGCTTTTCTGATTTTACTGATTAAACTGTATATTGTTGTATGTGCATTGTTCACTGTAAGTTATAAGTTTGTGTTTCAACTGTTTTTGTCAAGCACTTTGTGACTTCTATTTGTGAAAGGTGCTACACCAATTCAATTTACTTACTTACTTGTTTACTTACTAAACAAATTCCCGACATATCTGGGAAAGACCTGCTTTCAAGACAATGGAAACTATTATTCATGTAACACTAGTCAAGTGTTCAGGAAGCGCAAGTATGCTTTAATAACAATGTAAGTCAGTCAGTGTGGGTCAAAACAGCCTTAAGGCAGCTTTTATTTACAACAAGATAAGAGATTTGATTGAGAATTGGTGAGGTTCCACTCTAAGCTGGGGAGGAAGAGGCATAATACAAGTGACAAACAAGATTAAAGCAAACAAATCCATTTCCATAACAGAAAACAACAAGTGCCACCATCACCAATACCTATAAATAAAATCACAAGAAGGTTAAAAATAAGCTATATAAAACTGTATAAAACAAACTATATAAAAAATAAAAACGGCAACCAGCACTTAGCCTGTAAGCACAAATCAGTTGCAATGCATTAAACAGTTTCATTACATTAATAATACAATCAAATATAAAAGCATACCTTTAAAAACACTGGACTGTTAAGACCCTTTAAAATGTATTAAACATTACAAATAAGTATTTTTACAAACATAAAGGTTAAAACATGAAGATCATTTGTTGATCCACCATGTGCTCAGGCCTGCCCAGGAAGAGGAAGTGACACACTTAACCTCTGACTTTGTCACATGACAGAACTAGCCCTGCCACATTCATATTGATAAGTCAAGGTCACAATTTTTCCTGCAAGTTAAGAGGCATGCCTGGTCTGTCCGTATCGAAACAAATATGGCTTTTACTTATTCCAAAAGTTTAGGAATACCCTTAAGAGGCTCACATATCAGAATCAGAAAAGGTTTATTGCCATTGTCAATGAACAGAATTCACAAACATGGGAACTGGCTTGGGTGATTTGATGTAACATAAAACAATGAACAATGATAAAACAACCTATATCAGTCAAAAAGAAAAACAGTTTGAATCTGCTATAGGATAAAAAGAGTTAAGATAAAAGATAAAAATAAAAAATAGGCTTAATATGTACACAAATTTACAGTTGAATTTACAGATGTAGTGCAGAAAGTGAATGGTGCAGTGAGTAATAATATAGTTAAAGGAATAATAGAGGATTTTTCGCCGATTTGAGAACTCAAGCGACTGTTTGTCCCTTTTTGAAAAGTGTGCATGCGCACCCTGATCCCCTTGCGGAAGCACGGACAGCCATGTGCGTTTGTTTATTAGCGCAACGGACCGCATTGCATCTCTCGTCTCCGCAGTTTTCCGTCTCTTTTGAGCTAGCTCAAACACAGTCTTCCACCACAGCCTTGCAGCCTGTACTCTCGCTAAACACACACCGGCATATCAACCACACATGCGCAGCCAGGGAAACGTGCTGCTATGCTGGGGACGAGCCAGAACGAGGCTGCAGGTGTGCAGTAGGACAAAAGGGATGATTGATATGTGGGAGGACTTATCGACTGTCCACGCCACGAGGAAATGAGACTCAGATTTGGCGCCAAAAAATCCTCCATAATTCCTTTAAAGTGACAGTGTTTAAGAAGTGTTCATGAGTCCAATAGCAGAGGGAAAGAAACTGTTCTTGTGGCGGGAGGTTTCTGCCTGAGGGGAGTGGCCTCCTGCCTGAGTACATGTTCAGGGTGAGAAGAGAGGTTGTCGCCAACAGTTCAATTCAATTCAATTTATTTTTTTAACGCCCAAAATCACAGCAGTAGTTTCCTCGGGGGAAGACAGTGAAAAACAGATTAAACAGATGTTCATGGGACTTGGCAATGTCCCAGCATCCCGTGTCCTTAGACAAATGTCCCCCAAGCTCCCTTGTCCTTAGACAAATGTCCTAAGCTCCCCTGTCCTTAGACAAATGTCATAAGCTCCCCTGTCCTTAGACAAATGTTCTAAGCTCCCCTGTCCTTAGACAAATGTCCTAAGCTCCCCTGTCCTTAGACAAATGTCATAAGCTCCCCTGTCCTTAGACAAATGTCCTAAGCTCCCCTGTCCTTAGACAAATGTCATAAGCTCCCCTGTCCTTAGACAAATGTCATAAGCTCCCCTGTCCTTAGACAAATGTCCTAAGCTCCCCTGTCCTTAGACAAATGTCATAAGCTCCCCTGTCCTTAGACAAATGTCATAAGCTCCCCTATCCTTAGACAAATGCCATAAGCTCCCCTGTCCATAGACTCCTTCTGGGAAAAAGTAGAAACTTGGAGGAGTTCAAACATTCTGCTGAATATCAGTGTTCCTCTGTCCCCTGAGACACTCATGTTTACATCCAATCCAAAACATTTTTCTTTCTTCCAAATATGTAAACCCGGGGCGATTGCGATTGAGGGTCTATTTCGCCAAGCCATCTCCATCAGATGTGAGTTCAATCCAACTCTTCAGTTCATTGATCTTATTTCAGATTGTAAGTTACTCTGGATGATTGAAGATAGTGAAGGATGTTTGAGCCAATCACTAAGATTCAATTGCT
Source organism: Eucyclogobius newberryi (assembly GCF_026437365.1). Classification (NCBI taxonomy): domain Eukaryota; kingdom Metazoa; phylum Chordata; class Actinopteri; order Gobiiformes; family Gobiidae; genus Eucyclogobius; species Eucyclogobius newberryi. The sequence goes on from NW_027315735.1 coordinate 10,064,974, forward strand.
TAAGCCTACAGTGTGTTCTCGTCTTCCTCTTATCCGACGATTTGTTTTTCCACCTGCGAAGTTCTGCTGATATCTATCTCAGCTCAAGTGCTGTGTTTTGTGAAGACATCTGCAGGGAAAGCATAAACTGTATGTTTGTTTGAGCATGGGATTCTCCATGGAGCTACCCAACTCCTGACAGGCATTTGTGATGAGTTCCCAAGCAGACATTTCACATGAGGGTTGTAACACGGGATGATATTGAAAAGCACCACTCCAGCCAATCAGGACAATAATGTTTAGCCAATGTGACCCTGATCTTACATGAGGATTTTCTGGATTTTATTGAAGAAACTGATTTTGAGGCCTGAAAGTTACTTTTGGACACAAACTTTGTGTTGTGCAATGGAAAGGTTTCGGACAGTCTAAGTCACAGCACTTGTATTAAGGCCAGGATCCTATTTGTGGACTTCAGCTCTGCATTCAACACCATCCTCCTTGCTCTGCTCCAGGAGAACTCTCCCAGCTCAACGTACCTGACTCCACCTGCAGGTGGAGCACTGACTTACTGAGCAGCTGGGGAAGAACGTCTCAGAGACTTGAACGACCAGCACAGGATCTCCACAGGGATGTGTACTTTCTCCTCTGCTCTTCTCTCTGTACACAAACTGTTCCACCTCCAGCCACGACTCTGTAAAACTGATCATGTTTGCGAACGACGCCACCCTCATCGGGCTCATATCAAATGTCCCAGGGTCCCCTGTCCTTTGACCCTCCTCCTCGACCAGGAAAAACTATGAAACATCTTAGGGGAAAAGTAGAAACCTGAAGAAGTTCCACTGTGAAGGAGAGATCCGACTCCCTCAGACGGACAGGAGGACCCGAGATAAACAGTGGAGCTAGACCCACTCAGGAGGAGAACCAGTTCTTCCAGGCAGATGAAGAACCGTTTATGGAGTAAAGACCTTGTCTCTAGGGAGTCGAGGATCATCTAGGTCCACAGATTGAAGTGAGTGTGACAGGCAATGAATTTTGGAATAAACTTTTTCTGATTCTACAGTATATTATTTGGCTGTTACTGTCCTCAGCATGTGTTGTTGGACGTCAACTCACAGTGTCTGTGATTATGTTCCTAAAATTTAAATAGGTGCTTTTTGTACAAAAGTTCGAGAGCTGTAGCTGAGTAAGACATAGGTGCCCAAGAAAAACGTGTCACAACCATCCCCAGTCTCTGCCTACTAAAAAGAACAAACAAACAAACAAACTCCGGAGTAAGAATGTTATGCCGATGTTTAGAATATGGACATTCCATACCTCATTTTAAAGCTCAGAACCTGTTGAGTTTGAAAATCCACACGTCTAAGGATTATCTTATCTATTTTTGATTACGGACAAACACAATTCTATCGTTATATGTCAAATTCAGCTCTGTCAACGTGGACATGCAATATTTAGTTTAAGTCTCATTTATAAAGAGTCCGTATGTACAAAATGGGATCCAAAATATATTTTCCTTAAGTTTGTGAGGCACGGCCACTTTGTATTGCGTTGAAACTCTTTGAATCATAAATCATAAAGTGTCAAAAAATAGTAAATTAAATTGGTATTTGATGCAATGCAACTTTGTGAATTACATCGATAAAATGCACATTGCATTTCCAAATAGAAAAACAAAATTGCAAAACAAATTTTGCAAAATACATTTTTAGATTTGAATAAAGAGTCTTTTAGACTTCCATAACAGCCAAGCCACAACAATAAACTGTTAATGTCTAAATAACACTAATAAAAGCACTGACAGATTCATCTAAATAGAAACTTCTGAGTCCCGAGACATAGGGATCAGCTCCAACACGTCTATATTGGCCGGCCCCTAGTTAAAGGTTGAATATAGTTACAGAACCTGTCCTGTATGCAGCCTGTGGGGCGCAGTGTATAGAACATGAGGAAAAGTGCACTTTAGACTCCTGCTGAGGTGTTTCCTCCTCTTACAGCCAGAGCCAGGCATGTCAGGACTGACAGTCCTCGCCTTTTAGTGCTCCAGACTGTCAAACATCAGGCTTCTCCAAATACAGCAGCGCAAAGCCAGCTCACAGGCCAACCACACACACCTTTTGGAGCTGCTCCCACAGAGCCCAGGGAGCTGTACTCAGCAGTATATAGCAAATCATCCATGACTGCCCATAATGCACACTGGTTTATCTAATTTCCATAGCAACTCTCAGCCCACTGAAGACAACAACAGTACATTGTAACATTAATTGGAGAGGTCCCTCCCTCAGCTGTGTGTAATTAGTTTAGGTAAGCTCCACATCTCGTTCCAGAGGTGCAGACCGTCTCTTACACAGCCATGTCCTGATCCTCTTGTTCTACACATGCACATGAAAAGAGAGCAGAGGGAGGTTCTGAGCGCCGGGTTAAAGCCTGTATGTCCCAGTCAAGTGCCGTGGAAATCCTTTTGGGGCCCAGCACAGCTCCTTTCACCCGGCCTCATCAAGCGCTCTCTGCCCCAATCCTGCTCTGCTCCAGTGCTCCCCGACTGTGCAGCCGGACTGAGGCGGTCCTCTGAGACCCATGGAGGAGTACGTGCTGTGCCTTTGTTCAGCTCTTCATCCTCTAACTAAGCTCTGCTCATGGAAATGAATGCACACATTCTGAAGAGTTTGGAATTATGCATCTGCCACTGCTCCTGCACCACTTCATTAGCTCAGATCTGCTGTGGTGGTCCTCAGAGAAGGAGCATTTGTGTGTCTGTCAGCGCCCACCTTTGTGTGGCTTCAATGAGCCAGCTTCAGTCAAGTGCAAAGTCCATGAAAACACTAATATAACTACACACCCCTAACCCACATAATTTTACACTTCGTACACTGTACTCCTCAGTCAAATATTTTGATAAAGGCCCCCAGGGGCCCAGAGCACAGCCCAACTGTAATCCAAGTGAACACTGCCTACTGAAAAGGTGCATAAAGGGAATATTGTCCAAATGTTATTGACATATGAGTGAGTCTGATTACAGAACACTTGATTCTTTCCAATTCATTAGCATAAAAATGTCTCTTTGTGGCACTGTCATCACACGGGGCCCGGCCTCAGAGCTGTGCAGGTCAGCTCCCCCTGATACCCTGCAGAAAGCATTATGTTAGCGCAGTGGTGCGTGACACATGCACAACAATGTCCTGGCATTATTAGCTCCACCAGTCAAGTGTCTATAATTGGATTATCTGAGGCTGCTGCCTCTGGGGCCATTTACACCCAGCAGAGAGCAGGAGCGTCAGGGGCCACACAAAGGGCAGATGATGCAAAGGCCCTCGCGGAGCTTCAGTCGCAGATGCCTCTTGCGGAACTCCAGTTGAAGATGCCCCTCGCGGAGCTCCAGTCTCAGAGGCCCCTCGCAGAGCTTCAGTCGCAGAGGCCCCTCGCAGAACTTCAGTTGCAGAGGCCCCTCGTGGAGCTTGAGTTGCAGAGGCCCCTTGTGGAGTTCAAATCACAGAAGTCAGTGAACATGATCCGATGTGTAACACACGGACACTGAGCATCCGCTGGGCAGAGAGGCTTGAATTAAGTTTACCAATGGGAAAGTTCACATTATGTGTTCTGACATGCAGCGTTTGCTGGTCAGTGCACAGGAGCCATGGGATCAGAGAGGCCAATGTGCACAGTAACCATGGAATCAGAGAAGTATTAAGTCATGTATGAGCAGAAAACATCCTCCGGCATGATCACGTCTGGATAGCAGTATGGATTTAAAAACACAAGTTGTATTGATCGTTTTGAAATCTAGAGAGAATTAGACATACTAAATAAACGTGGGGTATCAAAAAATGGATTATATTGCAAATGTTGTTTTGCTAAATTAAAATACTGAGTATATTTCAATAGCAAGGACCACGCCACAACAATGGAATATGAAAGAATGTTAATTAATAATAGTGATGAAGGATCAATGATGGATCGATTATGGATCGATGATGGATCGATGAGAGTTGGCTGGTTAGAGACTCAGGATGGGGGCTGAGAGGTTGAGGCGTGGTCCAGCTCCCGAACCCAGGTTAATGAATAACATCGTCAACTACATCATTTGAAATTTGAAATATTTTAAGAGTTTTAAGTGATATTCATGCACTCTTGTGGTTCAATTTATGGTCCACTCCATGTTTTGTGCGATACTTGAACCTCAACAAGACATTTACAGACATATTTCAGCACATTCATGTCTGAATATTGTAACCCACGTACTTTTATTGCAAATAGGAAAAAAACTACAACTCCCAATACCCCTTCTTGTCACGTGGTTTACGTATGTTGCGCGTCACGCACGCACTGCGTCACTTTAGCCAATCACGCGCTTGCCGGTTCAATATCAGCTTCCTGTGTGCCTCTCCGGGCACGGTGTTGGGAGAGGCGACAGGACGGCTGAACCAGACGCTTTATCAACCGCCGCTGATGCTGGACTCGTAGCGCGCAGGAAAACGTGGAATTTGGTGAGTCTGTCTGAGTTGTCTGTCTGTGTCTTCTTGTTGTGATGCATATTGCTTTGATTATTGATATATATATTCATTGCCGTGCCAACAGATTATTTATCTAAACAGGTATTTATTCAAGTGTTTATTTAAATGTATTTGTACAACTGAATGTAATAAGTATTTACTGCATTACATGTAATTTAAAGAGATGAACAAAAGAACCTAGAAGCTAGCTAAATGTTGGGTATTACACTGATGGACCTGTTTATTGATCGCAGGCCGGGTGTGCCCAGTGGGGTACCAGAACGAAGGATTAACTTGATGGCGAGCTGAGACCAGCCTGGACCCAGAACCAGAACTGAACACTGAACATTACAAAACTACAAACTTTCTAACATGAGCCACCTGCGGTATGGTAGGGGCTGATTCAGCCGTCCACTCCCACCCGAAAGACACCACACACCTTGCGAACTCTCCCCTCAGTCACAGCGCTATATTTTTTGGACAATACAAGAACTCGGTTGCTTCTTTTATGGACATTTGTACTATTTTCATTGAGATGTGCAAGTGTTACTATGAGTGTGTGTGCTTTCTACCTTGGATGTCTTGCACTGAACATTATTGAAACTTGGATTGTTATTGATACCACCAGAAATTGTAATACGCTTCAGTATACCATTGGAAATCTGCAGATTGTATATATTGTAAATATTGCTATGTTGGTCACTGTAAATATATAAGGCACAGCCGCACTTTGATTCGCTAGTTTTTGTATTATTGCTTGCATGCATCTCCCTGAGTCGAACCTTCTGATCTAGCCCAGTGGCATATTCTCACATATGCTACAATATCATTATCAAGATATTGAAAAAATACATATTGACATTTTTGTCAATATTGCTCACTCCTATTACAAACATAAGCAAATGGAAACACAACACAACTCCAGGTATTTTATTGAAGACACAACATTTACAGAAAATCTGTTTTGCTGTTATATTTCTTCACCACAGCTGCCTACAACCTGCAGACCAGTCTCATAAGTGAACCAGCTGTGCCCTGGAAGCGTGGAAAAAATCAGATATAAACAGCGCTGCTGGCCTCAGGTCAAATAGAGAGCTTTTCTCCATCACACAATCACACTTCCACTGCAGCGAGCCAATAGTGTAGTTGTGCGGCCCCGGAGCTGCACTCTGAGGACTGCACTGAGATGACCGCACTCAGGTGAGTGATTCTCAGCTGGGTCTCCTTAGGGCTCTCTGTCTAATTGGAGGAAATGTTTTTTTGGAAAGGACACAATGTGACTTTTACTCTGCCCAACTGCCAGTCCTGCCAGAAACAATGATTTCAGATTGTTTACGTTATGATCAGATAAAAATAATTTTTAATTCTGGATCATAGTGGACCTAAACCAAGGCTGTTTGAGAAATTGCAGCCGAGGGCCGGACTAAAGGCCGATTAAGAGAATCCTTCAAAATGTTGATGTTGCTTTGATAAGCAACCACACTCTAAATAAGTTGTGTAACATTAATGTAGCTTATTTAGGTAACGTTAATTTTTACAAAATTTGCAGTAAAAAAACGATTCATTATTTTGGACAATTCAAGGATAAATAATTAATCAGAGTATAGCCGTATTTAGCCCCCCGGCCATGGTTTTGATATCCCTGAACTTAACACATGACAACACATGAGTTATGATGATTTTCACCAATTTTTTATTGATTTGTTTGTCTTTGTTTCTTTGATGTGGGCACAATTACATGATGCAAACTTCATTCATTCATCTTCTACCGCTTTTTCCCGTTAGGGGTTGCGGGTGACTGGAGACTAACCCAGTGACTTTGGGCCTTAGGGGGGTTCACCCTGGACAGTGGCCAAGTTGTCGCTGGGCCAACAGACATAGACATAGGCACACAGATAACCATTCACTCTCACTTCACTCTCACATTCATTCCCTGGGGCCAATTTAGAGTTGCCAATTTTGCCACATGCATGTCTTTGGACGGTGGGAGGAAGCAGGAGAACCCGGAGAGAACCCACAAGAGGTCAGAGGCAGGTCAAATCACAGCCGACCCTTCTCACCCTGGACACGGACTATTTGAGCCACTCCCCTCAGGCAGGAGGCCACTCCCCTCAGGCAGAAGGCCACTCCCCTCAGGCAGGAGGCTACGGTCCATCCAGATCAGAACCTCCCGCCACAAGAACAGTTTCTTCCCCTCTGCCTTTGGACTCATTATCACTTTTTAAACACTGTCACTTTAACCTAATTTAATCACTCACTGCACTGTTCACTTTCTACAATACATCTGTATATTTAACTGTAAATTTAATGTAAATAGTAAGCCTATTTTTAACCTATAGTAGATTTTAATGCATGCCCTTTTTGATTTCATATATGTTGTTCTATCATTGTTCATTGTTTTATGTTGCACGAATCACCAAAGCACGTTCCTATGTTTGTGAATTCTGTTCACTGGCAAAGGCAATATATATGTTCTGATTCTGGAGAGACAAACACAAAGCGTGTGTACGTAACGTGCCGTATGCGTAAACCACAAGATTGGATGTTGGACATTTGCATAATGACGTAAAAGATGGATTTTTAATTTTATGCTGTTTAAGTGATATTATGACGTGGGTTACAATAGTGTTTCTCTCGGCTGGCCTGGGAACGCTTCAGGACTAAACATGGACTGGCCTCCTGCTGGTGCCCAGAGTCAGGACTAAACACGACTGCTGGTTGGTAACCCTTTATGTCTCTGTTTTGGGATATTAATTCATTTGTCCTGTGTGAACCACTCTGAACTGCCTTGAGTATGAATTGTGCTCCACAGATGCATGTGAATGCTTCTGCCTTACTTATGTAGCAGTTTGTTCGACTCTGTTACATTAATTGTTCTGCAACAACTTTCTCTAGTGTACTTGAACGTGAGAGCTAAATCAAGAACAGATTCTGCAAAAACAAATTGAAAACATTTTACTTATCATTCACAACATTTCCATCAATTTTGAAAGAATGATAGAATTTGTTAATTTGAACTACTGACATCTTTACTTTTCTAATAAAACCCAAATCCCCATCACAATATATATGGGGATTTTAATTTATATTAATCTCCACCATATGTAAGTACGTTTCAGGTCGGGTAAAGTAAACTTTCTTTACGTCTACAAAAAATAACTTTGCAACAGTTACATTAACAACTTCAAATACTGTTTGGTCATACAAGCAGCATCAATTCTACAAAAAATGATCCAATTATAAAAGTGTTCCAAGGGAGGAAAACACAGTCAAGAAGTAGACGAGACACCTGAATGCGGTCGTGTCAGTGCAGTCCTCAGAATGCAGCCGGATGCACGTTCACTTACTCCGCCGAGCTCCGAGTGTCCTGTGAGGAGCTGTGACTGTAGCAGGTCAGAGGTGCGGACGGACAGATACTTTCAAAGTGCTTCAACTCCTAAACCGTCTGTGTGAAGGCTCCCATGGTCAGACCTGAGTACAGCACCTCCGCTCACAGCTTTTCCCGGATAAAGCTTCTCTGATGTAATAAGAAGCAAGCGCGACCCCAGTGGCCCTTCGCACAGCACACACTATATCCACCGCTCTACAAGAGACTCTGGGAAGGAAGATACTCAAGCGTCCAACATCATAACGGTAAGATTTGTTCCTTTACTTGTTTGAAAACGTAGCCCGAGGCACATCTATTTACACAAGGCTTGGCACCAGCATGTGCACATATATCACGCATAGCCTTCGCATTTGCATTAAGAGATTATGTTTTTGGATTATTGTATTTGTCATGTTGAGAAAAAGATGAATGCGCTTGGAGACAGGTCTTTTGCATAAACTTTGATCATGCTGTTCTTTTCCCCAGGCTGATATTCCCCTGCATTACACACCGTCAGTGAGTGCAGACCAGTGATTATTGTCAGCGAGAGGCAGGACCACACGGGGATAAGGCAGGTGTGCACGCTCGCTGCTCTTATTACCATGGGGTTAATGCAAACACCACATACACATACATACATAAATTATTATTATTATTATTATTATTATTATTATTATTATTATTATTATTATCAGGTGACCATACTACTTTAATTGTAAGGTGCTATATTAATTATTCAAATGTGTACTTTCCTATTTTATCATTATTAATACTATTATGAATTAATTCTGTCTATTAGGATGGTTGGATCGTATAGAAGCGAGCAAAACATTTTCAGTTTAAAATTAGGCCGTGGCTGGAGAGCCGCGCAGTTTCAGGGACCGCAGCATTTCCCTTATAGTCATGGCTAACCTTAACCCGGCGCGGTCTAAAACGGCGGTCAAATAGCGGCGCAGTTTCAGGAGCTGCGGCGCGCGGCCGGCAAAAAAATAACATGGCAGTTTCGGCCGCGCGCCGGGGCTCTGCAGACACTCCCTTAAAATTAACTAGATTAGTTTTGTTTCACGTTATGAAGTAAACCAACTTTTAATAATTGTAATTAGATTACACTGTTTTCACAGTAATGCATTAAACTATGAAGTACGAAGTAAAATTGTGTTTCAGTAACAAATGGTGGAAAAAGATTCAGTTGTAGTCATCTGGATTCTGCATGTTTCGACTCCCATCCAAGAATCATTCTCAATCTTTTGTATTCTTCTCTGAGTAAGCCCCGCCCACTGGGCGGGACCTGATAAGGCAGATTACTGCTTCACTTGAGTACCTGATCAGGAGCCGAATTCCCTGGGCGTCTCCCACTCCATGGCTTCAGCGCACTGTTATACACAACCGGAAAGTTGAATCTTAAACCTCCATTTCTGTTTAAAGAGGAGTTATCTCTCTCTTTTTAATTTATTTATTTTTACACAAAAAACTTCTCTCTTTTAAAGCATCTTTTCTCCTGCTTGGAATCTTCTCCTCACTGTCTTTGAGTGGTTAGTGGCTTTAAGATGAAGCTGCACGGCACTCTGTGGTCCTGAACTTGAGTGTCTTCTGTGCTGATAAAGCCTCTTGTGCAGTGGCTGTTTAGTCTCCCTATGTACCGCTCTTCACGCTTTTCTTCACTGCATTGGATAGAGTAAACTACATCGCTCTGTTTTTGGGTCAGCATTTTGTCCTTAAGCCGCGTACAGACCGCTGCGGCCGAATGGCGCCTGACGCAGAATTTGAGCGTGTGTACATTTGAAAGGTTTATGCACCGGAAGTGCGTTTTCAACGCCCTGGGCACATACACAGGCGCGCGTACGGCGCACTCGAGCTGTCTACGCACATGCGCAGTAGAGGTGTTGTCGCATGAGCAGTGGAGATGCTGTTGGTGTGGCCTTTCATTCTGTAAAATGGCGGATATCGAGAGTGTTTTTGGTTTTCAAAACCCTCACACGGAGGCGCTGGGCTCGGGAATACTGGAAATGCGAGGGGAAATACATACATACGTACGTCACTGGAGCGTCAGCTCTGATTGGCTGCTGCCGCGCATCTGCTGCAGCGAGCTAAACAAATCCGAACATGTCACGCCAGCCGCTTTGGCCGCCTCGGTCGCCTCATATGCGCGCTCAAAACGTCGAGAGCGTAAGAACACACACCAATCGCGCCGCAAAAACGAAGAAATCACGCCACGGAAAACACACTACGCACTTGACACGCGTTTACATAGACTTTGAATGTAAACTGGACACTTCGGCGGCCGCAGTGTGGACGAGGCTTCAGGATGAACCAGTTTTTGTCTCAAAGTGTTGACTGGTTTAAAATAAACTGTTTGTACAATTGTCCCCGGAATAGAAACTATGTGGTGTTAAGACATATGTCTAGGAGTTTGCAGATGTGTTCAGGTGTCAGTTTGGTCCTTTCCTGTAGGTGGTGTCTTCCTGCAGTCTGGTCCTAACCGCTGCCATTGCCTCAGAGGTCGAGATGCCGGTGAAATAGTTATACAAAAAAGTTTTAGTCCAGATGACTACAACTGAATCTTTTTAACAATGGAACACTCCTGGACAAATGTCACACCCAAAACTGGATTTTAGTGTGTTAGTCCATTGATTGATGTTTCACATTGATGTTTCACATCAATCACATGGATTACTGTCGTTTAGGCATAATTTTCATCAATGGTAACACTATTGTCAAAGGACTATTGAGATGTACAGTGTGTGCTACTGCGGAGTAGCAGCACATTGTGGCAACTGAAATGAAACACTGCATGGTGTTCGGTGGAAGGGCAGAGCTCTTGATGCACTAAAAACATGACATTTCTTTGGAGCTTTTGCTGCTGGAAGAGACATGGCATGTTGGATATCTGTACAAACAAAACGTTTGCAACGGTTCTGCTGTCTTACTTTCTGCCCAAAGTTTTGTCTTGGCTGGACTACTCTACAAAATATAATTTATCCACAGATAGTGCTGGTGTATTGAGAAACAGATGATTCTGTTTGGGTTGCATTAACAAAGTCTGTTTACAGTTAAGACAACTTTGAGCATGTTCATGACAATCATGTTTGTCCATCGGGGCACAGCTCGCAGAGCCACAGCCGCTGACAGTCTGTGCCCCGAGCGCCCGCGACACTCACAGGCTTTAACGGGGTTTAATGAGCTTTAACGGGCTTTAACAGGCTTTAACAGACTTTAACATGCTTTAACATGCTTTAACAAGCTGTATTGGCTCAGTGCCGCAGGACTGATGACGGACATCACCGTCAACACCGGACAAGGCTACCCCAAAAAATGTTATGTTTGCTGTAACCCGACCCAACATTTTTTTTTTTACTTTGAAGGCAAAAAAAATATCCAAATGTTGCCATTTTTTGACTCTGAATGACCGCCAGGGGTCAGGCTTCAACAGTCAATGACGGAAAACGTCTCAATCAACCCGATCGGGAGACTAAATCTCCCGATTTTGAGATATTTCAATCGACCTTTTGTATGCCGTTATCCTTTTGGTAGCGAAGGCGAGCGGGGGGAACATGCGGGGGACATGGGCGCCGCCATGTTTGTTGTGATGACGCTGCTGGGCATGTTTCAATCCCAGAATGCATTGCTTAAGTCAAATTTAAATCAAGTCACACCGTGAGAGAGAGTGACATGAACTATGGCCACTGCATTGGCGCTGACAGAGGCAAGCCAACTTGTAAAAGGCAATATAGTTTCCGTTTTGCGCGTTCTGTTCGGTTACAGAAGCATGTAGAGAACCGATAATGAAGACGCATATGCGTTGCGCAATGCGTTATCAGTCCTTTGGGATATAAGATAGTTTTTCCAACACGATAAAAATATTCGACACAGCGGTTTAGGGAAGACTGGTTGGTGAATCGCCAAAATAATAGAAAAATAAAAGATTTTGACGTTTTTTCAACAAAATGCTGATTTTTTTTTTTAGTTAATTTGTTTCATACCGGGTCAGTTGGGTAACAGACATATTTTGCTCAGCCTAAGCAGGAAAGTTTTAGCTAACTCTTTCATCTTTCTTTCTATACTTTTTGTATACTTAACTTTTAATCATAGCCTACATGTTGATGCATATATATATATATATATATATAATATATATATATATATATATAAATTTTTCTCTCGATAGATCGCTGTAATATAAATGTGTGCTTTATATGTCTTATACTGAAAGTGCCTACACCGGAAGTTCCGTTCAATAAACGGCTGTGTTCGTATTTGATCCAGTCAAAGTCACCAGCAGCAACCAGTTTGAGAGCTGGGGCCGCGCTGGAGTAGGTTGTTTGCTATTGTTTTATATGATAATTCAAAAGCCTGCAATTGTCCCACCAGTTTCCAAAAAACAGTTTATTCATTCATTTGTTTTTATTTGTTTTTGTTGATCAGGAGGAGGAGGGGGTGGACTCCAGGAAGAATCGTTTATTTAATAATTAACGGGGATCCTGAATACATAAATTTCACTAGCAGGGACCACGCCACAACAATGGAATATGGAGCGACGAGAGTTGGCTGGGTAGAGACTCAGGATGGGGGCTCTGTCTCGTGTAATCAGCCCAGCCGATTCAGAACCCCCCCTCCGTAGATGGTTATGGTGGAGATGATAGAGACATGGGGTGGGAGGGTGGGGTCGAGAGAAAAGAGAAGACAAGAGATTCTGTGAATAGGACTTATAAATAGGGCTTCTGGGTAATTAGAGGTGTGGTAAAGAATGGGGCGTGTTTACTGCAGGAGTAGAGGTTGAGGCGTGATTCCGCTCCTGAACCCACGTTGACGATTAACATCTCCAACCACACTTCATTAGCAGGGATCATGCCACAACAATGGAATATGAAATAATGTTAATTGATAATAACGACGATGGATTGACGATGGAGCGACGATCAGAGACAAGAATTAATACTGGTGCAAGTTTTAGCATTTGTGGGTCGTCAATAGAAGTATGTGGGACTATTTGCATGGATGTAGGAGTTGACGAGCTGGGTATAGTGATAAGGTCAATGTGAGCGATGAATGAGGGAACTTAATTGGAGCTGAATGAGATTTTGAGAATGAGTGAAATAAGAGATAGATGAGAGGATAGTCCGATTTAAAGCGTTTCCTGAAGATTGAAGAGGAACTGGCAATCGTTGAAGTTTGGTGCGGGGCGTCGGATTTTGGGACGGTGAATCGTGGGTAGGTGTTGGTCGATTATGGTGATTTGAGTACAAGCAATGCAGGTGACGGAGTGATAGAGGGGAGGAGACAGAGTTTAGAGACTTCTGAGTAATAGAATATCCGTTTCTGATCTACTAAGACTTGTTGTCGAAAGAGTGCTTTCTGACTGATTGAATGCCCAAGATTGTCCTGAACGATAGTGGGGTATAATCTGAATGGGCGTGGAGGACCTGTTAGAGAAGCCAGAAATGAGCTGCCTTCTCTTGGGCCTTGAGGAGAAGAAATCCTCCTAGTGCAGAGTCCGATGGTCGCCTGAAAATATTTAAGTGCTGAGTCTTCTGTGTCTTGGCTTGAGAAGTGCACTAAAGTTACTCGTCATAGGGACGAGAAGCAGTTCCGTGGTCTGAAATTAAGGACTTGTCCTGTAGGATGATGGAGTATGCTGAGCGGTCTTCAATGCATCAAGATGCATGATGGGTTGAGGTGCGTGCTGAGATATGCCTCTTCTGAGTAAGAGGGAATGTGAGATGACTGAGCATCCCTGTCCCTGACTGCTCCGAAGAGAGAGCGAGACTGCTGGCGAGGTTTGTGCTCAGAGCTAGCGTTTGGAGTTTGTGTGGTTGCTGTTAGCGTGATTGCCGTCATATGGGTTGGAGTGAGTGTGGCCGCTGGCAATGTTCATGCTCGAAGCAAGCGTGGCTGGCGCAGTGGTTTGGAGTGAGTGTGGCTGCCGGCGGGGCTCAGAGCGAGCGTGGCTGGGGAAGGTGATTGAGGGAGGGATGAGTGATTGAGGGAGGGATGAATGCAGAGTCAAAAGGGGTTGGAGTAGTATGCTGGCTTGAGTTGGCGTAATGGTGATGATGAATGGGATGAGGGGTGAAAGAGCGAATGGAATATGGCGGAATCCGGAAGGCGATGTGAGCGTTTGTTGAGCCTACGAGGTATGAAGGTTGCATAAGTTGGCGGAAAAGGAAGCGGACGCTTCGTATGAGAAGATAGAAGGAACAGCTTGATAAGCAACTGTTAGAATTGTGTGGTATAGTAAGCATGAGTGAAGAGCGAAAAAGATAGAATAGCTTAAGCCAGAATGAAAATTAATGGTAAAGAGCCAGTGCATTGAATATGGTACATTGATAGGTATGTGGGCTAGCCTCGAGGCCCTGTGGTTAGAGCCTGTCCGGTGTCATAAGTGCTCGTAGCGAAGCTACACGAGTGCTGTACGACTACCATTACGTTGGGTAACTTGGATTTAGCTGTAGGATGTAGCTGAAGGTTGTAGCATAAGGTTGTAGCATAAGGTTGTAGCTGTAAGTTGTAGCTGTAAGTTGTAGGTTGTAGCTGTAGGTTGTAATTGTGGGTTGTAGCTGAGGGTTGCAGCTGAGGATTGAAGTGGTAGGTTATAGCGGTAGGTTGTAGCGGTAGATTGTAGCGGTAGATTGTAGCGGTAGAATGTAGCAGTAGAATGTAGCAGTAGGTACAGAGGAAGGATAGAGGAATGCGTGTCGAGGGCAACTTCAAAGAAGGGGATGAGAGAAATGATTAGATGAGAAAGATTGAGAAAAGAGCTGGGACGTTGCCGAGTCCCTATGAACATTGTTTAAGCTGTTTTAAATTGAGTTGTACAACCTGGCTCTCGCCACCAGACGGAGCTGAGAGGTCGAGCCGCAGGCCTGTGGAGCGGTGGTGACGTCATCGGCTGCACGCCTCCGGACGGGGAACCAGGAAGTGCAGAGGCTGGCGAAAAGCGGATATATATCATTGTGGGGCTGAAAGGATTCCCCCTTTGACTTTGGCCTGATGCAAAGGCTGGGGGCACGGGAGCATGCACGCGCTCCGGTGGAGCACGGGGCAGAGCCCACGGAAGCGGCACGCGGAGCTCACAGCGCACAGTGGCGCACAGGAACTGTGGTGCGAGCTGAGGCCAAGAAGCGAGAGGCGGGTCCCGTTGCTGAAGTTCAGGTCGGTGTGCGTGTGGCGGTCCCGGAGGTATGGGAACGTGGGAGGTGCGTACAGAGGAGTGTGCGGAGGAGATGGTGTCCAGAGGCATAGGGTCACTACCGTGGGTGTGCGCGGCGGAGAACAGGCCTGCGTTGGCTGGTTTTCTCTGCTACTGGAGACACAACCGACTGAAGTTTGACTGGAACACATCAGAATCTGAACGGCTGATTTGTTCAAGCAAACGCTCTGGCTGACGCTACCTCTCGGTCGAGAGAGCAGAGACGACAAGAGATGCTGTGAATAGGACTTCTGGGTAATTAGATGTGTGGTTAAAGAGTGGGGCGTGTTTACTGGAGGAGTAGAGGTTGAGGCGTGGTCCCGCTCCTGAGCCCACGTTGACGATTAACGTCTCCAACCACACACAGATTAAAGAGTCAGTGTGGCCTTTGTCTTTCTTCTGCTCTACAGGTGGTTGTACATGGAACAGCAATTTAATGAAAGAGCAATTTCTTTATTATTTTCTCCTTATCTTTTTAATTTCCTCTTGCAATTGAGGACTCCCCTTTTTGGCACAATTTACCTCAATTTGAGTTTTTTTTCAAGATCATTTAGCTTTCTTTTTTGCTGAGGCTATGGCAATGATTTTTCCTTGCAAAACATCTTTATAAGCATCCCAGAGATGGTTGGGGAAGCTTCCCCATTATCATTTTCCTCTAGATAGTATTGACGTTTTTCCTTTAAAAAAGGAGTCATTAAGCAGGCTGGCGTTAAATCTGTAAAGTGTGTTTTTTTTCTGTCTTTCCTCTACATAAAAAGTAGGCTACCCACAAAGTAGTCTCATGTCTAATGCTTCTCTACCTCTACATTTACCATTTACCACAGTCAAGCCTTGAGATTATTGTATCAATTAAAACATTTTACGACGACGCCATCAACCTGGCACTCTACTTCATCTTGCAGCATCTGGCCTCCCAAGGAACCCATGCCAGGATCCTGTTTGTGGACTTCAGCTCTGCATTCAACACCGTCCTCCCTGCTCTGCTCCAGGACAAGCTCTCCCAGCTCAACATGACTGATCAAGTTTGCAGATGACACCACTCTCGTAGGGGATGAGTATGTCTACAGGAGGGAGGTGGACCGGCTGGTGTCCTGGTGCGGCAGTAACAAACTAGAGCTCAACGCCCAGAACACAGTGGAGATGATCGTGGAATTCAGAAAAGTCACAGCCCCCAAGCCCTCCCTGACTATTACAGCCTTCCCCATCACCACTGTGGACTCCTTCCACTACCTGTGCACTATCATCACCCAGGTCCTCAAGTGGGAGCCTGCCATCAGCTCCCTCATCAAGATGGCCCAGCAGAGGACATACTTCCTGCAGTAGCTGAGGAAAGCCAAGCTGCCAGCGCAGATGATGGTGCAGTTCTACACGGCCATCATTGAGTCCATCCTCACCTCCTCCCTCACCACGCTAGCGTACGCTGGAGCCACAGCCAGGGACAAACAGAGACTACAGCGCCCTCTGCTGGGAAGGTGATCGACTGCAGATTTCCATCTCTGCAGGACCTGTACGTCTCTGGGATGAACAGCTCAGATCAAAGCTGACCCTTCTCACCCTGGGCATTGACTATTTGAGCAACTCCCCTCTACGGCTACTGTCCATCCGGACCAGAACCTCCTGCCATAAGAACAGTTTCTTTCCCTCAGTGTTTAGGAAGTGTTCATGACCCCAACAGCAGTCACTTTAACCATAATTTAATCAATCACTGCACTGTTCACTTTCTGCCCTACATATGTAAATTTAACTTTAACTTTGTGTACATAGTAAGCCTATTGTTACGTCTATCCTATAGTAGATTTGATTTATTGTTTCATTATTGTTCATTGTTTTATGTTGCACTGAATCAAAGCAAGTTCCTAGGTTTGTTAATTTTGTTCATTGGCAATGGACTTTTCGGATTCTGAGTTTAGTTTACAGTAAGAGTTCAGGAATCTGATGATGTTCCTGTTTGAATGAAGCTTGAATGCTTATTTGGTTGCTTTACAACAATAGCATTATCTGACAGTGAGCGGCTTGTCCAATGCTCCATCTGAATGCAGCGATCCTTTCTTGCATTTGAAAACAGAAAACATTCATAGAATTAGCAATTAGCTCAGAGCAGAGTAGAAATCAAAAGAACAAATTCAAACAAACAAGACGATGCCGACTGACGTACTTTGGCCGATTTTAGCAGGATTACGGACTATTTTTGTTTTAAACGTGCACATAGAAACGCTTTGTTTATTTTAGGACGGAGAAGAAGTCTGTGCTTTTCTCTGAATGGATCTAACTGCTTGATTTCGCGACCAATCAAATTCAAATATTCATCATGACATTATGCCTTTTCCTGACTGCTTTAAACAAGACCCTGTAAAGTTTTGATATTGATGGATTTTAGCCCTTGTTTACAGTGGTGTTGCTTGGTAACAGCTGTGGAATTACCTCACATCTGCCGCTCATCCAACCGGGAAGTACAATTTTAAATCCGTCAAACTTAAATACAATATAATAATAATATAATCCATACATTTAGTCAGATTGGATTTTCATGTTTCAGTTCTTTTATCAGCTGCACATAGTTTTCTACTGGCAAAGGGCACATCCAGAAGCAGAGTCACATTCACACCACAGCTGCTTGACGTCCCACTGCTCGCTCCCTGCTTCATCACACACACACACCATTATGTCACAGCCAGAGCCTCGTCGGAAGTGTCTGACGCTGTTAGCTGCAGCGCACTCTCTGTAAATATAGAAGCACATACGTTCATTGGGCTCATTATCAGCTGACGACTGTGATTTCCCACTCATATTCCTGTAGCTTCTGTCATCTGTCTCCTGCTGTCAGCCAATCACAGCCATCCACTGGTATAGATACTTTCCCCTCACATTCTATTGGTGCGTCTCCTTTTCTTTAAAGGTGCCATAACATGCTTTTTTTTTCACGTTTCATAGTCTATCCTAAGTGTATAATTGATAATAAGAGTTGTGCAACACCCTTAACATAATAGTTAAGAAATATCACCCAGACCGTGGACCCCCTCACCAATCCGTATGACGCGGCCTTGCTCCACCACCCGTCAGTTTGGAGATTCGAGGAAAGGAGATAGTCTGTAATATAGCTAAAAACTGCGGGAATCAATCAAAAAAACACTCTGGGTACATATATGAAGGACAAATAGCAATGTTAGAAGGTTAAAAGCTCTGAAAAGTCGATTTTGCATGTTATGGGACCTTTAATCTTATATTGCACTGCATGTTTTGATGCTTTAGTAAAAGCCCTTGTGTTAAGAATGGTTTCCCAATCCAAAACAAAGGCAAACTATGAGCAGAGAATACAAACTACTCCATCTCTCCACAGAACGTCCTGAATTCACTGTTTTCATTTTAGATAGACTCACAAGAACCTTCATGTCGCACTAGGATTTGCCACGTTTCTATTGGCCCTGATCCCCCGGACCATTTTGCTTTAGAGCGCTTTGGAACGCTTCTGTTCATGGCGGAATGTGTCTCCATGCTCAGAGCCTGGCTCTGGGTTCAGAGGCGCGGGTCTAATACATCAGCAACTGTCAGCAACCAGTGGACGATTTATCTTTTATTAACAAGTGGGTTGGAGGTAGCAATTTCCTTTTGGGTGCATTTTTTCTTATGTCCTACTGGGCACAAATGCCATAACAACTTACTGTAACCATGACTGTATTTTGGGGCAGATGTTTAGAACACTAGTCTGTCCAGAAATCAGACGAAGAGTGCATCTCTGAAAAGCACATTACTGGCCTTACTTTATGACACTGTTGCACTTTCATTTAATATGCAATTTGCTTATTTGTTTGCATGCTGCTGGGTATTTTAAGTTTTATTTTAATTCAAATTTTGCACTATTATTTCTTATTCAAGCTACCTCAAAGAGAGGTGCACTGTTAAAGTGTTAGGAAATAAAATTAATACTGGGGACAACCTGTTTATGTTGCATTTGTGCATTTTTTTTAATGCGTTATGAAAGTATTGGATCGGGACTTGGTATCAGCAGATACTCAAAATTAGATTACTCGGAATCGGATCGGGGCCAAAAAAACCTGATCGGGACATCCCTAGTCTGAATCCTGTCAGTGTTTGTCAGTGGAACCTCAGGCTCGGCTGCCTCTCTGTGCTCTCACTTCTGCACTGGACACTGAACTGTGGACATAAAATCTAAAGCCTCAAACGTTTGTCAGGACACCTGGACACAACAGTAATGTGGAGGGAAATAATCCAGGATATTAAATCCAGAGCTGTACAGTTCAGCTGTTTGTGTTCGTAACTCTGTGAAAAAGAGGCTGAATGTTTATGTTTATGGGGGGGAAAAAAATTGAAAACAGGAGAGAGGGCTAAATTGCCCACAAAACATAACAGATGTTTTCTTAATAAATCAAATCTAAATCATACCTGCATTATACTTTTAATCATAAGGCCAAGATCAGCAATTCACAAAAAGACGTTTAGTAATTCCAAGTTTGTTTGGCCATGAGACGTGGCTAAAGCTAGAGTAAACAGGAAACTACTTCCGGTTTCTCATGTTTTATATTGGCTTTGGATAATGTCAGATGCATTATGACCTGGAAATATCATATTTTGGCTCTTGATGAAAAAGTTCCGTTCATAAACAGGAAACGGCTAAGACCTTGTTTTGTTGGCTTTGTTTTGCTAAGGCTTGTCATAAACATAGAAGTTAGCATTAGTGGAAATACGGCGCTTTAGCACGAAATCAAGTCAGCGTTTGGTAAAAATGTATTCTTTGCTGTTTTTCTTGTTTTCACCAGAGCATTCTTTTTTCCAGGGCCAATCATTGGACCTGGAGCCAAAAGCAAGTCAGGCCACGTTTTTTGTGAATAAACAAATAGACTTAAATAGACCGGTTCACATTAAATAGTGGAGACACTTTCGAACTGTAATAATCCACTGGAAAGAATCTATGACGTGCTGGGATCATAGGGGGGCAGTTAATGTTTATTAGTAGTAGGGGCGGAGCAAGGATCTGTAGGGACTGCGGGGGGCTTCATAATAAACTGAGGAAGGAGTTGCCAATAATGTTACATCTAAAATTAACAAGTATACAGACATTTAAATGGGTTTTGTTGAAAACTTCTTGGTTGAAGGCCCCAGATCACACTTAGGATTGTGATTTATGCTATATTTACCAAGTCAAATTCATAAAAAAACGTCAACTTAAATTAATACAAAAAAACTGACATATGTGACTGAACGTGGCCAATCAAGTTAAATGTCTACCCGGAGACATTTTGAGTTATTCACAGATTCTGAAAGTGTGAATTCAAAGCTTTCCAATGATGTCTCACTCATGTAGATCTGATAATATTTGAGTAAGTTGTGGTCATTTGAATGTATACAACTCTCAAACCCATTCACTGAGAAAACGGCTTCCAAAGTTTCTCACCGGAGTGAGCCCAGAGTCACAGGGGGGCTCATTTGCATCTCATTAAGATAAGCCCTCCCCCCTGTCACACTGACACCACCTCCCCCTACAGCTGTCACTGAAGACTCAAGAGGAGTGTTGTTATTGATGGTAACTGGACTTGAATCAGAATTAGAAGTTACTATATTAAAATGGAAATACTTGGATTACAAAAGGCCCTGAATAGAATCAAAGAATCAGAATGAGAATAGGGTTCATTGCATTTGTCGATAAACATAATTCACAGGTGATTCACCAACAATGGTGCACTGAATGATTCAACACAAACAACATAAGATAAGATAAGATAGCCTTTAATGTTACAACGCAGTAGATACAGGGGGAAAGGACAGTAACTTATAGGAAGTTTAAAAAACACTCTTAATAGAAGAACTCTTATAAACAGATGCCAGGGCCAGGTATAGGAACTGCAACGGGTCCATGGCTTTGAATATATGAGACATGAGATAATAGATATGATATGTACACCACCAGAGTCCAATTACATCAGAGATCACATCCTCATCCTCTTCTTCCTCTGTGCACTCTTCTGTGCTGTGACTCTCGGCTCTTGGCATCAAAGCTGTAAACAAATAACAGGACATTTAAGAAATGGCTAACTATTTCACATAAAACACTCATTAACTATTTTTTTTTTTTTTAACACAGTGTGAGAGTTTCAATATAAATACCTGAAGTGCTGATAACTCTTGATCTTTGGAAGCCGTCTGAAGAAGGGACTCAGATGCTTCTGCCAGTCCAAGTTCTTGACAAACACTTTGCTATCCACCGTTCCAACAAGCTGTGGGATACTGAGGTGAGATTCAGGAGCTGTTTTCCACTACCTGATGACAAGGGCGACAATGTAAAAAAATGAGAACAGAAGAAACATATCTTAAGCAGAGAGCAGCACTGAAGTTTTGCCAGGCTAATGTTTACACATTACAGTAGTCAAATAATATAAACTAACCTCAGCGATGTCTTCCAAAGTGTCAACCCTGGTCTTCATGTATGCTCGCTTGATAATCTGATGATCTGTGCGTGGCCTGCAGCTTCTGATGTGTGGGAGAAGCTGTTTCCACAGCGATCTGAAGCTTGATGTACAAACTGCAGGCTCACCTGAAAAACAGATGTTGCTTATGGTTAATTATACTCTAATCATTAAAACACGAAAATCACCAAAATAATGTTTTACACTTACCACGCTCCTTAGCAGACTTCACGTAGAGACAGGTCATGTCAGTCAGGGTGTCTTTGCCAATTCTGAAAAGGGGGATAAAAGGATTAGGGTTAACAGTAATATGGGAATAACACGCTTCACAGATAACAGTTCACATTGTGACGTTAACGGTGTATTTAAGATGCAAAACGCGGAGATATTGGGACATCTGCCCTCGGCTAGCGATGCTAGTTGGCTCACTTGAGATAACACTGCTCGTAAAAGCAAAACACTTGCAGAACAGCACACCAAAACATAAACATACACTCGAGTTTAAAACCGGCGCACATTAAAGTGATTAAAAGCGGGTGTTTTAGTCGCAAAGCTTACCTGGTTCAGCCGTCCTGTTGTCTCTCCCAACACCGTGCACAGAGAGACACACAGGAAGCTGATAATGGCCAGGCAAGCGTGTGATTGGTTCGAGTGACGCAGTGCGTGCGTGACGTGCAACGTACGTAAGCCACGTGACCAGAAGTGGTATCGGGAGTTGTAGTTTTTTTCTCTTCCCTCGCCGAAAAATAACCCGATAACATAGCAAAGTTTAGCTTACAACTTAGCTCCGAATAGCTGCGTTTAGCTCCGGTCTGTGGGGGTAACAGCCGGTTTAGCACAATAAAACAGACACAAAGCACGACCCACACAACCCACGGGCCAACCCACGCCGAAAAATAACCCGATAACATGGTGATAACAGCAAGTAGTCACATTAAGCCCGTATTGCAGAGTGCACTGAAGCAACATGTTAGCTTAGCATTAGCTCCACCGGAGCAGACAAGTAAGATTCTAAAGTGATCGCGAGACCGCCTTAAAACACAGTGTTAAAGCAATAATTTAGTAGTAAAGTAAAAGTGTACCTGAGTAAACAGTTCCGTTGCAATGTAGTCCAGGAAATGTAAGCTCTGAAGACTGTGCTCTGCAGACGGTCTGGAGTAATGAGAAAACACGGAGCACGCAGCTGTAGCCATGCGGATCACAGCTGATTGGTGGAAAATGTAAACAACACGTTGGCTAGAAAAAGGTGACGCCCCCCAGGAGAGCAGGAAAAAGACCCGAAAACTCCACATTTTTAACAGCTTAATGTATACGTTTAAGACAACCAATAGTGTTATCTGAAGCACACAGGGGCTTATTCATAACTTCAACTAGCACATTCTGCAAAAAAATGAAAATCACAAATTTGGGGAAAAAAAAAGTAAAATGCTGTTTTTCTCAGTTTCACCGAGGCCGACATGGTCCGACAATTCCCGTGGCGAGTGACATATTGTTTACAAGTTCAACGTGGGTTGGGGGCATTGGGGCACCACTGACACAGTAATGTTCCTGATACATTTGAATAAAAAAGGGAGTTTGAAATGTTTGTAATTTCTACTGTACTGGTGCGGTGGATATAATGCTGATCTGTTCATTGTGGGCTCCTACAAGCGGCCCCGGACTGTCTGGGTCAGTGGCCCCACAGGAGGAGGTGGTGTCGGGGTGAACATGTTATCTGCTGCTGCCCTCACATGGATCCTCAGAGCTGTGGAGGGGCAGGAGTGAATGGGATCGGGCAGAGAAAACGGGGCTGGGACACGGGGCCCAGGCAGGTAATGACGCACCCTGGGCTTCGACTAACAGAGAGGCTTTGATCAGCTTGACAGAAGCAGACAAGGGCCGCACAGAGCAGCACAACAGCACTCATAACAAGCTCAGTGTTGGTTTATCAGAGGTTAGAGGAAAACTTTTTCAAACAGAATCCAGCTGCACCATCACCAGCAGCTTTGAACAAGTGAGCCCGGCATACAGATGTGAAATTTAAAGAGCTCATTTCAAACGCAACCAGCAAGAACTGTCTGTACTTATGTTTTATCAAAGGGTTGGTGCCAGGCCAAATGACATTTCCAAGTTTCTTTTGTCATTTAAAATCGCTTTCTAGAGTGTTCCATAACACATTGCTAAAATCAAGCATTTTGAAAAGCTGCAGTTCAGGGCCAGACTGGCCCTTTTTAAAACAATATTTAAGTCGTGATATACTTACCAGCCTGCTTCATATTCTCCACAATCATCTGTTCCCAGAAGCCTCAGCTCACTGGACTTCCAGGATAAATATTATGCAAAATAGACTTTTCTATGGTTTTCCTTCAGCATAATCTTATCAGAGCAGCAGTGTTGGGTAGCATTACTTATAAAAGTAACATGTTATGTTACCTCGTTACTGCTGTGGAAAACTGTGCTACTGTGTTATAAAAGTAACGTGGTAAGGCAAGTGTATTTGTAGAGCACAATTCATACACAATTCAAGTGCTTCACACAACAAGAAAAATACATTCAAATCACAAAGACATGACAGAAATCACAATATCTTCATTTCTATTCATTCAATTTCACAGTTTAACAGAAGTATTTGCCCACAACCACAATCAAGAAAACATAAGACAGTGACCTCAAATCTGGTGATGTAACTGTTTCTTAGCTCCACTTGTAGCACTTCTCTCTTTGCGGTCTCTTGTCCTTGCCTGCCGGGGCCTCCACAGTCAGACGAGATTGCTTATATTTTGGTGACATTTACACTATTACTTCCTGGTTTGACACAACAGTTACCTAGCAACCATGCTGTAAATAAGGGCCAAAATCCACACAGTTTAAAATTGTGCCAGTTGTGTGTAGTAGGCGATTTGAGGAGGAAATGATGATGTATTTATTATTTTCCTCTGCCTCTCCACATGTCCCGTTTCCCCCCTGCATTTGTTTGCAGTGCGATAGTTTGATAAACTAAGACCGTCAAAAACTAAAAGGAACGATAGAACAGGGGGCGCTGGAGAACAGAAGTGAGAGCACAGAGAGGCAGCTGACAAACACTGACAGGATTCAGACACAAATGATCAGCAGCACGTGAACAACAGGTTAAACACAACTGTGACACAAGTGTTCTCGGGAACAACGGCCCTGCAATCAGAATGTGTGATTAAAGGTGCATTGAGTAACTTTTGGCTGGACAGACAAGTGTTCTACATATCTGCCCCAAAATACAGTCATGGTTACAGTAAGTTATCATGGTATTGGAAAATAATTGTTTGTGCTCATATTATACAACTTACTTATACAACAAGTAGTAGTCAGTAGGATATAAAAACAAATAAAACATGTAAAAGCATTTTGTGTACATAGAGAGAGGCACTCTTTTTAGAACTCAGCACATCTTCCTGTTATTTTCAACTTTTAATTTCCGTCACCACCTGCCACTTGACTTAAAACTATGAAAAATATTTGCCAAACATTTTATCCCACCAAACAAAGTAATGATTAGAAAATAAGAGAACCTGTCATATGCTCTTTAAATGTGGTGAATCCAGGCTTTGGGTAATCCTTTTGACCTTGACCATTGACCTTATTAAATGTAAAATGTCCAATGTTCATGTGACCAACAAGTCAACAATGCACTAATTCTCACTGTTTGTGCCAGTTTTTGTTTTATGTGGATTGGCCCAATAATGGCAGAGACATGGCCCATAGACCAGGTCAATAAATCTGACCTCTGACCTCACAGTGAAACAGAGACTTCTACCTGAGAATCATGACCTCTCAGCTCAATTTAAACAATAGGATTCTAGAATGTTGTGATGTCACATGAACATGAACTATTGTAGTTTATGAAAAAGTCCCACTGTTGAGGTGACTTTAGCTCAGAGGAAGTGATGTCAGAGGCGCCCCACAGGAAGTGCCCCCCACGTGTGCCCACGCAGCCAGATCTCATTACATACAGTTGTGGCTTATCGCTGTTGTTTTGCTAATCATTAGCGTTGCTCTGCCTGTGTCAACACGCCGTCCCGCTCCCTCCAGCTCATCTCACTTTTCTCATATAATCACATATTTTGGTGTTGAAGGTTTGAAGCGTTGTGTTCACAGGGAAAATCTAATACTAATGTGGAGTGTGGATTGTACGCAGCAGGACGTGTGCGCGTGTGTGTTTGCTCACAGATCTGCAGAGCCCAGCTGTAAATACGGGTGATCCGCCTAAACTCCGGGCTTCTTGCTGTAATAAGATTTGTTAGTGTGGATCTGTTGCTCTTACAGGCGCCACACGCAGTTTCCCGGGCCGTTTGATCAGCCGGTGTCAGATTAGCGGCTGCGTGGATTAGCGGAGCAGCCCCGGGCTCGAGGTGTGTCTCCAGGCATAAGAGGCTTAGCACAACTTGTGTGTAGCCTAATAGCCTTATTTATGATTTGAGGGAGGATCTGATTTTTTGACTCCCTATCATGCAAGTTTCCGGCTGACTTTTAGTTGTCATAGACACTGTAAATCCAGTTTTAGTGTTTGGAGGTGGGGGTGCTTGGGTGAGTCTGTCTAGCGCTGTTCTAAAGAGACTACGGCTGTCAGCTCGTACGCCTCCATCACACCATCATTTGCTTTCAAATATAAAAACACTAGAAATGCGACGCCTGTAAAAGTATGTATTACATTTAAATTACAAATGTGTGTCGCTTTTGTGTGGGACAAAGTAGGCCACACTGCAGGCGGCTTCCAGTCTTCAGAGGGTTTTATGTCAGTAATACAACAGCTGCTGTTTTTCAACACTTTGTATATATAATGCACAAAATGATTTCATACTTTTGGTCAACAACTATTAGTTAAAAAAAATAAAACAACAACAGGTAATATATTACATTGCCTAAAATTACCTGAATTCAGAATATTAATTTGAAAGTAGAGATTTTATTGCTTATGTGACATGGCCATGAGACCAGGGAAGTATTCTAACGGCTCACACAATATTTGAATAGCTTGAAATGAGGAAATACAATTGCTACTGGTGTATGTTAAAACCTGTACACTCAAAATAAGTCAGAAACACCTTTAAACAAGTAAAATAATCTAGGTCCTTCACGTATATATATTTTAACAAATCAGTATAGATCAATAATACAAATACATATATATTAATGTCCTGAATTCCTGACTGCACACTCCAAAACACACCAAAAAAACCTTTTTAGAACAATGACAGTGGCATAATAAATATAAATGTCAATACAGAATACAAATTCTGATGCTCATTAATTCCACATTTATCTGTAAATATTCTCTATCCAGAAACTTCAGTTGCCATAATTCAACAATTATTTAGATGATAATTAGTGCTGTTTGATCACAGTTTATCACATAAAACATTATTCCAATATTTAAAAGTAAAAAACCCCGAAACATGCAACTTTCTAATTTCCCCAAACTGTGTGCTTGATTCAAAACAGACCGTGTCAATCATTTGCATTAAACCATTAATGTGTCAATATTCTAAGAAGTACATGAGTTAACGTGATGACAG
Source organism: Eucyclogobius newberryi (assembly GCF_026437365.1). NCBI lineage: Eukaryota > Metazoa > Chordata > Actinopteri > Gobiiformes > Gobiidae > Eucyclogobius > Eucyclogobius newberryi. Next base: position 10,091,940 of record NW_027315735.1, read on the forward strand.
CTATTGAAAATGTATTCAAAAAGTTTCAATGTACAATCATAATTTGACTAATCAAATGTAACCCTTTTATATTGTGCCACTGTAAGTCATATACAGTTACCAAATAAGAGTTTGTTATGGGATGCATGAATAGTTTGGGTACATTTTATAGATTATGCATTGTGTGGGTTTTAAGTATGTTGAATTTTACTTCTCACATTTTCATAGTTTTGGCCGCAGTGCGACTTAGATACTTATATTTATACTTATATACTTATACTCCGGAGCGACTTATATGTGATATTATTTGTTATTTTCACACTTGCAACCGCATTTCATACTCCATGTTTTTTTCTTCTCTATTATAATTTCTTTGGCAGGTGCGATTTATAGTCCGGAAAATACGGTATACATTTTTATTAAGTTATAAAGAGGAATGTCCAAACTTATTCCAGTCTAAATAATGCAAAATATAGAACCAATGGTCTAAATTGTCAGGCTTGAGTTTGCCGTGTTGCAGGTAGTTTGAGCTGTTTGGAGGTGGAAGACAGCAGTGGCTTAAATAGAAAACTCAATACCCAAAGCTGCCTATTTCCTGCCTCTCACAGAGCACAGGCATTTTATTGAAGGCTGAAGATTTTCCGCTCGGTGAAACCTGAATTCTCACTCAAACACTACAATTTGTGCTCTCAGTAGCAAACTGCTCTTTTCTTTGGTGTATGTGAGCGGCAGGCGGCTCCACACGTCCCCTGCACTGATAACCATCCTCCGGCTGCTCGCTCACTTTTACATAGCATTAGAGCCAGTGCCATGTGGCTGTGTCCCCATTGTCTCCATTGAGCGGACATTTCTTTGTCTGATATGTTGCATAGTACGGCATCAATCATAACTATCTCCAAGGTTACATGCGGTTGATGCCACCAGGTCAAGGTACAGGTCAAATCTGTGGAGAGGTGAGGAAACAAGAATAATGTCCTTTGCAGGATTTTGTTTGTACCAATAACAACACTTGGAATTGAACACAATTGTAAGATGCATCAATTGAATGCTGTGCTCTGGAACATTTCTGGCAAAACAATATCTGCAAGAGACAGAAAGTTACGATGTGCCTCTTTAAAGCATAAAAGGTCTGAAAGTCAAATAATTAAATAGACATATGAATGAACAAATGTCCACCAGTAAATTATGTGTTTTATTTTCAGACTCCTTTCAGCGCCACCCCCCCCCACTATCACAGTCACCACTATGGACTCCCTCTGCTTCCTCTGCACCATCGTCATCCAGGACCTCAAGTGGGAGCCCATGATCAGCTCCCTCATCAAGAAGGCCCAGCAGAGGATGTCCTGCGACAGCTGAGGAAAGCCGAGCTGACAGCGGAGATGATGGTGCAGTTCTACACGGCCATCATTGAGTCCATCCTCACCTCCTCCATCACCGTGTGGTACGCTGGAGCCACAGCCAGGGACAAACAGAGACTACAGCGCATTGTGCTCTCTACTGAGAAGGTGATCGGCTGTAGACTTCCATCTCTGCAGGACCTGTACGTCTCCAGGACTCTGGGACGAGCAGATTGAGTCACAATCGATCCTCAGGCAGGAGGCCACTCCCCTCAGGCAGGAGGCTACAATCCATCCGGACCTGTTTCTCCAGGTAAGTTACTGAAATGCTTGGCCCATTTTCCTACTTGAGATGAAATCTCAGCCCTACATGTACATGTACAACTCATGTTCATACTGTACATGAGCTGTATGGAAGTTTCTGGACCCTTTATTCCTTTTGAATTGATTATTCTATTTTATCATGCATTTTGGATTTTAAAGGGGAATATAAGACTTGATTATTCCATCTCAAGATGCATTTTAAATTTGCATTGACCAATTTAGCCTTAACATTTAAAGACGTTACATTTCCACTTAAAATTGTAGGTAATTAGGTATTTTAGCTTCTTGAAATGTTTTTATATATTTCAAAAGCAGTGACAATATTGGCAAAATCGTTTTTCTTCACCAAAAATAGCAGTAAATGTATGAACACAGATGCACCAGGGGCACCTCTGTGAAAAAACACCTTGACATTTCCTCTCCCCAGAAGATCAGCGGCTGCCCTGGGTCAGGCCAGTGTCTGCTGCCCCTTCCAAATGTCACACTCTTCAATTCCTCACACACTCACATTCTATTTCTTTTTCTTTATTGACTTTCATTTCATAGCACACAAAAAACAAACACAGTGAAACCATACAAGATTATGGGGCGGCAGTAGCTCAGTGGTAGACTGCTCGTTTTCTGATCCTAAGGTCGGCGGTTCGACTCCTCGCTCGGTCAGAGTGGTCAGACCAACGCGGTCCGATCCCAGCTGCCTCATGTGAATACTGCCGTTGTGTCCTTGGGCAGGACACTTAACCCAACTCGCCCCCCAGTGTCTGTGTATATCTGGGGTGTGAATGTGTGACTGGTTCCTTGATGTAAAGCGCTTTGAGTACCTTGACGGTAGAAAAGCACTATATAAATGTGACCATTTACATGAATCAAAATCAGTAACGACAACAAAAGAAATTAAGGCACATAAAAAACAAAGTTTAGTTCATAATCTGTAATTTTTTTTCCATTCTCAAATGAAGTCAAAATTTATCTTTTTTCACTTTGCGAATGTCCATTATAATGTGGATCCAGTCCTTGAATGTCAGTGCATTTTTTGTGAGCTGCTGTTGTGTCCATGGCAGGAGTTCTGAGTCAGAAGAGTCTGGAACAGAGAGAGGAACCTGGGCAAAACATGAATCTTTATAGCTTCAATTCTTTGACTTAGAATTAAGTAAGGAATAAGAGTTAATTTTTCAAGATCTTGTTTTACAGTAGTAAAAAGAGGGATATACTTTTTCTTAAGGTCAGCAAGGTAGCAAAATAGTGCCCTGGCCCCTCCCCCTGGAAAAGGCTCCTGTTAACGCTACTTCCAGAGGTAAAATATCTCAAACGTATGTAAAAGTAAGGCATGTGTGTATGTAAATACAATCTGCAATTTGGTGACATTATCTTCACTGTCACAGTCGACTGAATAACTAAAATAAGTGAAAAGACAGACAATTATTCAAACTAAGAGTTTTTTCTGTTTTGCATCCTTATAGTAACAATAATGCTTCAAAGATGTAATAAAGTCAGATGCCAAAAACAAATACGTCACAAAAAACTAAAAATGTATTATTATGAAATCTCCTGTTGCTGATCACTTCTCTGTGTTCTGTATTTTTCCGAGGAGCGCTTCTGCTTCTGATGCTGTTTTGAGCATGTGTTTGTACCTTTTACCTTCAGCTCTCAACAACGCCACGTCACACAAGCTGTGCGACTGCGCCACGTCACACAAGCTGTGCGACTGCGCCACGTCACACAAGCTGTGCGACTGCGCCACGTCACACAAGCTGTGCGACTGCGGCCATGCCCAGAAGTCTCAAATATTTCAATTTCATATCATTCGAAATCACATCATATCGCCATGAAATGTATGATATGGCTTAGCCCTAACTGATGGAAATGTGTTTACGTTGTTAAATGTGTCTGTTTGAAAGTGATGTCTTGTTGCTCTCGCTGTCTTTCTTATCTTGAGTACAATCTGTTAAAGTCTTAAATCTTGTTAAGATTGTAAAGTTTGTTTGTGTGGAGGTGCTACTTTAAAGGTTGAATGGACAATTTTTTTGGCCCAAATCTGAGTCTTATTTCCTCGTGACGTGGACTGCCAATTAGTCCTGCCACTTATCAATCATAAAACGCATCTACAACTCACCTACAGCCGCGTGCGGTTCGTCCCGCTGAAAGCAGCACGTTTCCGCGTGTCTAAGCGCATTGATCTATCATAATATAGTTCCCTCAGTGTACGGGACAAAATTAGGACAGAGAAAGACTGTTCGAGCTGACTCATAAGAGATGGGAGACGAGAGATGCGATCCGTCGTGCTAATAAACAAACGCACGTGTTGTATCAGTCTGCACTCCCTCGTGCGGACTGATACAACACACGTGCGTTTGTTTATGCGCATTTCCGCCTGAGTTCTCAAATCGCCGAAAAATTGTCCATTGCGCTCAGAGAAAAATGCGTTTGAAGAAAACGACCTCTAAAGTTACAATGCCCATTTAAATGCAATAATGAAATGTACAGATTGCAGATTGGAGCTTGTCGTTGTTTCCAGGTGACAGCTTAAATGTTGAGAGCAAACGGACCAATTTCTTCTCACAATATTCATGCCAATAACATGTTGACGTCCCTACCTGTCAAAAACTTGCGACGCACATGCTTCTGGTTTCTGGGCCTGTTCACTCCAGGGTCACTGTCTCCTGCCTGTCAACGCAGTGTTTGGGGACAACGGGAAAGTAGGCCACTTTTTCCTCGATGGCTCTTCTCGTCGCACAATTCAAAGCGATCTTCCCCCACAAATCTGTGCGTGTGCCTGCCGAGCTGTGAGGCGTCGACATCAAGTGAAAGATGACAAAAGACAGGCAAAAAGTCCTGTCGTTATCAAGGGAGCCGCTTTGTTTACCTGTGTGGGCTTGTTAGCGCACAGCTAGCTCCGACACTGCTACTGTCTCTCTTCTGTAGCCTCTTCGCTTTCGTTTGCTGTAATTAATGCACAAGGCTTTGTTTACACATTCCTCCACGCTCACTCGTAGATTTATTTGCCGTGAGTCCTTTGGGGTTTGAATAATTGAAGTGATTTGTATTCTCTTAAAGAAAGGGCCCGTGGGAGCGTGCAAGGGAAAATTGTGAGGGTCTAAAGTCTATCTCTAGCCGCTTTCTTAAACAGGGCCTTTTAGGTTTAAAAAAAAGCTCAGCGGAGTCCTGTGCGCAGCAGCGAGCAAAGGGGAGCGCGCCAGATTGTAACTGACATGTTTTTCCAGAGCGGGGATGATAAAACGGAATAATCAACATTTGTTTTAAAAATAAACATACAGCATTTCCTTGAACCGTAAATATAGCCGGTTGCGTTTTGAGGTAGGAGGCACAAACTGTCATTTGTAGCCTATGCTCATATCTTTGGAGGAGCAAACACTGAGACAAGCGCAGATTCTGCAGTGTGCTCCAGGTTAAACTGCAGTTAAACGCATGGCAAAAATGTTAAATGTGTGTAGATGTGTCTGTCTACAGTGCGCTGGGAAATGTGAGGAGGGGCCAGCCATTGAGTTACACCGGGGGCCCTTCTCACAGGGGCTAAGACGACTCCACAGGATTAGGACTCATCGTTCATAAATGCAGGAAATGTTTAACTTTGAACTTTTAAAACAAAAGATAACGTATGTATTCCTTTGAATCACAGATGCTACTTTTGATCAATTCTAATACCAAAAGCTAAAGGTCTGGAAGTTCAAGGCGAGTTGTGGTCATCGGACACTCGGACAGTGACCCCCAAACTGGAGGAGTGACCACAGCAGATCCCAAGAAAAAACACCAGACATCTCAGTCCTGCCCTAAGATTGCCCAGGATCTGATACAGGACCAGTTCTAGGAGCGTTCAACACCTGTTCAAACAGTGTTCTAAACATGTTCTAACAGTGTTCTAAACATGTTCTAACAGTGTTCTAAACATGTTCTAACAGTGTTCTAAACATGTTCTAACAGTGTTCTAAACAGTGTTCTAAACATGTTCCAAAAGTGTTCTAAACAGTGTTCTAAACAGTGTTCTAAACATGTTCTAACAGTGTTCTAAACATGTTCTAACAGTGTTCTAAACTTGTTCTAACAGGTGTTCTAAACAGTGTTCTAAACAGTGTTCTAACAGTGTTCTAACAGTGTTCTAACAGTGTTCTAACAGTGTTCTAACAGTGTTCTAAACAGTGTTCTAAACAGTGTTCTAAACAGTGTTCTAAACAGTGTTCTAAACAGTGTTCTAACCAGTGTTCTAACAGTGTTCTAACAGTGTTTCAGCGTTAAGTCTAACAGTGTTGTAAACATGTTCTAACAGTGTTCTAAACAGTGTTTTCAAAACAGAGTTCTAAACATGTTCTAAACGTCTTCTAATGGTGTTCTAAATATGTTCTAACAGTGGTCTAAGCATGTTCTAACAGTGTTCTAAATATTTTCTAAGCATGTTCTAAGCATGTTCTAAGCATGTTCTAACAGTGTTCTAAACTGAGTTCTAAATATGTTCTAACAGTGGTCTAAGCATGTTCTAACAGTGTTCTAAACTGAGTTCTAAATATGTTCTAACAGTGTTCTAAGCATGTTCTAACAGTGTTCTAAACTGAGTTCTAAATATGTTCTAACAGTGGTCTAAGCATGTTCTAACAGTGTTCTAAACATAGTTCTAAATATGTTCTAACCGTGGTCTAAATATGTTCTAACAGTGGTCTAAGCATGTTCTAACAGTGTTCTAAACATAGTTCTAAATATGTTCTAACCCCGGTCTAAGCATGTTCTAACAGTGTTCTAAGCATGTTCTAACAGTGTTTCAGCGTTAGTCTAACAGTGATGTAAATGGGGTAAGCCCTTTGTTCCCCAGTACCTATGTTGCTCAAGACCTGTTTTAGGGTTAGAGCTAGGGTTTGGGTTATGGTTCTATGCTGCTATATTTTATGCTGTAACACCATACATTTATGCAACACTTTTGGGGCTGTGGAACCTGAACCAGTATACCTATGCTAGGTTAAGTGTAGTTCCTCTGTTCATAGAAAAGGGGGAACATACCGGGGAATATAGGTAAGCACCGGTTCTAAAGAGTGTTGTAAACATGATCTAAATAGTCCTAAACCAGGTCTAACCCGGGAATAAACTGGGTCTAAACCAGGACTAGATCAGAACTTGTTTATTTTTTTTTATTTTAAGGACATAGCATTGGACAAACCAGATGCAATGTTTTAAGTGTTATAGCAGTTTAGGCTAATTTTCAACACCTGTCCATTGGGCCAATTTAGAGTTGCCAATTTTACCTAACACATGCATGTCTTTGGTTGGTGGGAGGAAGCCGGGTTTATTTTAATCATGTCGTTCTTTTCATATTCAAATGTTTTGACAGTGAAACGTGTGTGCAGAGCGGAGGGTAACCCTCCTCTGTGCCGTTCTCATCTCTGATTGGATGCCTTTTTCTCTTTACCCGTTTCATTGGTTATTTTGGTTGAACTGGTGTATGATTGGCTGCATGTAGAAAGTGGGCGGGAGCATAGAAAGTGCGTGGTGTTTACAGCAAACGGCACGTCACGCAAGTTGACCATGGAGCAGATCATCAGGTTTTGCAAAAAGTGAAGGATATATAGGAAATAAGAGCATTCAGAGACATTCAGAACATGTGCTGCAAAACAAGGTTTATTTAATATAGAATAGACAACAACAGCACATGATTGCTCAAACGATGAATGAATTGTGGTTGTAGCAGTTGCTCAGACTCAGAGGAGAGGTTTTATTCATCTACAAAGCTAAAGCAGATAAACTACAGGACAAACAGCTCATTGAAGCAGGTGTCTGCTAAAGATAAGACTAACTTTTACTCTCTAGAAAGATAAACCAAATCAAATGAGAAGAATCAGTTCAAGAATGATGACGTACATTCCAGCTAGCTCAGTCGGTAGAGTATGAGACGTCAGACACCACACGTTCGTGAGTTCAAGCACTGTCGGGAGAAAGGTTTTTTTATGTCTATTTTCTCACTGATTGTTTTAAATCAGAACACCAAGTAAAGGCCATGGTTTGTCTTTGCCTTTGGAGGGTTACTGTATGTACAGAAAATACAGTATTGGAGGCACTAAAACCACATCATATTGGCCCGAATGAACCCCCTCCCTTTCTTTATGGGCTAAGCCCTGGATGTTTAGAATGTCTGGCTCCGCCTCTGGAGCTTAATCTTAGAGCTGAACCTCAGAGCTGAACCTCAGAGCTGAACCTTAGAGCTGAACCTCAGAGCTGAACTTTGAGCTGAACTTTGAGCTGAACCTTAGAGCTGAACCTCAGAGCTGAACCTCAGAGCTGAACCTCAGACCTGAACCTCAGAGCTGAACCTCAGAGCTGAACCTCAGACCTGAACTTCAGAGCTGAACCTTAGAGCTGAACCTCAGAGCTGAACCTCAGAGCTGAACCTCAGACCTGAACTTCAGAGCTGAACCTTAGAGCTGAACTTCAGAGCTGAACCTCAGAGCTGAACCTCAGAGCTGAACCTCAGAGCTGAACCTCAGAGCTGAACGATAAACCGAGTTCAGAGGTTTTAACACTGTTGCTGTAGAATACATATATGGTATTATTAATCAAAAACTGAAAGAAATGTCGCCTGGATTAACTGTTTTCTACAGTGAAGAGGAAGACACGTTTTATTTCTAAAGAAGAATGACAATCTGATTTTAAGATTACTTGTCAGCTCATGTATGTGTTTGTGAGAGTTTATCATTGATCCAAATGCCCAAGTATTTGTAATCAGGTACTTGTTCAATCATATTGCCATCAAGCGTAAGAATAGATCTATTTTTTGGGTTACTAGAGTGTCTTTTGAGAACAGCATACATTTTATTTGATTTCAATTCAGTAATAATTTTAAATAAACACAATTTTGTTGGATGGAGTGAAAATCTTCTTGAATATTTTGAATCACTTGTGCACAAGAATGAGCCTTAGCATACAGAATTGCATCATCTGCATACAAGTGAGTTTAGAACTGGTTTAGACCTGGTTTGGACCCGGTTTAGAACTGGTTTAGAGCTGGTTTAGCCCTGGTATGGACCTGGTTTAGACCTGGTTAAGACCTGGTATGGACCTGGTTTAGGGTGAGAAGGGATAGTTAAACCAAACAGGATATCTTCTTCCAGTCAGTTTTTTTCCACCTGACCTCATAGCTGTGAGGCAAGAGTACTTGCCACTCTGTCACTTAATGTGGACAGAATGTGTGGTTATTTAATTCACATGAAGTTCAAACTCAACTTGAGCAGCACTTCAATGAGAGAGAGTGGGCATGTGCTCTTTGGAAGAAAGAAGTCGGGCCGTGAGCCGAGTTTCGTGAAACTGCTCTCAGGTTCAGAACCAGCATTCTTTATTCACGTATGTGTCTGCATATTTATTCATGATACATTATACAATATAAACAACACAGACACACTGAATAGTGTGTGAGAATGTGAGGGCGCCTCCACAGAAGGTCACTGCAGATGATGGATGGAGATGAGAGCTGCTTACGGAGAGAAAATTATCTCCAAATGTATATACAGCACAGAGGCATTATGGGAAGATTTGACCTGGTCGTGGTTGCTCCCTGAGTGTACTGCCTCACTGTCAGGGGAGAGCGTGTGGACCCGGTCCCTGCACCTCGGGGACAGCTCAGAGTTCCCATAAACAACTGCGTCCAAAGTGTCCATGTGTGTTGTTTTACTAAGCACTTGCCATGGGGCCTTCAGAGTATCAGCTTAAACCCTGTGAGCACAAAATGACAAAGAGTTGATCCGCACAACTTGTAAGCTCCAAAAAATGACTTTATTTACTTCCACCATTGTGAAGTTTCGGGCCCAGCCCTTCATCAGATATCAAGTATAGCTCAGACACACATCTGTTACATAGGCACTTATTTGTACAAACATGACTGACTGTGCACGGCTATAATAACAAAACGTATAAAGCACAGGGGTATACATGTAAAGGATTGCACAATCCATAATGTCAGTATTGTACAAAACTAATTCTAGTATTACCAAGAATATCCTATCTACAATAAATGTGGTTTACATATTTACAACAAGCTGTAGCCAGCTAAGTACCCGAATAAGTCAGAGGTGAACATAACTAACTAGGATAAAGTAACTATTGAATACCAAAAATAATGTCACAAAATACACCCTCCATTGCTTGTTCAAGTAAAATTGAGCTTTACCTGCAAATCACCAACTACACAAACACACAAAGGACAAAAGCACCAAAACACACAACTATACAGCCAATAACAACGCAGGATAATGTCATATTAACGCAGCAGACGCTGGGCAAACAGCAAATTCACCAAAGACATCATTATATGTGAACATAATAAACACATGCATGCTACATGTATATGTAGCATGCATATATGTGTACACTTGTATCCACACTCGCCTGGATCACATCTTTTTAGCACTCTGTGAACTCCAAACGGCATTTGTTGTCTGTTTTTACTTCTATCACAAATAGTTGTCCAATTTATTAAACCCTAAACAAAGTTGCAGCTTCTCATAAAGAAATGAGCCATGACTCACATCAGGTCAATGTAACAGCGCTCGTTATTTTACTATAATGCTGTAATAGCAGTGGAACAAGTACTTAATTAGATAACTCATTACTGATAAATAGAATTTATATTTTAACTGTTTGATTCTCAACACTGTTAATTGGTCTTACTCTACCTTAATTAGTGCATTCCGTAGCTCCATATGCTCTTGCCCACCTCTGCGGTGCCGCAGGCTCGCGTACCCTGAGGAAGGTGGCGGTTATGCATCATGAAACTATAGGACGACTTGCCAATATGTGGCACATATGATGAAAGCCCGTGCAGATTTGTTGATATATTCAAAGCCGTATATGGAGTTGGAGTAAATTAGTTCCCCTGACGCTCACAGTTCCCTCATTCCTCTGTGTCTTTGAACGCATCAGGATTATGTCATGTCACACAGTAACTTGGCCAGCCAGATGAATGCTCGCAATATTGTTTCAGAAACTGTTGAGAATCAAGACCAATCTGGACTGAAGTCAAAAGGACAAACCTAACATGGCGACGCCACACACACAAACACAAACACACACAAAACTCTTCCTCACCTTCTCCGGGCGGTCTCTATTTCTCCCCCTTCAAGCTTGGGTCCTCTACCAGAGGCCTGGGAGCTTGAGGGTTCTACGCAGTATCTTTCTCTGGATCGAGATGTCTCATGTTTTTCCTGGGATCTGCTCAAGCCATTTTTCCAGTTTGGGGGTCACTGCCCCAAGTGCTCCGATCAAATCAAATCAAATCAAATCAATTTATTTTTGTAAGGCCCAAAATCACAACAACAGTTGCCTCTGAGGGCCACAGGGAGAAATGAATCAACAATGTCTGTGGTGGCGATGGAGTCAGACAATGTCTGTGGTGGCGATGAAGTCAGACAATGTCTGTGGTGGCGAGGGACGATGTCCCAGGGTCCTCTGTCCTTAGACTCTCCTTCTCGGCCAGGAAAAACTACAAAAAAAACCTCTTTGGGAAAAAAGCGTAGAAACCTGGAGGAGTTCCAGTGAAGGAGAGATCCGACTCTCACAGACGGACAGACGGACACAAGGAGACTGGAGCTGGACCCACTCTTCAGGCAGAAGAGGGACCGTCTGAGTCGAGCTGGACCCACTCTTCAGGCAGATGAGGGACCGTCTGAGTCGAGCTGGACCCACTCTTCAGGCAGATGAGGGACCGTCTGAGTCGAGCTGGACCCACTCTTCAGGCAGAAGAGGGACCGTCTGAGTCGAGCTGGACCCACTCTTCAGGCAGAAGAGGGACCGTCGGAGGCGAGCTGGACCCACTCTTCAGGCAGAAGAGGGACCGACTGAGGCGAACTGGAGCCACTCTTCAGGCAGATGAGGGACCGACTGAGGCGAACTGGAGCCACTCTTCAGGCAGATGAGGGACCGTCCACACAGGGCAGGGACCACTTCACCAGGGGAGGGGCATCTGGGTCCACAGGTCCTCAGGAGTGAGAGAAAGAAAAGAAGGCGGTGAACAGTTTGCAAGTGGAATCAAAAAATAAATATTGTTTGATAGCATAAGTAGTCAGAAGAAGAAGAGGATAGTGCTCAAGCTGTCATGCTTCCCCCAGCACAGTTACTCCTAGGGCAGCGTAGCTGAAGCTGTGGGTTTATCTTTCTGTTCCTAACTAGTCTGACCATAAGCGATTTCGAAGAGGAACGTTTTAAGCCTGGACTTAAATGAAGAGACTGTGTCAGCATATTTAACATGGGTCGGGAGCTGATTCCATAACACAGGAGCTTGGTAGCTAAACGCTCTACCTCCTACAGTACTTTTAGAGACTCTTGGCACCACCAGAAGGCCGGCATTCTGAGAGCGAAGAGCTCTGTTTGGATGATATGGTTCTATAGCATCTTTGAGGTAGGATGGGGCCATGTCATTTATGGCTTTGTAGGTCAAGAGTAGAATTTTGAATTTGATTCTGGACTCGACGGGGAGCCAGTGAAGAGACTTCAGCACTGGCGTAATGTGCTCTCTTCTTTTTGTTCCTGTTAGTAATCTTGCTGCTGCATTTTGAACCAGTTGAAAGCTTATTATGGAGCTTTTAGGACACGCTGCAAGCAGGGAGTTACAGTAGTCTAATCTAGTCGTTACAAATGCATGGATAAGTTTTTCGGCATCACTTTTAGGCAGGATTCTTCTGATTTTGGCGATGTTGCGCAAATGGAAATAGGCTGTTTTACAAGCTTGATTTATATGAGCTTTAAATGAGAGCTCCTGGTCAAATAAGACTCCAAGGTTTCTTACAGTAGAACTGGAGGCTACACTGACATTGTCCAGTGTGACTATCTGCTCAGATAGAGCGTCTCGTAGATGCTTAGGGCCAAGCACAATGACCTCGGTTTTTTCAGGGTTAAGAAGCAGGTAGTTTAGTGTCATCCAGGTTTTTATCTCCTTCACACAAGTACTAAGTCTGTCTACTTGATCGCTCTGATCAGGTTTCATTGATAAATACAGCTGAGTGTCGTCTGCATAGCAGTGGAAGTTAATGTCATGCTTTCTGATAATGTTGCCTAATGGTAGCATATAAAGAGTAAACAGAATTGGACCGAGTACCGAACCCTGTGGCACACCGTAAATTACTTTAGAGCTTGGTGAGGAGCTCTGGTTTACATTAACAAATTGGAACCTATCAGATAGATAGGATTTAAACCAGCTGAGGGCTGTTCCTCCAACACCTACATCACATTCTAACCTCTGCAGTAGAATGTTGTGGTCGATGGTGTCAAACGCTGCGCTGAGGTCCAACAGAACCAGGATTGAGACCAGTCCATCGTCAGCGGCTAATAACAAATCATTTGTGACTTTAACTAGTGCAGTTTCAGTGCTGTGGTGGGCTCTGAACCCTGACTGGAAAACTTCAAATAAGTTATTGTCCTGCAGGTGGCGACAAAGCTGTTTTACTACAACTTTTTCAAGGATTTTAGAGACGAAGGGAAGATTTGAAATAGGTCTGTAGTTTACCAATAGGTCGGGATCTAGATTAGGCTTTTTCAGAAGAGGTTTAATGACTGCATGTTTGAAGGACTGTGGAACATAGCCACTTTCGAGTGAAGTATTTATTATATTAAGAATAGGGTCTATAATTAGGGGAAGAATGTCTTTGAGGAGTCTGCTTGGAATGGGGTCTAGGACACAAGTTGAGCTTTTAGAGGACATAATGGCTGAAGTTATCTCTGCTTGATCAACAGCTGTGAACCTTTCTAGGTTTACAGGTGGATTTATATGGGACGTTAGATTTACAGCTTGGGCTAGTTCAGGGCTAATAGCGGGGGTAATTTCATCTAATTTATCTCTGTTTTTATTTTATTATTAAAAAATAGGAGGAAATCATCAGAGCTAAGTGTAGCTGGGATTGAGGGCTCTACTGCACTGTGACAGTTTGTTAGCCTAGCTACAGTGCTGAAAAGGAATTTAGTGTTACTTTTGTTGACTTCTATTAGATTTGAATAATATCTGGTTTGGGCCTTACGCAGAGCCTGCTTATAGGACAGCAGGCAACTTTTCCATGCTTTTAGGGATTCTTCGGTGTGAGAGCGACGAAATAATCCGTCTAACTTTCTAACCCTTTGTTTATGTGAACGCAGTTCTTGGTTGTACCATGGGGAGGCGCGCTTTGGCCTAATGACCTTCTGTTTTAACGGCGCGACAACGTCAAGAGCAGACTTCAGAGAATTCATGGTCAAGTCGACACATTGATCACTTAAACTGGGACTAAAACTGTTCTCAGCAGGATCACATGACATGTCACTGAATATTGGCTCGATCACTATGGGCACCACTGATACCTTCACGCTCCAGCCCTTTTCCAGCTCCTCTCTGAAGCCTTGGTATTTCTTTAGTTTCTCATGTTCCTTTTTCCGGATGTCACCATCCCATGGCACTGCAATGTCCACCACCACAGCTTTCCTCTGCACCTTGTCCACCACCACTATGTCCGGTTGGTTCGCCATTATCATTCGGTCTCTCTGTATCTGGAAGTCCCAGAGGACCTTAGCTCGGTCGTTCTCCACCACCTTTGTGGGTGTTTCCCACTTTGTCCTTGGGGTCTCCAGCCCGTACTCTGCGGATATGTTTCTGTACACTATGCCAGCCACCTGGTTATGGCGCTCCATGTATGCTGTCCCTGCCAGAATCTTGCACCCTGCAGTTATGTGCGGGATGGTCGCAGGGCCCCCTTTGCACAGCCTACACCTCGGGTCTTGTCTGGTGTGGTAGATCTGGGCCTCTATTGATCTGGTGTTCAGGGCCTGCTCCTGTGCTGCCATGAGCAGGGCCTCTGTGCTGTCCTTCAGACCGGCTCTTCCTAGCCATTGGTAGGATTTTTTTTTTATATCAGCCACTTCCGTTATGTTCCAGTGGTACATCCCATATTGGGGCTTTTCCTCCCATGATGGTCCCTCCAGCACCTCATCATCCTCTGTTCCCCATTGAACAGAGGATGAGCACGTAATCTGTAGGAGCCTTGTCCTTGATGTCCCACTGGATTGTGGCTCTTACGCTCACTAGTCCTCGGCCTCCTTCCTTACGGCTAGTGTACAGTGTCAGGGTGCTGGATTTGGGATGTCTTAACATCTGTGTTCTGTATCTCCTCCTTTGGGCAAATTATTATTCCTGCAGGGTATCGGATCAGTGGCAGGGCGTAGATGTTTATTGCCTGAGACTTGTTCTTACCAGTGAGCTGGCTTTTGAGGACTTGCCTCACTCGTTGTAGGTATTTGGCTGTAGCTGCTTTCCTTGTGTACCTCTTTGAGGTTGCCATTTGCCTGTGGGATTCCCAGGTACTTGTAACTGTCCTCAATGTCTGCTATAGTTCTTTCTGGGAGTGAGACCCCCTCTGTGTGGACTACCTTCCTTCTCTTAGTCACCATCCGCCCACTCTTCTCTAGTCCGAATGACATTCCGATACCTGAGCTGTAGATCCTGGTGGTGTGGATCAGGGAGTCAATGTCCCGCTCGCTCTTAGCATACAGCTTGATGTCATCCAAGTAGAGGAGGTGACTGACGGTAGCCTCATTCCTGAGTCGGTATCCATAGCCAGTCTTGTTGATTATTTGGCTGAGGGGGTTCAGACCTATGCAGAACAGCAGTGGGGACTGCGTATCACCTTGGTATACTGTAAGTATAAACAACAATACTGCACACCACATTTGCATTGTTCTATGCACGTTTTCAGACATATAACAATGCTTAATTTGCATAAATTTGAGACATCAATAAAATATCTTGTGAATCTAACTTGGAATGTTATTTTATTGTTGTAACTTTATTATAATTAGCTGTCATTTTTGTTCCAGTGTGGCCTAAATGGGCTTATACATTCAAACATTCCAACATTCAAAACATATTTTCTTTATATTCAGCAAATAATTCAGGCATCAAGGGGTTAAACACATTGTAACAACACAAATTTGACTGTGAACTGGCTTTAAGCCTCACCTGGAGCATTCATCCAGCAAACCGGCTCTTGCAGATCCAGCCTGCTTTAGTCCCAAACTCTTACATTTCTGCGCTATTTGTTTAATATTTTAAATACAGATGTCTTACAAAGCCTTTGATGCCTTGACATTTATGAAAGAATATGTGCATGAATCCAATACTGCGAGTACATCACAGCATTCATCAAGTTAAACGAAACACCATGAGAGGAGAGACTTCCTCTGCTGTTTGTGAGACGTTGACCAATCAGCATGAAGCATTTTATTTATTTTTTTGTTCCAATGACTTTTGGCGAGAGACTTCTCAGATTGATTAATGTGGAGAGCTCAATTCAGAGTGAGACACGGATCAGTCTTTTGTGACCCAGGTTACTGCATCCTTCTTTGAATGAGAAAGGAGACAAGAGAGGGCAGGAGTCCCACTGGGAAGTGCTGATGCAAGAAATGGACACCAATGGTCAGTAGTATGCATAAAATAAAGATTAAGAAAGCTAGTTAATAAGAGTTAAGTAAAATAGTTAAGTTAAAAAAATAGGAATTAATTGAAGGAGCCTGTCTTCCATTGTAGCTGAAGGTCTAGTGACATCATTGGTGTAGTTTTGATTTTTTTTTTTAAACTGTATTTAACCAGGAATTAAAATAACACAAATGTTTGTGCATTTTTAATAATAACACAAATGTTTGTGCATTTTTTTCCGATGAAACATTTTGTTGAAACATTTGCACATTAAGCTAGGCAAAATAATATGTCTGTTTGCCGTAACCCTACCCTAGCCGGCTGAAATAAAATATCAGCATTTTGTTGAAAAAAGTCAAAATCTTTTATTTTTCAATTATTTCGCCAACTCAACGCCAGACCTTCCTAAACTGCCGTGTTGAATATTTGCTATCACGATTATAAACCTGTCTTTCATCCCAAAGGACTGTTGATGTACTGCGCAACACATTCGTTTTCAGTACTTCACGTGCGTCTGTAACAAACCAAGCCGCACGTATGAGTCATCATATTACTCTTAATAAGTTAGTTAGCCTCTGTCGGCGTCACTGACATCTCCATAGGACATGTGTTTCTCTGTCAGGGTGTGAAATTTGACTTACGCAAATGCATTCTGGGTTTGAAACACGCCCAGCAGCGTCATCACAACAAACATGGCGGCGCCCGTGTCCCCCGCATGTTCCTAATACATCCATGTGTTCCACACGCTCACCTTAGCTACCAAAATAGCAACCAAAAGGAGCTGAGTGGCGAAAGGAACTCAGAGCAACAGCTGATCATTTGATTTCAAGGATTCAAGTCAACACTTCTCTGTGTGATCAAAGTACAAATGTATGTAAGCAGGAATTCAATGTTCATTGCCTTCTAAATAAATGTGTACCCATGTCCTGCCTCCTAGTGGCCAAAGAAGACATTGGCGATTCTGTGCAGGGATTTGATGAAAGAGCCAAATGTTAAAAAGTATTTGAAGCCCTCAGTACTATACTGGGACAGAATCTTTAAAAACAAATGCAGGGACAGATTTTGTTCCCCAGGAAAAGACGTAATAGCTTCTTATTGGTATGAGAAGTGCATTTATTTCTAAGCCAGTTGAAAACAGACATTGGAAGAATAGTTTTTTTTTTTTCTGGCCTTGTCCCATGCTCTGTTACGCTCATGTTTGGTGCCTGCCAGTTCTGGTGAAAACCAAGGATTTTCTTGCCGCTTCACTTTGCATTTCCTTATTGGGGCATATTTATTTACAATTAGCATAAAACTTTCCTTAAAAAATGCCCAAACTAGCGAAACATCTGCCTTATATTTTCACCATTCATGACTCATGATGTAAAGCGTGCTCATTAAAATGTTTAGGATTCCTCTCACATACAATGTGTGGTTTACATTTTGGAAACGTTTGGAAAAGTGGCAACCACACAATGATCACTTAAGTCATTACAGAAGATACCCACAGAAATGGCAACACCACCGCCTTTTTTCGGTCTGTCGTTACGATAAACATTGTACCAGGTAAATTAATGTCTTCATTAGAAAATATAGCAACATCCGCAAATGCTGACCATGTTCTTCTTAGGTAGAAAGCTACACACATTCAGATGAACTCATTTGAGAAATCAGAAGGCGTCTGAGAGCATTGCAGCTCAAGGCCAGGGTTTGGTTGCACATTTCCAGACAAAAGCAGAAGTAAGACAATAAACAATCTCTGTTTGCCATTTGATTTTGATTAAATTGTTTGATAAGTAGAAGCCAAGCCGAGACCACCATTAAGTGAACAAGTGAGGTAGTTATACGATGCAGGCACGCTGTATAATCAGTTGAAGAGGGCTGTATTTGTGTATACCTATTAAAGCTGTAACGGGCTGATTCCACATCACGCTGAGCCAGAGAGTGCTTCCGTCTGAGGGCACAGACTCTCACTTTTTAGATTCATTCACAAAAAGAGCATGCACAGAGAGCTGTGTGAAATAAAAGATCATTTATTATATCCAAAAGCAGTAAGGCATTTAACTGTTACGTGAACAAGTCTAATTAAAGTTTTATCCTGTCTGAGTTTCAGCAACATAAAGTGAATGTTAATAGCCTCCTGAGTCAAACTAGCTAAGCAACAATTGTAAAAAACATAAATTATAAACATATAAAAATATAATTAATATAAAATGAAAAACAAAGTTAAAATAAAGACCATGTGGAGTGTATTTACTAGAAACTGTTCAGGTTCCCTTTTCTGTTTGGTACGTTCTGAACCGTGGAACATGATCTGTAATTTGGTCAGAGAGGCAGATTCGTGGCGCTGGCCTGCGCAGCGCATAAAGGGATGTGGAATAACCTTCATTCACGGCAGTGCATGTCAACGGGTGAGGCACAGGGCAGGGCACCGGGCGTGGGGTAGGGAAGGGCACAGGGCGTGGGGTAGGGCAGGGCACAGGACGTGGGGTAGGGAAGGGCACAGGGCGTGGGGTAGGGAAGGGCACCGGGCGTGGGGTAGGGAAGGGCACAGGGCGTGGGGTAGGGAAGGGCACCGGCCGATACAAATAGGTTGTACTTACATGAAGACTGTACAAAACAGTCTCATTTTGATCCGAAGAGCTGCTTTTACAATCGTATATTATACTGCTTTGATTTGTTAGAATTAAAAGCAGTACAGCTTCTTTAAAATTGCCTATCCCCGACTAAATACAAATAGACAAAAAACATTAAGATGGTTCTGTACTACTAAACTACATTGTTTAAATTATTTTATATTTCATTGTTAGTTATAAAATCTATATTGTTTATAACATTTTTCGATTCACGGGCATCTCCATTCTTGTTTTGAAGCAATGCATTCTGGGAGTGATGACGTCAGAAGGGGGATTGGTCCGAGCGGGCCCAATTTAAAGTATAAGGAGTCACACTTTTTGTCTCTAAAAAAAGTCTAAATGGCTCACGGCGGATTTTTGGAAGTCATTTTCAGACGAAAGGCAACAAAGGCAGTGATGTGAGCTTCCACAGCTTTCCTCACGGTGGGATATTTAGAAAAATATGGCTAAACGCCTGTGGAAAAGTACAGCTCTCCAAAGTCTGCGGCTGTTTCCTAGTTATTTTCGCCCTGATTCAGTGGAGCCTTTCCATCGACAGCAGCTCTTAAAACCGTCCATAGGCTTCAGGCTGTACATGAAGGCTAAAACCAGATGATGTGACTACAATTTTCTCAACATAAAGTGCCTGAATCCACGCGAGTGTTGAGTACAACATGGAGGCACTGGACTCTACCTGAACACTCCTCTGGACACAGCAGCAGCTAACGATCCTCCGGACAACAGCAGGACATCGGTGAGTGCTCAGTGTTACTATACAATCGACCAATACATCCACTGTAAAGTAAAGCTGCATAGAGTGTGTGTGTGTGTGTGTGTGTTGGAGATATAATTCTGCTATTAATACAATATTCATATCTAATAAAGCAATTAAATTTCGCAGGTGACTGGAGCCTATCCCAGTGACTTTGGGCCTTAGGCGGGGTACACCCTGGACAGGGGCCAACTCATTGCAGGGCCAACACAGAGACATAGACACACAGACAGACATTCACTCTCACATTCATTCACTAGGGCCATTTAGAGTTGCCTAACACATGCATGTCTTTGGACGGTGGGAGGAAGCCAGAGAACCCAGAGAGAACCCATGATAACACGGGGAGGATATGCAGACTCAACCCAGAGAGATCATGTGATGGCCCGGGAATCAAACCCATCTCCTTCTTGGGAGGCAAGAGCGCTAACCGCTCTGCCACCGTGCACCCTTCATTATTCATTCGTTCATGATTTGCTTTTCCTTTCAGCCTCATACTTTACTTTGTTCATAAGTTTTAACCCCTGAGACATTTTACCCTACGTACATTTGCTTAGATGATTCAGTGTAGCAACACAAGTGTTTACAAGTTATGCAGAAAACGTGATGTTAGCATTAGTTAGCTGTATGTGGACAATATGCAATCTGTCGGTGTAATCCCTCATTCGTCCAGGCGTGTTCCATAGTAGAAAAAGCTTCAGTTGTAGTCATCTGGACTCAGTTTGAAAAAATAGACGTTTCGACTCTCATCCAAGAGTCATTGTCAATAAAAGAATTTAGATCGAGAACTCCGATATTAATACTGTTCTGTGGTAAGACCCACCCATTGGGAGGAACCTTCCTGAAGTAGAAAGAGTTGTTTGTTTCAACAGAAACTCCCCCCTTGTATCTACCGAGCTAGCCTATTCAGAATTTTAATGGGCTATTAGAATCCTCTTTGTCTTTGTGAGACCCTGGCTCAACCACCCTGAGTACCTGATTAGCATCTACATGGCCTGGTCCTGGTCCTCTACCTTTCCAGGGGTTCAGTAACCCATTATAAATAACAGGAAGATTAAACCTTAGCCCTCCATTTCTGTTTAAAGAAGGTCTTTCTTTTTTAACAAAAATAGCTTCCTTGACTCCTCTTTCAAACCATCTTTTCTCCCTGCTTAAAACCTTCACCTCACCGTCTTCAAACGAGTGATTAGAGGCTTCAAGATGGAGATGCACGGCACTCTGAGGTCCTGAACTAGTATTTCTTCTGTGCTGATAAAGCCTCTTGTGTAGAGGCTGTTTTGTCTCACCTATGTACCGTTCTTTACAGCTTTCTTCACTGCATTGGATCGAATAAACTACATTGCTCTGTTTTTGAGTCGGCAACTTGTCCTTAGGGTGAACCAGTTTTTGTCTTAAAGTGTTTCCTGGTTTAAAATAAACAGGGACTTCGTGTTGTCTAAAAATTCTCTGCAGTTTTTCCGACAGGCCAGACACATAAGGGATAGAAACACCCTTCCTTCTCTGTTCAGTTTCCCTTTTGTCCTGCTTCTTGGTTCTCTTCACTCTGTTGAGAGCCCAAGCGGGGTAACCACAGGCTGAGAGGGCTGATCAGAACCTTACAACACAGAGCTCAAGGTGTGCCCACCAGCTCAGAGGGCAAGAAGAAAGGAAAAACATGTCCGAAATGCCCTCTCAGCCTACCTCAGGAACTACAAAAATGGAGTGAGACTACAAGAATAAAGTCTAAAGAATAAAGCCTAAAGAATAAAGTCTAAAGAATAATAATTCTAAGCGGCACTTGTCCAGAGGACGTACATTTTTACCTTTACAATTTTTCGAAACAGACACCAACATGTTTTCACCAAATGTGTTTTATTTTCTGCTTTTTGACACGCAAACAACACTCACAGCTCCTGGACTTAACATACTGTTCAGCATATCTTTCCCTCTTGTATCACATTCTTTGGAGAAGTATCTGGGACAGTAAGTGAAACAGAATAATGACAGATTACACCATTTTACCACATTTATACACATTTATATTGTAAACATTACATTACATACCTTGCGCATTTATTCCCAAGTCCCTTTGAACTTTAATAAGTTCTTCCTGCAAATAAGCAAGACTGCGCATATTTGCCTGCAAGCATCGGTCATAACGTTTCATGAAATCTAGGTGTTTTATGGACATTTCAAAAACGGCCTCTTGTTTGGTCCTCAATGCAATATGTGGATCTTGCATCTTGTACTGTAACAGACTACACGTTATACTTGTGTAAAACCTACATTCATGTATAGTGTCTACATACATTTAGCTCTTCCATTTCTTTTCTCATTTCCTGGACTTCTTTGCTGTGGCTTTGAGGCAGCTTGCTCGGTAAAGGAAGGGAAGCCATTTGAGTACTGCAATTTATATGTTCTTGTATTGTGGAGAGGGAGGGAGAGAGAGAGGGGGAGAGACGCAGACACTCCAGCAATGGCTTCAGCCATTGCAGATTTTCTAGTACAAGTTATAAAATATATGTTTTATTGTTTTATTGCTGTTGTTGGACTTTGTGTTGTCGTGTTTACCCGTTGGCGGACAAATAATGGTTCTCTTGTCTAACCCTCTTTCCTCTATCTTTACCATAAGGATCTTGATGTTTTGCAGAGCCGTAAAATGCATTTCTAAAACGAATTTCTTTGATATATGATGTGTGCTGTCCACTGTGTCCTGCCGGGTCAGGCTCACTGTTTGTGGCTAAAGTTTGTCCTTTCCAATATCAACAACGTCAACAACTTCAGGAAACTTCTTCTGATTGGTCTAGCCGTTGCCAGGCAACCCCGATCAGGTAGTTCCCTCCTGAGCTCAGCTTGGAGGAGCAAAGACCATATGCAAAGTAAAGTGAGAGGCATAAAGGAAAAGCTTAAGGAATAATGCATTATTCTAACAAATTACAATTTAAGATGGTATTAATATAACTGGCAATTTGTTTTTAAAATGTATTTATTAAACATATCATTAAGAGTTGAATTAATGAATCTATTTTTTTTGTGTGTGTGTGTGTGTGTGTGTGTGTGTGCGCTCCATGTCTTAGACTCTTGTGAAGACTACATATCTCAGGCAGAGACCGGGGGAGACATTCCTAATGGTTCATAGAAGGCCAGCCATGTGAGCTGACTGTATAAACGACTGTATAAAGCCTGGCATAAGCTTTAGATCACTACTATAACCCTCCACCAGCAGAAAGGAATTTGTGTCAATATTTGTTTAAACTAAACACATTCATCGTATATACGCTGACCTGAAATGAACAAATATCATAAACAGCAGCAGAAATAAAGTTGAAGTCTTTAGAGTAAACTCGGGTCAGCACTTGAGCAGCTGCTGCAAAGACGCCACTGACAAAGTCCCACTTTCACGTTCTGATTTTCATCAAAACGTTGACAACTGTCATCTCTTTACTGTGCATGCTTAAGGAGTCACTCAGGAGTCACAGGTCTTAAATTACACACAGCGTCCCTCGCTTATTATGTCCCACCCTAAACACATTTACTCATTAGTTCCTACTCCGCCCTGACTGTGGCCAAGCTCAGGCTCAAACTGAAAAGGCTGAACAGAGAGGTTTGTTGTGCCGATAATAAGGATCTTGTTGGGCTTTCTGTGCTTCAAGCAAAGCGCTGACCATTTGAACACACTCCCAGAATGCACTGCAACCTAAACAAAAATGGCAACTTACATGGAAAAACAACAACTTTTCCAAATATTTTATATACTATTTATATAGTTAACAATCTGACAATGTATAGGGACAGTGAGTCATTAATAGTCGGGGTTCCCTTTAAGGCTAAGCGTATGTTCACATCCAGTGGTGTAGAGTACGTAATACGCAAGTATACAGCGTATACCCAGTAAAAGTGCGGCTTGATTTGCGTATACTTTTATACTACCCTTATAAAATACCCTCGAGGCACAAACTTTATGTCACTCCTTTTTTCTCTGCAGTCACTCCTCCGAGCGCTCTCTCATTCATTCATTCAAAGGAATAAATGCATGAACGTGCAAGCCGATGTCAATGCAGCGACACACGGACAGCAATGTGCACCGCGAAATGAAACCTGTTCTTACAAAAGACAACATAAAACACAGCAGAAGACGTACGAGTGGTGCAAGGGCCACTAAACATATAATAAAAAACACATCATGTAGCCAAGAGAATGGGAAAAAAAATTAATTTTACATCTAAACATAAAAAAAAGAAAAAAAATATCTATATCTATATATATATCTATATATCTAATATATATATATCTAATATATATATATATATATATATATATATATATGACTGCGATGAAAGATTTTTGATTGTGAGGAAAATTGAGACATGAGACAACAATTGAAAATACCTGTAGTAGCATTCAGCTTCATTTACGCGAGTTTGATGCATCCTGGTTAGAAAATCTTCTCCCTTCTGAGTGTCAAAAACAGTCCGCTCTGAATCCCTGACATAATTGACATTTCCTCCATAACTAAACATGTGACCAATTGTAAACACAAGCATATGACCAGCAATACACATAAACACGTGACCAACAACCTCATGATCGTGTGAAAAATCTGCTAAATTTGCCCTGTTCCGACTTGAATTTCCTCACTTCCTGTAGAGAGACATCCGAGAATCTTTTAAGACCTAAAAGACCATGCACAGACACCTTAAGGCATGAGTGCACAGAACGTTACATGGGGTTGGATTACGTAGTCTACATTCAAGGAGCCAGAATTGATGGCGCAATCTTTAAGTTATCTTTAAGTTATACGGCAGCATTTTAAACTATGTAACCCTACATTATCAAAAGCCAGAGTTAACACAACCTGCATGTTAAACTGGAAGTACACTCGCTCGCCCTCTCGTCAGTTCCTATGGCAACCTGTACCTGCTTTGGTGTGTTTGTGCCTCAGTATTTGCATGTGCCGTCTTTGAACGAGTCAGTGAGCCGCCCAGAGGAGCTGCTTCACACTCGCTCAAATCAAACGCCTTTCTATGAGTAACTCGGCTCTCCTCCCACACATTTAATAAAAGTGTAATCCTGCCCTGGCCCTTCCACTGCAGAGGGGCACAGGTTTCTCATAGCAACTCCTCTCTTTGAAAACATGTGCACGCTTCGTGTGCCGGCCCAAAGACAAACTCGCAGACCAGGGATTTGACTGGAACGGGTGAATAAGACGACTTCAATCACGCTAATGTTCAAATAAGACGGGGGCAGTTTTGAAGTTTGCGGCTGCAGCGTGTAAAGACCAAGGAGAGGTGACACCCTTGATGTAACGCAACTTTGCACATGCAGAACAAAACGCTTGACGTCAAAACTGTTCAAATGGACTCAATAATTCATTTGGCGGCTGGTGGGCTTTGAAGTGCGGACAGATGGGGCCATTACAAACGGCGCTGTGCTAATGCTGGAGAATGAGCGGTGTCGCAAACTCACCTGAACCCCGCCATCTGCCGTCTGTGCTGCCTGTTCACGTTCATTCGCCACGACAATCAAAAGAATATTCATTAACACGGAGGCCTGGAGCCGCCTCGCAGAAGGCAGCGGCAGCATATGGCAGCATCACACACGCATCCAGTTCCTCTCCACAGCCATGCATAAAATAGGAAGAGCGTTAATTAAAAACAAGTGCGATATAAGAGGCCACTAGTATGTGCAGATAAGAGCGGCGTATAATGGGGCTGAGACTGCTGCTGGAGTCTGATGAATGAGCCCGTCGCTAAGTGAGAGGAAAGACGTGGACATGAAGTACTTTTGAACCTAAAACTGTAATGGGCAGTAGTAGGGGTATAAAGAGGCCACGGAGCGTTGTGATTCTTAAATGTCACGATGCTCGTCCTACACGGGTCTTTATCCGTCTCGATGCGAAATTGAGAGATGTGTGATTAAAACGGCAGCGCAGCCACGTTCTGGCAGCACGCTTGTATCTGCGCAGCGACTCCATCTCGGCACTAATTATTTTGTCACCGAAAATGACAACATTTTGCATTCTTTTAAGAACACTGACAGAATCGTGATGAATTGAATCGTAGGTCCTTAATGGTGAATCTGAAATTGTTACATCCCTACAGTCTAGCTCTATTTGGTTCTTTTGGATACGCTCCCAGTGTTTATGTTCACGCCACAAATCTGATCATTATCTCATGTCTGGATGATGTTGCATGTCATCAGTGTTCACACTCGCAGGTTTTGACAAAGAAAATAATGGTAAAAAATAGCACAAACTAAGACAAGAATGAAAGAGAAAATGTTTAAGATTGAAATAGTTATTTTCAAATGGGTGTTTCTAAATCTATTTTTTCAGGTACGAAATCATATTGAAAGGACAATACAAATAAAGCATAATGTAACCTTTAGGTCCATAACGTAAGATAAGGTTCAACTTATTTCTAGATTAGGGTTTGGGTTAAGGCAATGGTTCAGTTCACAAAGCATGGAGTGTGTGTACTGACAGATGTGTGACTCTCCTAACGACCGTTCTTCTACCCAAACATTTGGCTTGTCCAGAGTGTGACGGCAGGTGAGCTTCCCCAGCTCCACAGCCTGACAGCAGGAGTAACAGTCCTCCTCACTCACCCACTGACAGCTGCCTCCTGACGGCCGCTTAGGGACGATTTAGAGGCCCCGGCCCCTCTCCATCACACATCCACAGCCACATCAGAATTCAGAGGGGGATCTCCACTATTTATGTGTGCTGCTCGGCGGTCGACAATGTGTCATTGCCGTTTTAGTCCATAAAGCTGTAATACATGTGAACCGCATAGCACTGATTCAGCGTATAACCATGAGCATTTCAAATGCTCATAGTCTTATCCTCACATTCTTTATTTCATTTGTTATATAACTCAAGTATGCTCCATCTTTAAACTAAAGATCTTTAAACATCTTTTAGAGTTTAGATACTTTGCTAGTATATATACTCCAAATTGCTGAAGAAAATACTGAGCATTCTCCCACACATCAATTTGAAGAGAAGAGATTACAGGCCAAACATTTAGTTTTTTTTGGCAAGTTTACGCTCTCAACATACAAGCGTTGAATGAAAACAACCTTGTCCAATCTGCACCTAAAGATCCATAGCTGTATTGACTTTATTCAGCCCCGCCCACTTTTCCCATGCGATTGGCCCTGCCATTGTAATCTCACTTTGGTCCAGAGGGGACTCATTTGGTTTAAATGGAGAACAAGGGAAAAGTCTTGTCACTAAAACATGCTATAAAATAGATTTGTGTAAAATGTCCAATGTTCACGTGACAAACAAGTCAACACTGCACTGATTCCCTGGGCAACCTGAAAACAGCTTTTTAGTCTGAGTAGAACTTATTTCCTCTGGTCGCAGCCCTGTGTTCACTAATACACCCGGAGGGAGGATTACATCGTTAATATGACGGGTTTATGGAATAAGGTGAATATGGGACAAGGCCAAATGTATTTTTCTCCCAAAGAGATATACTCACACCAAACAGAAGGATTTGTTAATATTTAATTCTAAGCCTGATTTATTTAAGTATAAAATCCAAATTTAAGATAAAATAGAACTTCTCATTTCAGTAAGGTCTTGTTTCCTCAAAGTAGGATTTCAAAAATCTCATCCATTCATGTTTTTGTATTTATGTCACTGTGTAATTTGTTCATGTTTACACATAACATGCATAACTTGAACAAATGTATTACCTTGTCATACATTTGTTCTTATATTTATTTATTAATTTAAAAACTCTAAAGTTGGAATCTTTGTCTTTGTCTAAGCGCTTTGGTGCAGAGTCATCATGAAATACAATGCAATGCAATTTGAGATTTCAAATTGATATCTGAAAATGTATATATTTTCTATTCACCTACAGTCAAACAGAGAAGTATACACAAAGCAATAACAGTTACATTATAGTTACATTTTTAAATAAAATAATTTAAGCTTACTGTGTAACAAGAGACATAAACAGTCGTCACAAAGGCGCTGGTAAAGCTGGCAGCCCGGTGTAAACGCTCTACTCTTTTCTCACACTTTTTTCACACTTATTGTGCTTTATCTTCTATATTTAGTAAATATTTTTTTCTATTTTACTGTACGATAGGGACACGCGCTAGAATCGTTTTTAATTCAACTGTTCTTGACTTTTTTCGGCTGAATATTGAGTGTTTTTCGTCATGTCGTCGTGATGTACGCTAGCTCTGAGCTAGCCCCCGGCCCCCCCGCGCCCTCCGGCCGCAGCTGACGTACGCCGTGCCGCGGTACACGTTTATATAAAAGAGGAACTTCACGAACAATCGGGACACGCACTGGAATCGCTTTAATTCAACTTGTTTTGACTTTGTTCGGCTGGATTGAGTGTTTTTGTCGTGTCGTCGCGATGTGCCTCGGCTCCGTGCCCCCCCGGCCCCCCCGCGCCCCCCGGCCGGCACCGGTGCGTGTTTACACAAAGGAAGAACTCATGAAACTGCAGAGTATCGTCGTCTTAGCTGGAGATCGTCACGTTATCCCGGCGGACATCCTAAGGAAAACGCAAAGTTTGACATGGTCTATAAGAGATCTTCTGCTGAGAGTGTTTTTCAAACTTCCTATAAGTGATCTGTTCTTTTCTTCTGTGTCTACCTCTGTATCTACCTGCGTTGCATCAATGAAATTTCCCCATGTGGGACAATAAAGGAATATCTTATCTTATCTTATCTTAAACAAAAATGACCTTTTCTCCGGGTGGATCAATTCAGTTTATGTTTGTAACTCCCAAAATTGCCACAGCAGTTTCCTCAAAGGGCGACGGTGAAAAACAGATTAAACAATGTTCAACAAATGGATGATGTCCCCTGTCCTTAGACCTTCCTTCTGCAGGCAAAGCTACAAAACCCATTGGGAGGAAGTAGAAACCTGGAGGAGTTCCACAGTGAAGGAGAGCACCTCCCCCTCAGTCGGGCAGGTGGATGCTTTGCAGGAGCCACTCAGAGAGGAGAGAAGGAGGTGGTGTGTTAAACGCACCGATGCCATTACTGCTCCACACACTTTTCAGACAATTCTGAGATTGAAGGATTTGATTATAACACAAACCTACATGAAAAACACATTTCCATAAACAGTGTACTCTCATCACTGGCTCAAGGCGTTGGAGCAGCAGAGGCGCGGGGTCGTGCACAGGTTTGCGTTTGTAAAAGCAAGCAGCCCTCTTTCATGTCTCACACGCAGCCACCTGGATTAATGGACTTGGAGTGCATTTCGTCTGCAAAACCAATACAACTCTCAAGGACGAGCGGAGACATGCACAAAAGGCAGGAGAAGCGCTGGCGTCAAAGGCGTTTTAAACAATCTGCCTGTCACACTCCCTCCTCCATCTTTACACTGCGCAATCTTGAACAGATTTAAGAAGTAAAACCCATACACAGTGTTCTGAAAAATACCTCGATGTTTCAGGTTCAATCATGACCAATCTGCTCCGCCCTGTATACAGTATCAGGCTGGTTCTATAAATGCACTTCCCTCTAGTGAGGCGACTTTTGTCTCTTAGCAGCTCCGCCCAAACAGAGCTAACATATTCCAAAAAGATGCACTTGGTAGTTTTTAACTCTAGATATGTGTTTTCCCCTTCTGTCAGAACTTAGTCAGACCTTGACTGCAGCCATCTTCAGAAGAGTCATGTGGTTACTATGATGTGTTTTGCCATCTGATTCACACAGTATTTGGGTAAAAAGCCAAGGATAATAAACCCCACCACTGGATAAAACAGGCTTTAGACATCAGAAACGTGCCCATAGTACACTGAACTGAGGCATGCCGGCGTTCTTGCATTCACACCGTTTGGGATGCTGTTCTAAAAGTCGATCTGCAGAACGTGCTAGTTTCTTCGTTTCAAGGACAGGAATCCTGTTTTTGTGAAAGCAATTTACCGTAATTTCTGGCCTATAGGGGGCTACTGAATGAAATCCGCATCAACAAAAGAAAAAAATAAATTGTACATATACGGACTGACCTGTCAATAGGCCGCAGGAGCCCATGTTGTAAATATAGTACAAGGCAGTGATGGGCCTTTTGAACCGGGTGCACACCTGAGGTCCACTGCAGGTCTAATTAGACTAATTTCTCAGTGGATATATGAGATGGAATTTTGAAGCTTAACACACAGAGAATGTGTCGTCGGACGGAGGAAGGAATACTTTGAGGATCTCCTTAATCCCTCAGTCACGTCTTCCGAAGAGGAAGTAGAGACCGGGGACCGAGGCTGGCTCATCCATCACCCAAGCTGAAGTCACTGAGGTTGTTCGCAAACTCCTCGGTGGCAGGGCTCCGGGGGTGGATGAGATCCGCCCTGAGTACCTAAAGTATCTGGATGTTGTACGTCTCTGCAACATCGCGTGGCAGTCGGGGACCGTACCTCTGGACTGGCAGACCGGGGTGGTGGTCCCTCTGTTCAAGAAGGGGGACCGGAGGGTGTGTTCCAACTACAGAGGGATCACACTCCTCAGCCTCCCGGGTAAGGTCTATTTCAAGGTACTGGAGAGGAGAATCTGACCGATAGTCGAACCTCGGATTCAGGAGGAGCAGAGTGGTTTTCGTCCCGGTCGTGGAACACTGGACCAGCTCTATACTCTCCATCGGGTGCTCGAGGGTTCATGGGAGTTTGCCCAACCAGTCCACATCTGGAGAAGGCTTTCGACCGTGTCCCTCGGGGTGTCCTTTGGGGGGTGCTCCGGGAGTACGGGGTCCGGGGCCCTTGGCTCAGGGCTGTCCGGTCCCTGTATGACCGGAGCAGAAGCTGTGTTCGCATTGCCGGCAGTAAGTCAGACCTGTTCCCAGTGCATGTTGGACTCCGCCAGGGCTGCCCTTTGTCACCGGTTCTGTTCATAGTTTTTATGGACAGAATTTCTAGACGCAGTCAAGGGTCGGAGGGTGTCCGGTTTGGGGACCACAGGATCTCATATCTGCTGTTTGCAGACAATGTTGTCCTGATGGCGCCATCAAACCCGGACCTGCAACACTGGGACGGTTTGCAGCCGAGTGTGAAGCGGCTGGGATGAGAATCAGCACCTCCAAATCCGAGGCCATGGTTCTCGACCGGAAAAAGGTGGCTTGCCCTCTTCAGGTGGGTGGGGAGTCCTTGCCTCAAGTGGAGGAGTTCAAGTATCTCGGGGTCTTGTTCACGAGTGAGGGAAGGATGGAGCGTGAGATCGACAGGCGGATCGGTGCAGCGGCTGCAGTGATGCAGTCGCTGCATCGGACCGTTGTGGTGAAGAAGGAGCTGAGCCGAAAGGCAAAGCTCTCTATTTACCGGTCGGTCTACGTTCCTGCCCTCACCTATGGTCATGAGCTTTGGGTAGTGACCGAAAGAACAAGATCACGGATACAAGCGGTCGAAATGAGTTTCCTCCGCCGTGTGGCTGGGCGCTCCCTTAGAGATAAGGTGAGGAGCTCGGTCACACAGGGGGAGCTCGGAGAAGAGCCGCTGCTCCTCCACGTCGAGAGGAGCCAGTTGAGGTGGCTCGGGCATCTGTTCCGGATGCCTCCTGGGCGCCTCCCTCGGGAGGTGTTTCAGGCATGTCCCACCGGGAAGAGGCCCCGGGGAAGACCCAGGACACGCTGGAGAGACTATGTCTCTCGGCTGGCCTGGGAACGCCTCGGGATCCCCCCGGAGGAGTTAGAGGAAGTGTCTGGCTCGTACTTATTGAGTGAGTGTGTCGTCATGAGACATGAGATATTTACACAGAAATATGGTTCATGACAGTGATGCACATCTTGTCTTTTGACCCGTGAGTCAGGTCTGGCCAAGACATTTTAATTTCACTGCAGCAGGTTCTAAACTGCTGTTAGTAAAATTGATAAATTACACATAACCTTGTAATGGCTGCAGGGTTCAATTGTGGGGAAAAGTAACGGCTTAAAGTCTGAAAAATTCGGTCTCTCAAAGGCTCCAACATCTATGTTAATGAAGATTATTGTGAAGTTAGATGTGCAAAAAAGAGGGGTTCCGTCTTCTCTGAGCTTTGACGAGCTGATGACTCATTGTCCCACAAACCAAGCACATGAAAAGACAGGCAATGACATGATCATGTTGTGATAAACCACTATTGGACAGAACTGAGTGATGACCAAACCTGGCATGAACAGTAATAGCAGTGCATTAGAGCGCAGATCTGAATGTATTGATATCTAAATGAAATGTTACTACTGTCTTTAAATATGACGTTTTCACATCCCAGTCCACGGGAGTATAAAATCTCTTTTCAAAATGCAATACAACAAAGAATCAAGAAATCACAATTTTATAGTGTTATTTCAGACCAATGAAAGCATGTTTTTATAATGGAAGTAATGGGGAGAACAGCACAAACAAAATGTGGGAGAAAGCTAAAACCTGCCCCTGCACCACACTGACAACTCCTCAAACCGATGTTTTATCGGATCTTTGACACCTCCATTTTATATGCAAAATGCTTCATTTTGTGTGATATTTTCACCATGTTTTTTTACTTTGCCCACTGACCATATTCCGCCCCGCCCACTTTTTCCTCTTTTTGCCACGTGATTGGCACTGCCATTGTAATCTCATTTCAGTCCAGAGGGAACTCTGTTGGTTTAAATGGAGAACGAGGGAAAAGTTTGGCCGCTAAAACATGCTTTAAAATAGATTGATTTGTGTAAAATGTTCATGTTCAAGTCAACACTGCACTGATTCCCTGGACGACCTGAGAACAGCTTTTTAGTCTGAGTAGAACTTCTTTTCTCTGGAGGTCGCAGCCCTGTGTTCACTAATACAACCGGAAGAAGGATTACATCATAGGACGGAGCCCAGACGTGCTTATGGGATAAGGTGAATAGATATTTATTTTGTTGGAGTATTTTTTCAGAACTTAAATGGATTAACATATTTAAGCAACAACAGGAAAAAAGATAAATATATGATGTAATATGTGTTTATTTATAGCTGTCAAAAAGAATGAGGTAAAAAGGGCACACATGGGTATGGCCAATTAAATAATAATGGAAAAATAAAAATTCTAATTGTAGAAATAATGGCCAATTTCAGTGTAATTTTATTTTTTTTCTAAAGTGGAGTAAAATATGCAAAACAAGGGATATAGCAAAAAATACAATTGAATTGTTTGAGATTTGCAGCATAAGCGAAATGGCCAAGGATTTGACACGCAGCTCTTCCACAGAGCGAGGCCACAGCACGAGGACACTGGAGTGTGGTCAGTCAGGTCAGGCCTTTCATCCACACAAAGCACAAGAACCTGTTCCAGAGAATGGAGCTGCATTTAGAGCTGGAGGAGCGCAGCGAGGAGAGAGACAAAAGCTGCAACTCTCACACAGTCTGCGATGTGCCGTCCGATACTAGACGAGCAGGTAAACAGCTCCGAGGGGGAGGTCAACAAAGAACAACAGGGCAGAACAACCGATAATGAGGCTTGCAGATAAAGCAGAACAGTTTCAGTGTACAACTCCTCTTACTGCAGGACCAAAGCTGCTCCCCTTCCCTCAGGGCAGAAGTCTAGATCCTCCGACTGAAAATAACTTGAAAGATTCCAGTTAATAGAGGCAAGCAGGTGACAGCCCAACAGAATAGTTGGGCTGTCACCTGTGTTGAAATTAGTAGTTTGAAAATGTATTCACACGAAATACTGAATACCAGCATTAAAATGTATTTTAGAGGGCTATATTCTGAATATGTTCACTTTAAGCTACATTATAAACTGATTTATAGTTTTATGTTCACTTTAAGCTACATTATAAACTGATTTATAGTTTTTGGTTCACTGTTTGTTATGCATTTATTTATAAGATATCACAAAGTAGAAAAATAATATTTGTAGTTTTTATGTTTTGTATTGTCTTGACTTTTATCGTGAAGCACTTTGGTCACTTTGAGTGTTGTAAAGGGCTCTATAAATAAAGGTTGGTTGATTGGTTGATTGGTTGATTGATTGATTGATTGATTGATTGATTGATTGATATAATAAATGTAACTGCATTCTGAGTACATGTTTTTGGTACATGTATTCAGTTCCTTTCCAACACTACATAGTTTCCCTTTAAGTGACCTTTGTTGTTGTTATACTTGTATATAATTGTATCCAAAACCAGAGCTGACTCAGGGAAACCCACACAGGGAGAACAATCAAACTACACACAATAATCAGCATGGTAATTTAAATCATCCCCGAAGAGAAGTCACAAAGTTGTGATTATGTACATTTTATATAGTGCTCTGCAGAGAACTAAATGTACAATATGATCTCCTCTGTGACCTCTGCTGGGAAATCAACTCTGAATCACAGTTTGACATTCTGGGTTATATAAATGCATCTCCATGGGGCATTTTCCTGAGTAAAAGGCTGCTAACGCTGTAGTGTAGATCTCTACAATCATGTTCTGAAATACGCAGGAGACTGTTTTCATTTCACATTTCTAATTTCAGTCTTCTCACCAACATTAATGCCTGTGGACTTTTTGTCCTAATCCCATATATCCTCAGTGATTATGCACATTATTATTTGAAACTCTGTTGGTACTTGTCCGGGTAAGAAATGGATGAAATTATACACTTGTTGCCATGGTGATATTGTTAATTTCTATCACATAAATGACCCATTAACAGGGGCATGAGGAATAATCATATAAAATTAATGGAATGGAATTTTGTGGCTCTTGCCAAGTTGGGAAGAGAAGCCTCAAATTGACCTCAAGTACGAGTAACATTAGTTTCTAATTGAAAGATAAAAACATGAAATCATGTAAGAAACATTAATGTTCACTCAAAGGTTACGCAGACGACGTCACAGCATTCTACGTATTAGCAGTGAGTGGCAAAAATACAGTGAGTGGCCAATAGTGAGTGACCTTTTATTATTTAAGAGCAGACTGCTGCAGTCCAACCGCAAATATAAAGGTCTGCCACTAGGGATGCAGACCTAAACCCACGTTCAGGTTCAAGTCCGGATTCGAATCCAGAGGTTCAGGTTCAGGTCCGGACCTAATGAGTCCGGCTGAACTCATGCCATTTCTGCATAATGTTATAACAGCATAACACAAGCTACTTTGCTAAATTAAGTTGAAGACACATGAACAAGGACTTAACTGCAGACTGAAATAAACTCAATTTATCTGGTTTATTCACTGTTTATTAACAGAAGTTACAACTTACAAATCACAAGCTGCTAGCTAACACACATTCATGTGTTTTACTAGAGGAACAACTCCCGAACAAGAGCATGTTGAGTATTGGTATTAGGGCAGCTGTTTCAGCTGATACTATGTTTGTCAAGTATATTACTGGTTTGACTGGGCTGTTCCCCACACCTGAAGTTGAATGCCTTTAGATACATTTCCACTCTTGAATTTTGCAGATCCATTGGCATCAAAGTCATGTAAAAACCTTCAAAAACTAGCATAACAGTCAACTAGAACCACTATAAATCAATCAACTTAGCAGTATCAAAAATAGAATATGAAAATATTTTACACTACACACAATACATCATATTAACAGCATTAAACACAAGACCATATTTAACAACTGTAGAATACAAATACTATTACAAAATATAAGCTCCAATTAATGAATCCAGCAATTAAACAATATTACTTTGACTTAGTATTTACTTAGATGTATAAATATGTATATTGCACATTAACCCACCTAAATAAATGCTACATCACACCACAACATAACAGTTATTTTATTCATATTGTAGCGACCCTCGTCTCTAGTGCGCGCGGTCTCTGGGGCGGAGCTAAGAGCGGCTCAGGAGACGAGGTAGTTTTTGATGTTCCTGTTCCATCGCCGTGGTTACGGCCAACAGTAACCAACTCTGTTCAAGAAATGAAGTGACAACTTGTGAGCACTAAACCAGCATTACTGACCTGAGCGAGAAGTTACAATATTTACACCCAAACCAAAGCACAACCCTCTCCTTTAACAAGCGTTAAACTAACTCACGGAGCGGCACAAGCGGCGACGCACGCGGCGGCTTCAAACGATTCAATTAAGCCAGCGATCTTTCCAAATGTTCGGTCTCTCGCGTCTTTAAACTCATTGCGCGAATTCCGCGATCTATGGAAGGTTTCAGATGGTTTAGATTCTAGAACGTAAAGGATATAGAATGTGAGTGGTAGATTTTTAATGAGTCCAGAACCGAATCACCGGGGTTTCGGTTTTTTTGGACCTGAACCGAAACGTTTTTACAAGTCCCGGATCCGGTCCGTCGTAGCGGTACGCATCCCTATCTGCCACTAAATGTTTATTTGGTGCCAGCCATTTAATGAAATCTAAAGTAGTAGAAAACCAGATGAACACTGCTGCTACGCTCACATTTCTCACTGCACGATACTCCAAACAGATACACGTGTGAGTGCTTGATTTCCGTCCATGGCATTTTCACTACATAAATACAAAGGTCATCTGGTTTCTTGTCTTCAATAAACATTAAAAAACACTATACAAACTGAGAGAAAGACATGACAACCGGGCTGGCGCAGCAATGGAAAGCCAAGCAGTGTGGAGGCTCTTTGGGGACATTCGGATCGAGAGGTTGTATCAGCGTGAATGGATTGAGAGACAGTATGACTGCATTAATGTTGTTCAGATGGTAACAAGGAAGTACATTTGATGCTACAAAACAGTTACAAAATGTTGAAAACAAACCCAAAGTAGAAGAAACACTAGCAACACAAATGAATGCGAATAGAGCTTTACTCACAGAGGGAAGTAGAACCAAAACTATTACTCAAGTAAGAGTACTGATACACTGTAAAATTTCACTGTGTCACAGACTTTCAACACTCTGTAAAGTAATGACACTTTATTTTGTACCGTTTATTTGTACTTAGTTTTACGTTTCCTTTCACCCTGATTTTTATTGTGAAGCGCTGCACTTTGGTGACATTGATTGATTGATTGATTGTTTGAGTGATTGATTGTGTAACTCGCTACTCGACCAGGCCAACCACTGAGCTTTGGAGATTACCCTGAAAACATTCACAGAATGTAATGAAAAATGGTTGCTAATCTTTCCTTTTTAGCTCCTTCTCAGTGTTTGCAGAATCGGGGCGATATATTACGCAGCCAAGTGCAAATGTAATATCAACTCATGTCTGCAATTTGTCATATCTGTCAAATATTGCACAGTAGAAATATTCCGCGCCGCTTTCATAAAACATATTCTTTGGTAATAGTGTTCCGCCGACAGCCTTATGTATTATTGAACAGCTCCCATTTTTTCATTCAAACAACCTGCAGCCTTGCACACGCGCATAAACACACGCCGTTAGCACGTTTGACACTTTTAGTCTGTGTCTGCAGCATGAGGACAGGAGAGCCGTGCACCCCGGGGGACCACCTGCCCCCCAAACCCGTGCTCACCCTCACATTTTGTGTAATTTATTGCACATGTTTTTTGATTTTTTTTTTTTAATTCAGTGATGCTAGACAATACATAAGAGTGGCAAACACATAAAACATGACAGGACACAACAATGAAGATGTCCTTGTATTTACAGCAGGACTGGGCTGGACCAATGCGTGTGGAACTGTGCAGAGCTAAAGGCCACTCGTCGAATCTGACCTTTCGGAATTGCTGGTTTATTGCAGCTGATTGTAAAGGTTTTGTCTTTGTTATTGTTATTTTGCATGTTAATGATCATACATGACATGGATTATAGCATCCATTGTTCCATATACACTACAGACGGAAACAAAGACTATAGCTTTATCTGTGGATTTAACAACACATACGGCACTAAACTTTAAGCAATAAAGAAAACTCAGGATGTATTGAAATCTCCAGAAATCCATCCATTGCCGTTGCTTCTATGCAAACCTAGTGAGGACTGCACAACCAAATGACTGAAAGTAGTCGTAGTTTGCAGACATCTTGAGTGGGGTCAGCCATGTCAGGTGGACTTGATCTGTTATCTGACCAGCCACTACATGCCCCTGACCCTGGAGACCACCATCAAAGACCACTCTGAGCCGGCGGCGCCTTCACAGTTTGAACACCAAGGTTATGAAAAGCTGCTCCACTCCGCACTCGCTCCCTTATCTTGACATTTCCAGCGAATATGAAGACATGTCAGTAATTTTGCAGAGAAATGGGGCTCCTCGGCAGCGCTTATTGATGTGAGGCTGCGACTGTTTTCATTGTAGCCGGGAGTGAGTGTGCAGCAGCTCCGTCATCCTCGTGGTGGATTTATCACACAGATACGCCGCATGTTTGAAATCTCTGTAAATCATGGCGGCGTTCGCTCCAATATCCTCATCTCCTGCAGAGTTGAAGCTTCTCGCTGGAGCCGAGTTATCATCGCTCACTGCGTTCTGTCCCAAATGATAGGATTCCAGCAAGGTTAAGAAGTAACTGGATGGATGGATTGCTTAGCTTGGAATGTTCCACAGAATAGCATTAAACTTAAACATCTAGCTTTTATTACGAGTGCATGGAGAGAGTAACAGTCCTCAGAACAAAAGTGTCCATCTTGTGTCTTGAAGCCTGAGGGGGATTTGACTGTGACATCCCCCAATTACAACTAATGTTTTCTTAATAAACACAATCTAAAAACTATCTGAATTATACTTTTAAATCATGAAGCTGATCTTAGTAATCCACAAAATACATTTAGTAATTTCAAGTTTGTGGTGCTGTGCGATATGGCTAAAGATAGAGTAAACAAGAAATGTTAATTGAAAAAGCTTTGACACCTTTGATCTAAATGATCTTCTCATTTGGTAATGTGCATTTCAGAGGTCCACAGCTAGCGCTGTGCAGCTACAAGATCAAACAAACCACTCATTTCACACAATCCAACAGATCTTAACTCCTGTCCTTTGAACTGCACAAGCTGCACTTCTTAATTGGTTAAAATCGCCAAATGTAAGTCAAAATTAAAACTTGTTATGACCAGAGTGGGAACACAAGGCGTGTGTGGATCCTGCTCTTCACTGTGAAGTGTGTCTGCATCACATGTTATTTCATAAAGTTGGGAAATTGTCACTGTTGTTTGGCAACAGCATCAACGCGTGTGAATGATCCTAAAATTGTGATGTTTTTTAGACAGAGCCCCAGGAGATGACGCATGTTATACAGATTTTTGAGAAGTTTATTTGGGAATAGATTCAAGCAATGTCTCAGAATGATTTAATATTTGATTATAGTTATGAACAGTATACTTGCTATATTCATTTTTTTGTGAAAAACAAAATATAAAAGGCTTTATCAACATTGCTCTGTAAAACTGCTGACTATTACCAACCAGGTCCATTCCAGAATCAAACCATTGCTCACATGTTTCCACCTCAGCTGGTCTTTACAACCACATGAGTTAAAATGGTCAAAACCAGCATATCATGTTGTTTCTCTCATTAGGCTAATCTTAGTTATCACATAAAATATATTCTAACACATATCACACCTCTACTACACCGCAATCTCCCACTCACCACTGCTCTTTCACCATTTGAGAAGTTCATCCACACTTCATGTCATGTGTGTAATCGCACAGTTCATTCTTTCTGTGCTCTGTAAGCTCTGTAAGAGTGTTAGTTTTAGCATAGTTACAATGTTAGCACAGTTACAATGTTAGCATAGTTACAATGTTAGCATAGTCTACATCAACTTCTCACATTATTAGTCCAAATGAAAGCTCCAAATGAACCAATCTTCAATGTATTTCTTGCTTTTAAACTCTGCCAAAAGTGAGCAACAGATGAAGATGGCACTTGTTCCAGGGCCGCTCCTGACCATGTGTGGGCCCAGACATGCTCAGTGGTGCCCCCATAACCCCAGCCCCTTTCGAACTTGAACAAATATATTATTATTTTTACATTATAAGTTATTTTGTTCAAATACATATACATTTTCATTTTATATATTGCTCAAATCACAATCCTAATTGCACCCCACTCCCCCCCAGTCTCTAAATGTCCCTGCTCCGCCCCTGCCCTGCCCCTGCTCAGACGTGTTCAGACGTGTTCAGACGTGTTCAGACGTGTTCAGATGTGTTCAGATGTAGTTGAACATGATATACCCACTACAGGCCCGTACGACGAGGCCTCTTACGTAAAAGCCCCTCATGCTGACATCCCCGCCCCTTCATGCTGACATCCCCGCCCCTCATGCTGACATCCCCGCCCCTTCATGCTGACATCCCCGCCCCTTCATGCTGACATCCCCGCCCCTCATGCTGACATCCCCGCCCCTCATGCTGACATCCCCGCCCCTCATGCTGACATCCCCGCCCCTCATGCTGACATCCCCGCCCCTCATGCTGACATCCCCGCCCCTTCATGCTGACATCCCCGCCCCTTCATGCTGACATCCCCGCCCCTTCATGCTGACATCCCCGCCCCTCATGCTGACATCCCCGCCCCTTCATGCTGACATCCCCGCCCCTCATGCTGACATCCCCGCCCCTCATGCTGACATCCCCGCCCCTCATGCTGACATCCCCGCCCCTCATGCTGACATCCCCGCCCCTCATGCTGACATCCCCGCCCCTCATGCTGACATCCCCGCCCCTCATGCTGACATCCCCGCCCCTCATGCTGACATCCCCGCCCCTCATGCTGACATCCCCGCCCCTTCATGCTGACATCCCCGCCCCTTCATGCTGACATCCCCGCCCCTCATGCTGACATCCCCGCCCCTCATGCTGACATCCCCGCCCCTTCATGCTGACATCCCCGCCCCTCATGCTGACATCCCCGCCCCTTCATGCTGACATCCCCGCCCCTCATGCTGACATCCCCGCCCCTTCATGCTGACATCCCCGCCCCTTCATGCTGACATCCCCGCCCCTCATGCTGACATCCCCGCCCCTCATGCTGACATCCCCGCCCCTTCATGCTGACATCCCCGCCCCTCATGCTGACATCCCCGCCCCTCATGCTGACATCCCCGCCCCTCATGCTGACATCCCCGCCCCTTCATGCTGACATCCCCGCCCCTCATGCTGACATCCCCGCCCCTTCATGCTGACATCCCCGCCCCTTCATGCTGACATCCCCGCCCCTCATGCTGACATCCCCGCCCCTCATGCTGACATCCCCGCCCCTTCATGCTGACATCCCCGCCCCTCATGCTGACATCCCCGCCCCTCATGCTGACATCCCTGCCCCCTTATGCTGACATCCCCGCCCCTCATGCTGACATCCCCGCCCCTCATGCTGACATCCCCGCCCCTTCATGCTGACATCCCCGCCCCTCATGCTGACATCCCCGCCCCTCATGC
This sequence comes from Eucyclogobius newberryi, assembly GCF_026437365.1. Taxonomy (NCBI): domain Eukaryota; kingdom Metazoa; phylum Chordata; class Actinopteri; order Gobiiformes; family Gobiidae; genus Eucyclogobius; species Eucyclogobius newberryi. Next base: position 10,132,576 of record NW_027315735.1, read on the forward strand.
TGACATCCCTGCCCCCTTATGCTGACTGCCTAATTACGGAGACCTGCAGGTCACGAGAGAGCAACAGATTTTATCCACAGTTATGAAAAAATGTCTGTTGATTCCTAAATGTATTAAAATCTTGATTACAGTTTGTATCAGTGTAATGTTGAATGCAGGAGAACAAAGACTCAAACAAGTATAAATCATTCTAAATACAACTTCGAGTCAGAAAAGCAAAAACAATTAAAAGTTGATTAGCAGAAAATGCCTCCTTCAGACGTTACAATCCCCAGAAGGATTTAGAAAGGAAACTGACACCTTAAAGCAGTGTCACCACAGGTTTTATTTGACGACATAATATTCTGCTTTTAAATACACACAGGGCTGTGTGCTCGTCTTTGTGCTCTGTGGGCCTCACCGCCTATATCACACTCACGACTACTTTGCAATACTACACACGCTATTAAGTAACTTTGGATGTCTTTGCCGTTGCATTTCACCTTTAGCCCAAGATTTCAAGAGGTTTCAAAGTCATTAAAATTGAGGACTGTTGCCATAGTGATCAGTAATAAACACTTTGTAAACACGTCCTCACAATAGCACCATAACAGCTGTCTGCATCTAATTATAGAGTGTATTATTCTCCAGAAAAGGGGGCGTGTTTGTTCGCTTTATCGTGACAGAAAACTTTGGCCTGTAAAAGTTGTGAAAAGCACTTAGAAACTCATCGAGGCTCAGATGCAAGTGGTAAGTGAGGAATAACTTTGGACAGCTGTTTAAAATGAACTAACTCCACTGTGTCCATTTACAGATGTCACCTAGAAATCAAAATGTGAAAATATCTTAGAAAAACCCCTCACTGGTTAAAGTGAACAAACTTTCCACGTCAATATCATTATAGCCAAAATGTTTACCTCACCAAAGTTGATCCAAATTATAATTTGTTGTTAGATTTGCTCAGAACAAAATTACAGGAAGGAGACAAACAAAATGACTTATTTTGAAGTTTGTTGTTGGTTTTAATGTGTGATTTTGCGTTTTTGTAGTGAATAATGTCGGGGGAGAGACACATTGTTACAAAAGGAATAAATAAACTTGCGAAAGTTTACGAGAATAAGCTCTGTAAATTTGGTAAAAATATTCACTAAAAGATTGTATGTGCAATGCAACATGCAGTGTTTTTTGTGTGAAAAAGTCATGTTGTAAAATGACAGTAGTTTTGCCTTAAGTGTAGACTATGTGTGGATATTTATAAAGGTAATATAATGTTTGTAACGGAAAGAGTCAATGAGAGCCAGACAGAAGGAGAGGGAGAAGCTGAACCTGAAGCTGGGTTCTGGAGTGTTTTTTGACTGTATTTTAGTACATGTGGAACATGTGGAAACAAGTGCCTGTTTTTATTTGTACAACTTTCTAATCACATGCAAACATCCTTTTTTCTTTTCTTGTTGTTTTTGCAGATGCCAAATATAAGGCTCCAGAGGAGGGAGAGGAAGCTCCAGGACCCGAGTGCACTGTTAGTCGTTAAGTTAACTTTAACAATGCACTTAGTTAAGATGGTCCTAACACTTAGGCTTAGCTACACCTGATTAGCTATACCTGATTAGCTATACCTGATTAGCTACACCATGAATTTACTCGAAGTCAAACTTTGCAAGCTAACAGATGAAAAAGCCATAATTATTTGTGCAGCGTTAAATTATCTGTCGTTGTCATCCCTTGTCATAATAAAGCTGCTTCTGTAGCTGTATGACACAGAGACCTTTATTTGTTAGTGTCAAAGGAAGGGTTTAGTTGCTGTTAGCGGAACTTCCACAAATAGCAGAAGAACTTAACTCTAGTTTAGTTTCTTCCTTGGATTTTTTTATTGACTATAGACGTGACAAGAAGCACATTAGTGGACGATGTCTGTGTAAAACAAAGAGTGTTCGGAACGTGGCTGCAGCAGGAAAGTGCACGGGAAAAGCCGAGACAGAATCAGAGCAGACAGAGCTGCTCCGGGCCCCTGGGACTCGCTGTTCATGTCTGACCGCGGTCACATGCCGCTGCTCGGTCTGTCGCTCGCTGGCCGCTCTTCTCTCATGTCCCTGACTCACAGCTGCTCCACACTGGGCATAAACGTTACACCTGGGCCTAGTTTACAGACGGCTCAAGTCCGGCTGCTCGTAACTATGAGTTGGTCTTAACTTTCAAATTTCAGTTGGACGTAGCTTAAGACCAGTCTTATGAAGGTTAGCATTAGATCATATACGGACTCGGGAAAGTGACTGAATCCAATGTGGCGGCGGCCGAAACGGAAATTACTGACTTCAACATGGCAGCGACCGAGACCGGTCCCGCTGATACAGCTCAGGCAATAATTTTCTCTCTTTGGTCGAAAATCTGAAGTGTATCCTAACCCTAACCCAGTGTCTGAAGCGTATTGAGGGCGGGCATATAATTGTTGTCTATTAAAATAGTGATTTGGGCCGCCACGAGGGCCGCCATATTGGGTTCTGTAACTTCTGTCCCGATTCTGTATATGATCTAGTACTGACCGTCTTATGACCAGCTGGTGCACTAGGCCCTGAAAGCGGTGCAGACAGGCAGGCTCAGCATCAGGCTGGCCATTGTTCAGTTCGGGGGCCCAAAGTCCAGCCTGAGTGACTGGATCAGTGGAAAGGTGGCCTCAAATTGCAGCATGGGATAAATAACCTACTCTCCAGCCAGAATGAGGGTGCGCTGCTGGAGCACTGCCTCTACTCCACCAGTACTGCCTGTACTCCTGCAGTACTACCTGTACGCCACCAGTGCTGCTGTACAGGCAGTACTGCTTGTACTCGACCAGTACTGCTGTACTCCTGCATTGCTGCCTGTACTCCTTCAGTATTGCTTGTACTCCACCAGTACTGCACTGATGAAGCCTCAGATCCTCGCTCATGCTCTGTTCATCCACAACAAGTGAAATCTAGAGGCTCCCAAGGTGGTGCTTGGTCAGACATAATGGATAAAACTCTAAGAGCGACATCATCAAAGCCTCACAACTCAGACCCCAGACCTGATTGACTGTGGGAGGGCATCATGTGCAAAGAGGGGGCCAATTGAAGAATACTTTAAACTTCTAAAACACCATGGAGAAGTCTAGGCTGCAATGAGACGGGGTTTCAGCTGGACAGCCTTCACAGGAAGGTCCTGCCGCGAAGGACAAAGGACGCTTAAACAACCCTGGAACAAGAGACCACGTCACCGTCCTGGCCTGCTTTAATGTGGCCGGGAAGAATATTAAATTAAAGTCAATACAGTTTTATAACACCCAAAATCACAACCGTAGTTCTCTCGAAGTGTGACAGCGAAGTAATTAGCAAATAAAATTGCAGATGAACTGCGGAGCCAGAGCCACTTCCCTTTATCATCTATAAGAGGGGATATCCAGGAGACCCCTGCACCAGGAAGGCAGATTTGGTGTTACAAGAGATCTTCCTCCCTGCCTTGTGGCTCTCACCCCAGCCCCAGAAGAGTGTCCCCAGGGGGCTCATCGTCTGCCCTCTGTTTGTGCGTGATGTAAGCACTTACGTTCTTTATCACATGGCAATGTGATAACAAAGGCTTTAAAAAAAAAGCCTTTGTCTTGTTTTCTCCGATATATAGGAATCTGACAATACTTAAAGGTGCCATAACATGCTTTTTTCACGTGATGTAGTCTATCCTAAGTGTATAATTGATAACAATAAGGGTTGTGCAACACACATAACATAATAGTTAAGAAATATCACCCAGACCTTGGACCCCCTCACCAACCCGGAAATGCAAACGACTTGGTTTGATATTCGCCCCCACCCTTGCGAAGAGCGATCTAGCTCCCCCGCCCAACCCGTGACGTAGTCTCAGAGCGCGTGTGTGCCCCGCCCACCCGTGACGTAGTGTGTCCCCCACAGCTGTCTGCTCCGCGATGCGCAGCTCCGCGCCCGTGAGTGAGAAACGATAGAACTTCAGATCAACACTACTTTGAGACTAAATAAATCTGGTGTTTATTCTACAGCGTGCGCAGAACAGATATATCTATAGATCTATATATATATAAAAGTCTTATGTCCATCGCGCTCTTATTTCCTGGTTTTTCGGTATCGGATAGAACTTCTCTCCGTTTATTTTCCCGGTTGCTGCATCAACTGCCACATAAACCTTCACCATTGTGATAATAGTAAAGAGTGCGATATCATTAATGAAGTTTTGGGCCTCTTTGAACCGTGTTTCGTCGGAAATCGAAGCAGAAAAACTCCGGGCTTGTAGGGAGACACGAGCAGCGCGGAGCCGGGGGGAAAGGGGGCGGGAGGCGGCAGGCGGGAGGGGGAGGCGGGTGGAGAGGGGGGAGGGTGAGGGGGTTGATGACGCGTGCCTGTGGTTATGACGCGGTCTTGTAGACACCCCCCGTCAGTTTGGAGATTTTGATCCATTATGGCTGACATTTGGTTGGGCGGATGGCGTTGCCGTAATTCTATTTTGTACTTCCCTTGTCACCATCTACCTCTGCACCAAATTTCATGATTCTACAATCAGATTTAGAAAGAAGAGATAGCTAGAATGTAGAGGAACAATGTTTAGTGTTTAAAAATAGGAGTTGGTCCCAAGAAGAAGAAATATTCTGTTGCGAAAACAATTTTATGCACTTTCTGAATTTTTTTGAGTGGGTTCCGCCCACTGTGTGTTATGGCTCTCTAGTCAATGTTTTTTTTTTTGCCTCACATATTTGTGTGTATGAGTTATAAAGCATCAGTGAGCTACTTAGTGCAAACGAGCACTTTACATGGGGATGTATGATTGTTCATGTAGTCAAGCGGATGGGGACACATTTATCAGGAGTCACCTTTAATTTTGAACTCAATTTAAATAACCAACAACGCCACCCTTTTCTGCAAGGAAATTTGACAGAAGGCACACAGGTGCATTTTACAGTGAAGAGGCAGGAGATGTTTCCATTAAATGAATTTATTCATTAGGTTATTTTACTTTAGCTTCTGTGTTACTTCAAAAGATAAGTGCATTGAAACGCACTACATTTACAATAAAACTATTTCACAGTCCCTCTTGTTCACACATTGCAGTAGAACAGAAACAAGCAAGACAAGACAAGACGGCAGTCCAGGTTCCTGCTCCAGAGGAAGAACTACAAGAATAAAAGCCGTTAGTGCGGCACTACGGCGGTAAAATGTTTTTTAAATAAAATGTGACACGCCGCCCGTAAAACCGCCACAAGTCAGCCTCGACGAAATCGAGGAAAAGACAAAATAAGTTTGTTTTTTTTTCAAATGTGTGATTTTCGTTTTTTTGCAAAATGTCCAAGTTGAAGTCATGGAGCAGCCATTCCATGTATCAGATAACGGTATTTGCAACATTATAAGCATACATAAAGCCGTTAAAGTGTGGTAGTTTCTGCTCTTCTCTTGAGGCGCTGAGGGGTGTGACCCAATTTCCTTATGAACAGCTGTTATTGTAGTTGGCCAATGGGCTGCGAGACCCACATGCCAACTTAAGCAAGCAGCTACGTGTTCTCGGGAGACGCTTTCGTTTCATTCATTTCTCCAGACTTTCTCCAGAGCTTATGATTCTACCAGTACTATATCCAACAAATGCCTAAGACAAAAGTGCCCCCGGTCCTCGTGGCGTTTGTTCCTGCGCTAGCCGCTGAGTTCGGCTTGTTGTTCCACCGGAGCCGGGCCGTGCGAAGCTATGCTATGCTAAGCTAAGCTGTGAGCTGCAGCACTGGACCCCTGCATTGCATTGCAACGGAACTGAGGTACTTTTACTCTAAAGGATTGCTTTAACGCTGTGTCTCATGGTGGTTTGGTGTTTTTGTGATTTTATTGTCACTTTTGGCTTGTTGTTGTTCCGATCGGAGCCGGATGGAGCTATTCTAAGCTAAGCTAAAACGCTGCAGCACTGTTGAGCACTGTTTAGCGCTGTGAGATCTGCAGCACTGGACCCTTGCATTATTGGACTCGCAGAGATCCATTTGCAACGGAACTGAGGTACTTTTACTCTAAAGGATTGCTTTAACGCTGACTTTTAGGGGTCGAGTTAGGCTACCGGAGCCGGGCGGCGCTAAGGTAAGCTAAAACGCTGCTTCAGGCTGGAACTGTTGAGCGCAGACTAATAGGAAATCACTGATAAATAAGGCCGGAAGCAACGCCAGAAGCAACGGCGGAAGCAACGGCAGAAGCAGCGGCAGAAGCAACAGCGGCGTGCCCAGTTCTGCTGCTAACCACTGCTGACACCTAGAAAAAGAGTTTGTTAGAGATTGTCTAAAAATTACCCAGTTATTGCAAAAGCCCAATACCATAAGGTAAATTGCCTACCAATTTAGAGGAAGTTATGTATGTAGTCCACGGTGTGAGGCCAAACAGAAGGCGACGTTCAGACAGACCTAGAAATGACCAGGAGGAACAACCGACCTGCACTGCTCAGGCTGTCAAATTCAGCTGAGAGCAAGCTACAGCAAAAATAATTTTGGCTTAACGTTTGCTTTGGGACTGGAATTAACAATGATTTAAATTGAATTTACCTTTTCCAATTAGTATGAATAGACCACTTTGTCTATGGCTCGCTGGAGGCAGCTACTGCCCGAACAGTGCAACTGCAAAATAACACAAATATATGTATAAAGCGGAGGCCACACACGGGGCGTTACCTGAGACTGCAGAGAGACCCTCCAGCTGAGGCGCACAAGTAAGCGCTGTGCGAACCCGCCAAACGCACCTTCGGCACAGGCACCAATCATCGTCTTACCACATTTGCATCTAAATTACAGCACCTCAGAACAAGAATATCTCTCAAACCCACCCCTGCTAGACGACAGCTCAGCATCCCACACAATCATCTTCTAGCAGGGCTGCTAACCACCACATGGCCATTGCGCACAGTAGAGTGCTAAGGGAGTCCAAGAACAAAGCTCTCAGCCACGGAGCAGATTTGAAGGAAATCCTTTTAATACCCATAATGATACTACCTGGCATATGGAGGGCAGGGGCACCACAAGCACACAGCATGTAGAGTATGTGGGTCAGAGAAAGTACAACAAGTGACCTCTGGCTTTTATAAGTTGGCTTTGGCACCACCTGCAGGTTTGTCAATTAAAGCCTGCCCTGCCACATTATTTAAACAAAATTACATAAATAATTAGAATAAAATAGTCCATTAAAAATCCACAAGAGGGCACTGTATCCTCAAAATATATATAAAAAACATAAAAAACAGTGTGAAGCAAATGAGTCCCACTTTTTTGCTCGTAAACAAATATTTAGGTACTGGTTTTTCAGTAATTTGTGACGTAAACACCTCAACATTATGATAAACTCAAAGTATGGTCAACTCCAAGTTAAAAATCCTACAAATAAGACCAAACATCAGAAAGGTGAGGGTGTTCCATAATACAATGCAAGTGTCCATAGTTCCAACAAAAAACGTGTCCATTAGTTCTGTGGTTGAAGGGTTTATAACTTTAGTCTTTACATTTTCCTGCAATATAATAACCATTGAAATTTGCTGTAAACGTAGATCCAATTTGCTAACATCCTGATGCGGTGGAGGAGCATACGAACCCTGCAGGTGTTCAGGTCGCCGGAGCACAATGGGACCCTGTTGCTGTTTCACGAGGATGATCAAAGCTCGCAGGTCATCTTCTCTCCACCAGCAGACCTTTGGCATTATAACGCAGCCTTAGATACAGCTTCAGAGAGGAACACAGAGCCAGATGGCGTGTCCCCAGCAGACGAGACCCCCCAGTGGGTGCTCCACACAGACGCCCGATAAAGGAGCGCCCACGCAGAAGAGGAACATGTAGTCAAGCTTAGGTCAACGCGAGATCAAAACACATTTTTATCCATCAGCTACAGATATCAGCTCTGAATCCTGCAGAAATATCACTTTGGAATCAAAATGAGTGGAGAAAAATATTGTCACAATGATCTGACAAGTGAAAGCAAAAAGTCATTAAATCAGTCTGCAAATAGAATCACTCCAAACTAAAAACAACAGCTTCTCCAAACAAGGCCCCTTTCATTCTGGGGTGCAAATATATTCAGATAATAACATATTATACTGGGCTCTGTTTAAACAACATTTAGGCCTATTATATCAGTATATTAATATTATTATAACATTGTTGATCATTTATCTATTATTGAAGACTGCCATTGTAAAGAAACTAATCTAATCAATATTTGAAACATAATAGTGAAAAGAATCATGACTCAAGCGTTCCTTTCTGAGACTGGCTCCGTTTATTTGCATTCATAAATAAAGAGACATCGCAATGATACACATGGTGAAAATGACATTACATAATGATAAAGATGCTCTATTGTTGCGGTTTACAGGACAAATGTGTCAAGAGTTACAGTTTCTTTTGGACACCGCAGCGCTCTGGAGCCGTTTATAATGTGTGTGAGTGGGGGTGCTGCTAGGAGGGGCCAATGGTGCTGATTGGCAGCCTTACTTCCATCAGTCTGCCCCAGGGCAGCTGTGGCTACAAATGTAGTCTACCACCAGGTGTGGAGTGAATGAACTGAATTTGTTCCAGCTAAACAATTATTAAGCAAATCAGTCATTTTAGCCTTGTTTTTGTGTGCCAACATTCAATCTTCCTTCTAACCAGTTAATGTCATGTTACAAGTCTAATATTAATAAACATGCTTATTTCTGGGGATTGTCATATTCTTGTAGCGTGTTTGGAAAAGTGTAGAACGAGCCATTTTAGAGTGACAAGCCTGATTTAATAGTCCATAAAGCGTTCTGTGGGAGCGTAAAAATGATTTGTGGACCTGAGCTAAGTCATGTAAATCATCTCCTGCAGGAGTCGCTCTGCAGGCTCCCAGCGTTGTCAGGGGCCACGAGGGGGTTCTGCGAGAGGGGCCTGTGAGAGGGGCCACAACAAGAGGGGCCCAAGAGAGGGCCCGCAAGAGGGGCAACAAGAAGTGCCCGTGAGAGGGGCCGCATTGAGAGGGGCTCAAGAGAGGGGCAACGAGAGGTGCCGCGAGGGGCTGCGAGAGGGGCAACTAGAGGGGCCGCGCAAAGGTCCATGCGAGGGGTAGTGACAGGGGCAACAAGAGGGGCCACGAGAGGGGCCAGGCACATTTACCCGTCAAACACAGTCATGCCAAGGGGGAAAACATTGTGGAAGATCCCAGACAGAAGCGTGTGGTGACTTGATGGATGGGCAGCAGACTTTGGGTGTTCATCAATAATTGTGGATAACATTTGCACATTAAAGTGAAAACATCCCAGTCTACTGCATGAAGGGCGACCGCCTGACCTAGTGGGATTAAGTAACTCATCAGATTTAACTGCTGGATGGACTCAACAGTCTCACTGCATCAATCAATTGATTATGCAAATGAACACAGTTATTGAAATACTGTCTGTATTTCTAACTAATGTCTAATCATTATAAACGTGAACAGAGCCTTAGCTACAAACAAAGACCATGATTCTCACAGGTTTCTTCAGCGGGGTTTGAGCTAAGATCCATGTGTTTGAGGCTGTGTGGTCGTCAGAGATCTAAAAGAAGCTGCTGTCCGCTCTGATTCTAAATGCTCATGCTAGAGAGCATGAACGGGCCCCATGACACGGGAACTGCCAAGACTTTATTGGTATCAGTCCATTAATTAAGTATTCCTCAATAGTTTTCAGAATTTTGCAGCAGGCTGTTTTGAAAGCAGGACCAGGACCATTTGAGCAAAACAGATGCCATTTCCTCTCATCTGGGATAAATGAGGTCAACAAATCCAATGTTTAGAACAGTAAATATAGTCCTTCTTCTTGTGGGCTACTTCTTTCCAAGATTGAAATGTGTGAACTCTGTTGTTGCTTTTAAGGCTCAGCTCAAAACCTTTATATTCAGTCAGGCCTTTTAATTACAGTTGCTTTAGGGACTGATTTGACTGCATATCGTTGTATGCGTATTTTATAATATTCTGTGTTTTTGTGAAGCACGTTGTAACTTCTGTCTGTGAAAGGTGCTATACAAATAAAATATATTTAATACTGACTTACTAAGCGTGAGAGCGGCCGTGAAGGCCTCCAGCCTCTGCTCTTTCCTCACCTGAGCTCTGCAGTGTCTGGAGCAGTGCTGAGCTAACAGGCTTTCACACAGGACCCTGGGAACATGTCACAGTGAGTAAGAGCTGTGTAACAATATGCAATGTGAGCCACGCGGATCGCGCAAGACAAACGTAATATTAGTCATGTCACCCGCCGCGTCTCTGCTGTCACACGCCTCTTTGATGGAGCATTCATTTAGCCGGTTGTGAACGGATTTCACCTGGAGCTAAATGAGATGAGTGCTGACAGCTGCACACATGGGAGCAGCCAGTAGGGGGCAGACGAGAGCGGGAACCAGCTTTACTCACATGTGAATGAATCTTCAGATTTTTCATTTTGTGTCGTTAAAGACGGTCATAATCTCGCATTGTTTAACGTGTGATTTGTATTGTTTTCAACTTTGTTCCTCAGGTAGTGGACAGAGTGGTCAGTGGGACAGCAAAGAGTCATACATTTTTAATGCATACTTTGGCCAACCTAGAAACCTTACAGTGAAACAACTGTGCGACTCAGAGCAGGGACAAATCACGGCCAAGGCGCGCAGACTCAGAGTCATGGGAGTGTTTCTACCATTTCACACCCAGACCCTTTCTCCTGTCAGCGGCTTTGGCTCTGCATTATGCAAGGTCACCCAATGACGCTAACCCAAACCCCGCACGCGCCCTGGTGGTCTGCTGGGTGGTCTGCTTTCTGTCTTGGTGGTGAAATGTCAATGTCCATGTCATTGTACAACTGCCTGACTTAAACTCAACAATAACACTTAGTCACGAGAGTCACCCTAATGCTTTCTGTCGGGCAAGTTTGGGACTATTACTTTCAGAAATATCAATATGAATTAATAAAATAAATCACACACTATTCAATTCAATTCAATTTATATTTGTAAGGCCCAAAATCACAACAACGGTTGCTTCTGAGGGCCACATTTTTTTTTTTAACTCTAGTCTGTAGTTTGTCCTTGATTCATAAATCTTTGTCATATTTAATGTAATCAGTTTTTAACTAGCTGCATATTTTTCATTTCATTTTGCAATGAAATTAGATATTTTGTAAAATTAAAATAGATTTAAAGGTATGAACGCTTAAGAGAAAACTGACAAATCAACTAAAGAAGACCATGCATCTCAGAACATGATTGCAGAGGTTTAACTGGGCAGTTATGCAGAATAAGACCACACGGTGACACAGGGACATTTAGATCTCTGTAAAGGGCATTTCTTTCATATTGTCATTATGAGCTATTGTTTGTAGAAATTTGAGGTAAATAATTAATTTAATACATTAAGTATCTGTGGTCATACTCTTTATATTTAATTTTAAAGATGAATGTTGGTATGTTAGTATGGAATGTTGACTAGGGCCTGTTACAGGTCAAATCTGTGGAAAGGCAGCACTGCTCACAGTAAGAAGGCAGGTTTTCCAAGATATTTTGAGCAATACAAATATTTAATGAATGCAACTTGTTTCTAAGAATTTTGGGATCTGGTCCAGGAACTTCAAAACACAGCCAGGAAACCGAAAAGCCTTTGGTTCAATCTTAGATGCAGACAGAACAATATCATCCCAAATGATCTACACCACCAGTAAAAGGACACAGAGCAGAGAGATCCTTTGTTAAAGGATCCGGGAAAATAACTTCAGAATTGATAAATTGAAGATTTTGCAGTAGAAGAAATGATCAAGGATTGTCCGAGAAGAAGTTGTCAAGAGAGTGATGAATTTGCACAGACTGCACTCACAGGGACCTGAGCATGAAAAGAGCAAAGAAGTTTAACATCCTGGGAAGGGACCAGCACAACAGAAGGGCAGGGACAGACAGAAGTGAGACCAGTATTAACAATTGGAACAAGAACCTTTCAGACCATGTCCTGTTTCAGGCAGAAAAAGATGTGCTCTTCGAAGGGCTCAACTTTTCGGTTACTTCAAACCACATCCCTACAGAGGACAATATCACAGCTGCAGAAACAGCCATTAGGAGCAACACAATGACAGAACCTGAGGCTACATGTCATAGCTACTCTGAAGAGAGGAAAGCACTCTCACCACTACAAAAGGATCACAGCATTATCAAATCAAATCAAATCAATTTATTTTTGTAAGGCCCAAAATCACAACAACAGTTGCCTCCCATTAACATCCTCCCAACAGACGGGGGCGCTGCACTGTGATCCTCAACACAGCTGATCATGAAGCCAAGTCCACAGTCTCCTCGAGGACACGACCACATACGAACGTTTGAAAAGAGACAATAGTACAATAGACTGTTTACAGAAGCTGGAGAAGGAGGAGGGTAAAGACAGGCCTCTGTATGACAGACTGTGTCCTGGAGAAACTATTCCACGCATGTATGGCCTTCCCAAAATCCAAAAAGAGAATGTGCCACTTAAAAGTGACAAATACGATTGGACCTCTGCAAACACTTTGTAATGAACTAGTTCAGTTTTTCCACACATAGAAACAGCACCAGGAAATATGCTCTTGTACCTTTACTGGGGCATCTTATATTTTAGAATTTAAAATAATGTACTGAAAACCACATCAGGATTTGGTGTGAGCGCTCCATCTACCAGCAGCAGAGGGAATGATGCAAGCACACAGTTGTAATGTAATTTGAGACAGAAATGCTCCGAAAGAGTCGTCCAGACAGTTGATGTCACAAATTGGGAACGTTTTGATTTCTGTGGCTCAATGAAAGAGGGCCTTGTAACAGGATTAATGAAACAGGTGTGAATGAAGCTAAATAAAACGTTATGTATGTTTTTGATGAGGGAACAATGTTATAACATAGTTTTGCAAAATATCTTCAAATCTTGAAACACTTTCTTTAAAATGCTGATCTCGGACTCTGATGCCCTCCAGCGAACCCCCATCATCCCTTGTGTTACTGCAGCTCATTACATTGCCCATAATGGCACCAGTCTACAGCATTCATGAGGAATTGATGGTCTGTAGTACACAATATTTACCCGGCTCCGGTTTCAAAGGCCTTGTAATCGTTGTGTACGGCTGCACATCAGTCAGCTGTATCAGCACTCACAAACTGCTTGCACAGACCAAACGGCTGCCTCGGCTCCTGGAGGAGAGAGGGAGGAGGACGGATGGACGAGGGGCCGGTCCTGTGCCTGGGTCCTTTCCGGGATTGCTTTGTCATTTACCCGACTGTGGAGACGTGCGCGGCCAGGGAACATCAGGGACCCAAACGTGAAAGCGACCATGCATGAAATTAAAAGCCACCTCCAAAAAACAATGCTGCAGCAGGGCCCGGCGCTCCGTTTGCAGAGGTGTGGGGAAGAGGCACATACTCACGCACATTTACAAGAGTCATTCATGAAGGTGCAGGCCATTCACCTTCACCAGGCTTTCACTAGGTTATTTCAGCACCATTTAAAGCAGAGGTGCCAAACTCATCTTGGGCCTCGGCTCAGGCTGGGTTTGTGGGCCGGACATAATGTAAAAAATAAAACTAAGAAATAAATAGCTTTATATAGCCTAGTAATGGTTATATGTGGACACTTGCACCATATTCATGCATCAGCAGCAGGAACAGGCATATGGACTTATGACTTGGGTTTTGACAATTATCTTTTAAAAGCTGAAGGTAAATTCACTAAAGCGACTTTTAGGGACTTTAATACAGGATAAAATGTCCAGGCAGAATCGATATAAAAGATATATTTTATTTCAGGGTATTTTTTTACTTGAGGGTTTGGAGTACAAACTGACCATGATTCTTCTCAGGATGATTGATTTGACTGTAAAAAAAACTAAAAACAATAAATAGCGGGTTACTGCTTTATTTTTATGTACAGCATATTAAGCAGCTTGAGAGTTCCCGTCTGGGGGGCCGGATGCGGGTTCGACCCCCAAGATTTAAAGACATCATACGCTTGATATGTTTGTATGTATTTGTTTCAGTTCAATTCATTTTTGTAAAGCCCAAAATCACAGTTGCCTCACAAAGCTTCACCAAATTGTTGATTTTACCAAAAGAAAGTTAGAAGATCCGACAGTAAAACAGTCATTGGTCAACGAGACAAACAGATTCCTGCTATGAAAATCCAGAGCTGTCTTGGAGACACACGTGACTAACACCTATAGCACTGTTTTGGATCAATTGTTACCTCAGCTAAATTAGCATACACTCTAACGATCATGTAATAAACATTTTCTTAAATCTAATGTTGTTCTGGAATAACGTAGCAGGCAATGATATTTTGACAAGGATTTTTAGTTTTTGTTTCAACAAGCGCCACTCTTACAGTAATGAGTGAACTTTAAAAAGTTTTAAGTCAGGTTTAAGTCCGATATATATATTTAATACTAGTTTGACAATGTAATTAATTTATAAATGACAACCATGTGTCTGTGCTGTCTACAAATGACAAAATTAATTTTTAATTGAACTATTAGCTCTTGAAGATTATTCTTATTCTTATAGAAACACGTTTTTTGCACCATTTCACGGGTTGCGTATCTTGTCCGTTTTTTGTCATTCAAGGTTATTTTTGTAGATATTTTTCATCTCAAGAGTGCAATTGTATTTGGTATTACTCGGTCTTGTAGTTTTTTCGAGATTTGTTATCAAAGTTGCAATTTTAAATTTTTTCTATCTTATAGAATGGCCTTCTCTCTCTCTCTCTCTCTCTCTCTCTTTCTCTCTTTCTCTCTTTCTCTGTATTTCTCTCTCTCTCCTTGTTTTTTTCTTTTCTTCAGTATAGTGTAAAACACATACTTTGGATGTACAACTACAGCAAGAAGCCTTTGCGGGTGATTGCATAAAGCAAGGCCAAATCCTGTACGGTTGCCATTATCATTGCGTTGTTGTTGTGTTACTTTTAATGGCGGTTGGCAGCCAACTGAAAAGATGCATTTACGGCCACCTGCTATATTGACAGGAGATCAATGGAAACTATAGATCCAAAAGGGAATTGTAGTAACACTACAAAGACGCTCTTAACTCTATAAGCTTCCAATTAAGCCAGTGTTATATAAGTAATAATAAGTAAGTAACTATGAGGTAGGTTTATGCTTGATACGTCCGCGAGGTGCCGCACGGCAAAATTTCATAATTTTTGCCGACACGCCCACTCGCGCACCGTCCATATTGTAACTATGTGGATGGTTGCGCGCTGAAATAAATATAGTCTGCATAAACCCATGCAGACTATAAATACTGACATCTTCTCCACTGCCCTCCACACGTCTCATTTCTGCGCTGACTTTACATGCGGGAAGTAAAATCCGAGCTAAAGCCTTCTGCGACGAGCTGGCCCCTGTCCAGGATGTTCCCCGCCTAAGGCCCAAAGTCCCTGGGATTGGCTCGAGTCACTTGCGACCCCTGACTAAAACGAGCAGTAGAAAATGCATGAATTATGAACTATAGTCTTTTCCTTGGGACTGGATTGTAAGAAGATTCAGCTTTCAGATGCTGAACAGTGAATCAGCACAATGCTCAACAGTTTCTGGTTCTTGAGTGATTAAATAAACTGGTAGGATCTTTGCCTTTGTATCTGATACAGATGCCATCCAGTATCACAATTATTCCAATAATCCTGCACAAGTTTATACACATGACTCTTAAAGGCGCAATGGACGATTTTTCGACGATTTGAAAACGCAGGCGGAAGTGCACATGCCACTCCCCTGTGCGGACTGATACAACACACGTGTGTTTGTTTATTAGCGCGACGCATTGCATCCCTCGTCTCCCTTAGATTTCCATCTCTTCTGAGACAGCTCGAACATTCTCCGTCTTCATTTTGCCCCGTACACTGAGGGAACTATATTATGATAGATCAATGTGCTTAGACGCGCGGAAATGTGGGACGAGCCGCACGCTGCTGCGGGTGAGCAGTAGGTGTGTTTTATGATTGATACGTGGCAGGACTAATCGGCAGTCCACGCCACGAGGAAATAAGACTCAGATTTGGGCCAAAAAAATCGTCCATTCAACCTTTAATATTAGGCTTGAGATCAGATTTACTTTCAACTATCACATTGTTTGATGGCAGTTCATTACCATCCAACCCAACATGAGACCTTCAGGTAAAAGATTGTCATAGTTGTGCACAGACACAAAAGTACTAGCCAACAGTTCATGTTATTAACATTGCTGACTGCTTCTATATCGTTCTTTATTAGAACTGGCATCTCATAATTGCGCTTAATTCCACTCGTACGTTTAATCATCCGACAGACATTACAAGATGCATTTCTCTTCCAATTTTGTAACAGTACTGCCTCCAAGATGTTCTTTTGGCCGTCCTTACAGTTTTTGCACAACTGCATGAGCTTTCTTGTATTCAGTGAGGGTATCCATAGAGTGGAGAAACTTTATCTTCATATTAGCTTAATCACATGATTCATTCCACCATGAAACATGTTTCTTATGGCTATCACCTTTACTTTTTGGGGATGGTGTCATTTGTTGACTCTGTGATGAGAAAGACTATTGCATTATTTAATTCATCCACCAGAGTCAAATCTTCCTCACACAAAAACATACCACAATTATCAGTTTTCCTTTGGAAAGTCTCCAATTGGCACTTGCCAACTTACACTTTTGGATTTTTGTCCCTCTGTCCACACAGCTTTCAATTGCAACTGTAGTGCGTATGGGATTGTGATCACTTCCAAATGACAAACCAACAAGAACTTGAAACCATCTACTAATGCCCGCTATCTCATTGGACATAAGAGTTCCTCGCCCACCATTCACACAAACCAAATCTCTTTGATCAATAACATCTTCTACCACCAACCCATTTTTATCTGTACTTTTACCGTCCCACAAAGTACTGTGTGCAGTATATCCTTGAATTTTAAAATCCCACTTAGGTTGTAACCAAGTCTCCTGTATACCAATAACATGAGGTTTGTGCTGTAAAGTTGAAACAAAATGCTTAAATTTGTGGCCATTAGCAAGAAGAATTTGCACATTCCATTGCAACACAATAACTGCCATTAAAACCATCAGAACATGACAGCGAATGGGGAATTTCTTTACTCTGAATCCCATTGTTGTTTTCTATTTCTACCCAATTAAAGGTTGAATGGACGAGTCTTATTTCCTCGTGGCGTGGACTGCCGATTAGTCCTGCCACATATCAATCATTAAACGCACCTATCGCTCACCTGCAGCCTCGTGCGGCTCGTCCCACGTTTCCGCGTGTCTAAGCGCATGGATCTATCGTAATATAGTTCCCTTAGTGTACGGGGCAAAATGAAGACGGAGAAAGACTGTTGGAGCTGTCTCTTAAGAGACGGAAATCTACGGGAGACGAGAGATGAGATGTGATCCGTCGCGCTAATAAACAAACGCACGTGTGTGTTGTATCAGTCTGCACGGGGGAGTGCGCATGCGCACTTCCGCCTGCGTTTTCAAATCGCCGAAAAATTGTACATTGCGCCTTTAAGATCTTTAGTTCCAAGATAATTTTCAGCAGCTTTAACAATGATCCTGATCATTTCAGTTCTCTTTTGAGTTTGAGCTGCACAATTAATAACATCCACCATGAAGAGTACAAGATCATTCCTATTCACAACCAAGATATTCTCAGTAATGGCAGTTGTTTTATGACAGTTGGTATCAAAGTGTTACATTACCACCACCTACTGTAGACGTTCGTCTTAGACTTTAGACACTCGGAAGCTTCACATTTAGAAGCCCCACACATGGAAGCCTCACACTTGGAAGCCTCACACTTGGAAGCCCCACACTTGGAAGCCTCACACTTGGAAGCCCCACACATGGAAGCCTCACACTTGGAAGCCTCACACTTGGAAGCCCCACACTTGGAAGCCTCACACTTGGAAGCCCCACACTTGGAAGCCTCACACTTGGAAGCCCCACACTTGGAAGCCCCACACTTGGAAGCCTCACACTTGGAAGCCCCACACTTGGAAGCCCCACACTTGGAAGCCTCACACTTGGAAGCCTCACACTTGGAAGCCTTACACTTAGAAGCCTCACACTTGGAAGCCTTACACTTAGAAGCCTCACACTTGGAAGCCTCACACTTGGAAGCCTTACCCTTGGAAGCTTCACCCTGGCTGTGAGTAACGCTGGCATCTCTCACTGTATCTACTTTCACCTCTTTACTTGACACTTTCTTGACTGCATCTGCATACAATATATATTTTTCGCTAAGTTCACACCCCCTGTACCCAGAGCTACAGTGTGTTCTTTCCCACAGTACACAGTAGGGTTGTGTTCAAAATATCGATACGGCGTATATCAATACGGAGTCACAGTATCAATATTTTTTATTTCATTTTTGTTTTAAAAGATTACGTTTTGTGACCCATTGGCTTCAAACGAGGTGGAATAGTATTTTTCATATGCTGTTTGTGTTGCGCTCCTCTCGGTCGAGGTGAGAAGGAGCTTGTGGATAAACTTTACCCATTTGGTGCATTTTTAAGACCCTTTTTTTCAAAAATGTATCGGGATACGTATTGTAATGAGGGAATTGTATCGGAATATACAAGTATCGGGATATGTATCGTATCGTGACCCTGTATCGGGATACATATCGTATCGCGGGGGTCTTGGCAATACTCAGCCCTAGTACACAGAACAACGTTTCAGTTTTGCTCGTTCATCACTTTCACCACATCTTTGCTTCCCTTTGCAAACTGCTGCTACATGACCAAAATGCTTTCACTTGAAGCAGCGTAGGGGCGGTGGAACATATGGCCTCACTTCATAGCTCATGAATCCAAAGAACACTTTACTAGGCAGATATTTTCCATCAAGCTTTAACATTTGTGACAGGCAGTCACATCTTTCTTCAAACTGGGTTGTTTTCAATCGCCTGGCATCCTCAACCTTAGCTCCAGTTAAATTCTTCTTTTTTTCATCCACAGTCAAACGCTGGTGATAGCTCCTTTGACCATGTTTCTTTCACCATCTGAAACAATAACCTTCTTTTCATCCAGACTTAATTGCTTTCATCTTTACATACCACCAGCAACGAGCCATTTCTAAGAGCTGTCGCACCCAATGCCGTACTTAGATTCACCATTATTGTTACTGGATTCCACTCACTAAAGGACACATTTTCTTGCTTTAAATTCAACAGTAGCAAAACGTTCATCTTCCACGCTCTCCCATATTGATTATTGATCTGTCACTCCCCAACGCCATCTCCAGTCCACGCTCTCTCCACCTCATGCTAACTTTTCTGCTTCTCAAACCGTTAGTCTTGCTAAACTGTTCAAAATGAAAGCCACCCAGCTTCTAGTCAGCTTCAAGACAATTCTGAGGCGGTCCTCCTGGGTCCTGACTCAAGCCTCAAGACAAAACAGAGACATTTGCTGATATGGCCAAGAGTAGTGGGAACATCACTACCATGGACCATATTTCTGTGTAAATATCTCATGTTACAACATAACACTCACTCGCTAAGCACAAGCTCAGTTTTTAATTCTACTATTCTACTCCGAGCAGGCTCCATATAGCAATTTCCATGTAGCAAATTCCCCCATTGAACACTCAGGACTGACCCCAGGCAAGTGTATTTAGAGGAGACATCATAGGATTTAGCTGAAATATAGTGTGTCCAAACAAAAACAGACAGCTGCACGTCTGTACAATAGTGATATGCATAAACTGTAACATCTTTGTTTGTCCCTCCAGTTAAAACTTTAACTCATCATTTTTTGTCAATATCGCCCACCCTCAGCCTGTACCCAACGTTTATGAATACATGTATTTGCTCCAGTAAAAGCAGCTAATCTGACAAGACCACAAAGTGCATTCTTCATCTAATTATCTAGTTTATATTTACTGCCTACTTAAAATGAATTAAATAGAATGATTACATGGCCCTACATTCTAAATACATCACTCACTCCTGGAAGGGGCGATCCCACTACTCTAAGAAGTATTTTTCAACCAAGAGAGAGAGAGAGAGAGAGAGAGAGAGAGAAGTATCAAAATTTATTGTGCTCACTATAAAGAAACGCAACATGTTACGTTTTCTTTTCTTGATTCACTTCACTCCATTTTTTTTTACATGGAAGTGTTTCTGGAACACATTTGTCGGCTCCTCTGTCTCGGTGAGTAACCTGACCGAAGCGTCCAAATCAATCCTCTTTCTCATGTGGAGCTGCCGGGAGCTAAATGCAGTGCTGGATATGTGTTGTGACAGCGGAGAGCCTTGAACCAGGGCGTGTGGACGGGGAGATCCGGGTTCTTTGTTCCCCTTCACAAAGAGCCTGGAGCAGCCCTGGTTCCAGCAGGAGAGCTTGGCTGTGCCAGAAGCAGAAACAAACACCACTCTGCCTGCGCTGGAATAAACAGGCCACACTCTGATTTCATTGGAAGCAATGTTTGTGAAATATGACTTATGTTGACGGATATGCACTTACTATTAAAGGAGTTATTGTACTAAATCTAGTAAAGTAAAGTTGTTTCATGATTGCACATGCAAACCAGACATTTATTTCCATACACACCTTATTTTAAAAGTGCACTATGCAAATTTTCTGGTGAAGGCTCCACCTACCTGTTTCAGGCCAGACCTTGAATATTAAACTTATCTATATTGCATTTATTAATTAACTTTCATTGCTAATGTTTAAGGAATGTAAAGGCAATGTTTTCAGCATGCATTCTAGTCACCCCTTCACCGATCTGACTTGTAACTTACATACTTACTGTATACTATAGTATACTATATACTGCAGTATAGCTCCTGTATTGAACACACTACTGTTCTAACCATTGTATCCCATTCATAATAAAGAGACAGCATTTCATCCCTGTCTCTCATAAACCCTTTTGGCACATTGTTAATGTTGCTCGTACTTCTAGGTTGATGAGGAATCAACCTGGCCTATCCCCCATGGACGAGCAACACTGTCTTCACCAAACCCCCCTACCCTCTTTGGGTCAACGTCTCTGTTAAAGAACACAGAGGACACCAAATGGGTCCTAGGATCTGACCCCTGTGGAGAGGGACCATTGTCTCCTAAACTCTGCTTTCAGCAATGGCTGAAGCGGACATCTTCATCAAAGATTGCACAGGTCAACGAACCATGGACTCATCAAACTCTTCAAACGCTAAACCCTGCACAAGGATCAGCACCACAGACAGCTCTACGGACCCAAAGAGCTCTGAGGATGCCTTGAACCACATCTGAGCCTTCCTTGGACACGAGACCAGAGAGTGGCTGATATTTACGACGATTTATGAGTGGCATTAAAGTCAGGTTCTCTTAAACTTAATTCTTAGTACCAGCATTCCTGGTATTAAGCTCAACTAAGTTGAGCCCAGGCATAGCCTGTGTAACCAACTAATTGTAACCAATTAATTGCTTTGATGTGTTTCTTTATTAAACCACCCAAAATCATCCTGATTTATGGAGCCTTTTTTATTGATCTCTTAGAATTATAATTGTCAGTCAATTAATCGAGTACTTCCTTTCAGAAAATGACAGTAGGTATAAATGTTTTACTGAACAAGCCTCAAAATGGTGCCTTTTTAAAAAATTAATTTGAACATTAACTTCCTAAAATCCTTCACGTTTCGTCCACAATGTATTGGCGAGTCCCAGAGAATATACTTTACATCTTGTTTAACTGTGTGAGGATGAAACGAGAAACGAGAAATACCCTACAACACCCGGGAATCTGTTTGTGGACTTCAGCTCTGTATTCAACACCATCCTCCTTGCTCTGCTCCAGGAAAATCTCTCCCAGCTCAACGTGCCTGACTCCACCTGGATCTCAACACCCAGAAGACAGTGGAGATGATCGTGGACTTCAGGAAAGTCACAGCCCCCCAGCCCCCCCTCACTATCACAGACTCCCCCATCACCACTGTAGACTCCCTCCCCTTCCTCTGCACCATCATCACCCAGGACCTCAAGTGGGAGCCCACCATCAGCTCCCTCATCAAGAAGGCCCAGCAGAGGATTTACTTCCTGCGGCAGCTGAGGAAAGCCAAGATGCCAGCGCAGATGATGGTGCAGTTCTACACGGCCATCATTGAGTCCATCCTCACCTCCTCCATCACCGTGTGGTACGCTGGAGCCACAGCCAGGGACAAACAGAGACTACAGTGCCCTCTGCTGAGAAGGTGATCGGCTGCAGACTTCCATCTCTACATGACCTGTACGTCTCCAGGACTCTGGGACGAGCAGGTCTCACCCTGGAAACGGACTATTTGAGCCACTCCCCTCACGCAGGAGGCCGCTCCCCTCAGGCAGGAGGCCACTCCCCTCAGGCAGGAGGCTACGGTCCATCCGGACCAGAACCTCCCGCCACAAGAACAGAATGTTTCTTTAACTACAGTTTAATCAATCACTCGCTGCACTGTTCACTTTCAACATCTGTAAATTCAACTGTAAATTTAGTGTACATAGTAAGCCTATTTTATCTTTATCCTATGGCAGTTTTAAATTGTTTTTCTTTTTGATTTTGTAAAGGTTGTTTTATCAATGTTCATTGTTTTATGTTGCACCGAATCACAAATTCCTATGTTTGTGAATTCTGCTCATTAACAATGGCAATAAACCTTTTCTGATTCTGATTCTTTTTCTAATTCAACAGTGCTACACAAGGTATTATTTTCTAAAAAGGTTCTGGTGTTACTCACATAGTTGAGTAGGTTGCTTGCCTTTTTTGGACGGTGGTTCTTAAACCTTTCACTCCAAGCACCACCTGACAAAATATTGCATTTTCAAAAGGGTTCGACTCCCGGGCAGCATGGGGCCTTTCTGTGTGGAGTTTGCATGTACAAAAGGCTCCTCCTCTCTGGGGCGGGGACTCCCTGAAAAAGAGATTCTAAATCTCAGTGTGACTTTCCTTGTTAAAGACGTATGTAAGCATGTATAGATGTGTTCTACAATAAAACAAAATCTTATTGTACACAAAACAACTCCTTACTTGGTTCATAGTTCACAAAAGTTCATTTTCAATTCAATTTATTTTTGTAACGCCCAAAATCACAACAACAGTTGCCTCTGAGGGCCACAGTGAATAATGAATCAACAATGTCTGTGGTGGCGATGGAGTCAAACAATGTCTGTGGTGGCGAGGGACGATGTCCCAGAGTCCTCTGTCCTTAGACCCTCCTTCTCGGCCAGGAAAAACTACGAAAAACCTCCTTGGGAAAAAAAGTAGAAACCTGGAGGAGTTCCAGAGTGAAGGAGAGATCTGACTCTCACAGACGGACATTGTATGTGTCCACTGATGTCTACATTGCCTGTAGAAGTTTTGATGAAATCTCATGGCCCTGTGTTATGGATCGGTCTTGTTTTCTGTTCGGATCACATGGTGGATGGGTGTGTCAGTCGTCTGCTTTTGCACACAAACAGCCTAATTACATTCAGTCTCTCAGCCTGAGGTCCATGTCCGTCCAGCCTGACCTGAGCTGGCAGATCAGAGCGGGGAGCGGGAGCCGGCTGACAGCTCCGCCTCTGCTCAGACCAATGAAGTTTGGCAGACTTGCTTAACCTCTGACCTCAGCCTGGGGTCGGTCCCAAATCAAGAGCAGAAGAAGGTCAAGGCGGTCAGCAAACTTCTCTTCTCAAGCTAAACGTCTGTCAGCTCTTTGACAAGGGCGAAGAGGTTCTGGTAGAGTTTGCTTTTAAACTGTGAAATTGCAGATTTGTTGACCTGGTTTATGGTTCATATCTCTGTAATTACTGGGCTCATCCACACGTTTGTGATGTCACATGACAAGTCTGTGGAGCCAGTCACAAACAACACAAATAATGTCAAGAATGGGGCTTTTTGTTCGGATATTTTCTTTCAAAATAGTAAATCACATACAACCTTTACTTACCGTATCAATACCAGCTGTTCTAACTTGGTGGTATTGATACTGCTATAAATGAATCAATACTTCCAGAAAAGACAACTTCATGACAAGAGTCAAGAGACTCAAGTTGCCTCAAAAACATTGCCAATATTTGAGACTACCCATTAATACTTCGAGCCGATATGACACCAATGCCAATGTTAAGATTAATTGGTCAATGTATACTTTAATATGGATCATTTATAAGCACAATGTTTGGTTATTTTATATTCTTGTTAACTAATTTGAATGTTAGTGCAATTTATTTTCATCGTTTTAACCTGACAATGTTAGATTTACTTATATTTATGTAAGTAAAACTTATAACTCAACAATAAAAAATGGGCCTTACAATCTAAATACAACTCAAAAACATCCAAGCACATGCCAAAAATGGACAAATATAATGCATTTGTATTGTTATGAGCCTTTATACATGTTCTTGAGTACCTTTAGTTTGGTATCATATGTTTTAAAACTAAACAAAAGTTTCTAAAAATACGAAATCTTTGCAGTTTCCAATGGGAATAAATGAGTTTTCAGGCCATCTACTGGCTGCCGAGGGAACTACAAACAAAAAGATGTCATGCGAGCCATACCAATCAATCAAGTTATTTTCAATATATTTAATGTTTGCAGAAATAGATTCAGATGTAGTTATCTGAAACCTTTTCTACAATGGATAACTTCTGGATAAATGAGGGATTACACCAACCTGTCCTAAAGTTTTTTAATCAAACAGCCTGAAAATTTATGCATTTATATGAATAGTAGAAAAAGCTTCAGTTGTAGTCATCTGGACTCAGTTAGAAAAATAGACGTTTCGACTCTCATCCAAGAGTCATTGTCAATAAAAGAATTTAGGTCGAGAACCCCGATATTTGTACTATTCTGTGGTAAGTCCAGCCCATTGGGCGGAGCCTTCCTGAAGTAGAAAGAGTTGTTTGTTTCAACAGAAACTCCCCCCTTGTATCTACAGAGCCTATTCAGACTTTTAATGGGCTATTAGTATCCTCTTTGTCTTTGTGAGATCCTGGCTCACCCACCCTGAGTACCTGATTAGCATCTAAATGTCCTGGTCCTCTACCTCTCCAGGGGTTCAGTATACCATTATAGATACCAGGAAGATTGAATCTTAGCCCTCCATTCCTGTTTAAAGAAGGTCTTTCTTTTTTTTTTTTAACAAAAACAGCCTCCTTAACTCAAACCATCTTTTCTCCCTCCTTAAAATCTTCACCTCACCGTCTTCAAACGAGTGATTAGAGGCTTCAAGATGCAGATGCACGGCGCTCTGTGGTCCTGAACTTGTATTTCTTCTGTGCTGATAGAGCCTCTTGTGCAGAGGCTGTTTAAGATAAGATATTCCTTTATTGTCCCACATGGGGAAATTTCATTGGTGCAACGCAGGTAGATACAGAGGTAGATACAGAAGAACAGATCACTTATAGGAAGTCTGAAAATCACTTTCAGTAGAAGATCTCCTATAAATAAATAAAAACTCCCATAGACAAATTAGTCTCACCTATGTAACGTTCTTTACAACTTTCTTCACTGCATTGGATAGAATAAACTACATTGCTCTGTTTTTGAGTCAGCAACTTGTCCTTAGGATGAACCAGTGTTACCTGGTTTAAAATAAACAGGGACTTCGTGTTGTCTAAATATTCTCTGCAATTTTTCCGACAGTCCAGAGACATAAGGGATAGAAGTCTAGCCCAATGGGCTGGACTTACCACAGAATAGTACAAATATCGGAGTTCTCGACCTAAATTCTTTTATTGACAATGAATCTTGGATGAGAGTCGAAACGTCCAGATGACTACAACTGAAGCTTTTTCTACAATGGAACACGCCTGGACGAATGAGGGATTACACCGACATTTATATGAATAGTTTAAACAGGTGGAATTGAATCACATCCCATGACTGAAGTTATTACAAAGTCAAGAATAAACTCAATACTTTCCTGAAGAATGTTTTGTTTTTGTTACATCAAAATGGGCACGAACAATGATCGTAGACTAAAAGCTAACTTAAACCTTGTGAGATGAGGCTCATGCCATTATCACGACCATTTTACCAGAGAACAGATGTATTCAAATACTGGAGCTGTAGAGCACACCAAAGCCATGATCTGGGCCAAAGGACAAACCAGTATAGTCCATGTGATGGTGTTTTCAGCACCACTGTTCATAAACTCTTCTCGTAAAAGCACTCCCAGTATTTTCTCCACTGTCACAAAAAGGCCAGCTTCTTTTCACCAAACTGATGAGAACTTTTGCAGGCGCCGTGTTCCCAGTACAATACGATGCACAAAAGCCTGGCTGCAGTTGATTGTTGACAACACACATCCCGACACAACAGAATGTACGTGATGCTCTGCTGTTCCGGAGAGCTCCGTCACTGAAGCTGATTAGCCAAGTTTGTTACGGATTTAATTAGTCCAATATGGCCTCCCTGTTTGCTGCCCAGTGGAGCGTGTTTGTGTGTTTATTTCACACATGCAGTGGTTAATCACAGGGTCCCGCTCGTGTATGGCCAAGTGTTACCTCCTGACATCATCAGGTCAACAGTAAGGATAGAGCAGGTGTGAGGAGCGGTCAGGAGGAGGAGCAGTGAGGAGAAGGACCAGTGAGGAGCAGGAACAGTGAACAGAAGGAGCAGTAAACAGAAGGAGCAGTGAAGAGAAGGAGCAGTGAACAGAAGGAGCAGTGAGGAGAAGGAGCAGTGTGGAGACGGAGCTGTGAGGAGAAGCAGCTGTGAGCAGAAGGAGCTGTGAGGAGGAGCAGTGAGGAGAAGGAGCTGTGAGCAGAAGGAGCAGTGAGCAGAAGGAGCAGAGAGGAGAAGGAACAGTGAGCAGAACAGGAGTGAGGAGAAGGAGCAGTGAGGAGAAGGAGCAGTGAGGATAAGGAGCAGTGAGGAGAAGGAGCAGTGAGGAGAAGGAGCTGTGAGGATAAGGAGCAGTGAGGAGAAGGAGCAGTGAGGAGAAGGAACAGTGAGCAGAACGAGCAGTGAGGAGAAGGAGCAGTGAGGAGAAGGAGCTGTGAGGATAAGGAGCAGTGAGGAGAAGGAGCAGTGAGGAGAAGGAACAGTGAGGAGAAGGAGCAGTGAGGAGAAGGAGCTGTGAGGATAAGGAGCAGTGAGGATAAGGAGCAGTGAGGAGAAGGAACAGTGAGGAGAAGGAGCAGTGAGGAGAAGGAGCTGTGAGGATAAGGAGCAGTGAGGATAAGGAGCAGTGAGAAGAAGGAACAGTGAGGAGAAGGAGCAGTGAGGAGAAGGAGCAGTGAGGAGAAGGAGCAGTGAGGAGAAGGAGCAGTGAGGAGAAGGAGCAGTGAGGAGAAGGAGCAGTGAGGATAAGGAGCAGTGAGGAGAAGGAGCAGTGAGGAGAAGGAGCAGTGAGGAGAAGGAGCAGTGAGGAGAAGGAGCAGTGAGGATAAGGAGCAGTGAGGATAAGGAGCAGTGAGGAGAAGGAGCAGTGAGGAGAAGGAACAGTGAGCGGAACGAGCAGTGAGGAGAAGGAGCAGTGAGGAGAAGGAACAGTGAGGAGAAGGAGCAGAGAGGAGAAGGAACAGTGAGGAGAAGGAGCAGTGGGGAGAAGGAGCAGTGGGGAGAAGGAGCAGTGCGGAGAACGAGCTGTGAGGAGAAGGAGCTGTGAGCAGAAGGAGCTGTGAGGAGAAGGAGCTGTGAGGAGAAGGAGCTGTGAGCAGAAGGAGCTGTGAGCAGAAGGAGCTGTGAGGAGAAGGAGCAGTGAGGAGAAGGAGCAGTGAGGAGAAGGAGCTGTGAGGAGAAGGAGCTGTGAGGAGAAGGAGCTGTGAGGAGAAGGAGCAGTGAGGAGAACGAGCTGTGAGGAGAAGGAGAAGTGAGGAGAAGGAGCAGTGAGCAGAAGGAGCTGTGGGAGGAGTCACTGCTGTTGGCTGATGTTCCTCCTCAGACTTCCTCTTCTTCACACATTATGAACTGAAGACCACAGTGACTTCCTGAAGCGCTGCTCTAAACCTGCAGTGACATATCCCAGAATATCATGGACAATAATCCACATAAAACATAATTGTGCTGAGAGTTGTCACGATATCAGGTTTTAGTGTTCTGATCACAGTGTGAAGAAACATCATGACAAACACAGTTTAGTCCTTGGTTCTCACATCATCCTGACATCGTCTTTAATCGAGCTCGTGCTGATATCGTGACATCATCTGTGGGCGTGTTTATGAGCCGACATCGCTCGCCGACAACTTATATTTGCCAATACCGATATTTAGATTTTAAAACCCATTGCAAGGCTCACAATAGTATATCTGAAGTTAAAGTAAAGATTACAAATTCACTTGTCACGTTCATAATTTTTTTTATTCTCTGATCTCTCGTGACTCTCATACTAATAATACTCTCACGCACATAAACGAATAAATAGAAAGATAAAAAGCCATTTACGACTACGTTTGCTTTTTTTGGTGCATAAATTGAAGGGAAATGACCGGTGCTTATATTTACCAATTGTCTACATGTCTTTCCCCTCTGGTCTGGCTGTCCTCACCTGTCCCTGTCTGTCCACTCCAGCCTGTCCTCTCTAGTATATCCTGTGTCCTCTCCTGCCAGTCTGTCCTTTTCTGTCCCATCCCTGCGTGTCCTCTTCTGTCCGTCCTCTCCTGTCCCAGTCTGTCCTCTCCTGTCCCTGTTTATCCTCTCCCTGTCTCTCCTCTCCTGCCTGTCTGTCCTCTCCTGTCCCTGTCTCTCCTCTCCCTGTCTCTCCTCTCCTGTCCCAGTCTGTCCTCTCCAGTCTGTCCTTTCCTGTCCCTGTTTATCCTCTCCCTGTTCATCCTTTCCCTGTCTCTCCTCTCCTGTCCCCGTCTCTCCTTTACTCTCCCTGTCTGTCCTCTCCTGTCCCTGTCTCTCCTCTCCTGTCCCAGTCTGTCCTCTCGTGTCCATCTGTCCTCTTCAGTCTGTCCTCACCTGACAGTCCGTCCTCTCCAGTCTTTCCTCTTCAGTCTGTCCTCTCCTCTTCCTTTCTGTCTTCTCCCTGTCTGTCCTCTCCTGTCCCACTTTGTCCTCTTCTGTCTGTCCTCTCCAGTCTTCCAGCCTCTGTGGTCTGTCTGCAGATGCTTTGTCCATGGTCCCTCGCAGATGCAGATCCTGTCCTGTCCTCTCCGGTCCTTCCTGCTCCCACTGCCCCAGGTGAGTGCGTGGCTGCAGCACATTTCCTGCCTCTAATAAAGATGTAAGCCGCCGAGGCAGCCCTGGCGGCCGCAGCCCTGGCTTCAGGGTAATTGAGCTGGAGTTCTGCGAAAGCTCCTATTCCCTTAATTATTAAACAGTGTTATTGTAAATTATGGATTATTAGTTTCCCCTCTCAACAGCGAGGGCCCACAAATTGCAAACCCCAGTGACGAGCAAACGGCAGTGTAATGAGCTCAGGCAGGAGCTAAATGAGGACTAACTGGCCCATGCAGCGGCAGGTGGGAGTGTGATGGCAGAGTCGTGCTGTGTGGAGGGCCCAGCCGCCACTGCCAAGGCCAAGCTTTTACTAAAATGGGCCATTTTCGTGATGCTAGCTCCGGTTGCATCCTCACTTACCCTTCTATTCATTTTCTATGCTCTTGCTAAAATGATTTAATATTTGAGTAATGGACAGCAAGATGCAGCTGGATAATACCCGGCATCTCAACCTGGACATGTAAATACAATACAATGTAAATACAACACCAAGGGAAAAGTATCTTTAAGATGTAGCATACTTCCCAACTTATTTGCCATTCCAGGGGGGAGATAGCGCATAAATAAGCGGGAGATTTTAAATTTCATCAGCAAAAGGTTGATTTTTTTTTATTTTTCAATTGAAATATCTTCAAATTGGGTGATTTAGTCTCCCGATCGGGTTGATCAGGAGACAAGCCCCAAATCGGGAGACTCCCTCGGGTGAGTTGGGAAGTATGGTGTAGCTGTTTTGAAAATAATACAAATCTAATCTAAATTCAATTCAATAAATAATGTCAAATCAACACGACAAACTGAAATAACCTGTTTATAAAAAACATCGACTTGAAATTCAATGTACTTTTATCAAGTTGTCAACTTAATGTTTGAGTTATTTTTCTTTTCGAAGCACTTAGAGGTTGACGTATTTCAATGGTACTAAACGTGCTGCCAGTATTATCCACCTGTAACTCGCTCTCCACTGTGTGATTTGTTTTTTAAGACTCGGCTGGTTCCCCAGAGAGAACGAATGGAACATTAAGTGAATATCACCACTTTTGAGGCAAACAGAACTAGTCAGAGCACTCTAAGTTTGGGGTAATTTGAGTTAATTTACATGTATGTATGTGCAGTTTTCTGAGGATGATTGTATTGTTGAGTAGGAAAGCCAGTGTATTGTGCTAGATAATGTATTTCTTTTACTTTAGGAATAAGAGAATATGTTATACATATTAACATATGTATGTTATACTGTTCTTCTTCTCTGGTCTTTGTTTTTCTTGTCTTGTTAATCTATTTGTTTACCCAGTCTACATTTCAGCTAAAAACAATCTTCTTTGTTACCCTAGCAGCCCTATTATGGGCCATAGAAATCCTATTGTTAAATTATAAGTGTAATCTCTCATTCCTCCAGGAGCGCTTCAAGAGCTAAACAATCGAAGCTGACAGGCTGTAACCTCAGCGGTGTAGCTGATGACCTCCGAGTGTTGCCATGGTGACAAGAATGCTGGATTTAGGCTTTTCATGACTATGGAGGGGGGCATACTGTTTTATCAAACAATGACTTTGTCCACAAGATTAATTAAATGTGCATAATCTTAATGTTCTGCATGTTCATATGACGGTTTTATGACTCATCTGGTGAACATTTTTACCCGTGTAACTTTGTGGCCTAGTTGATGTTCAAACATTGGCTGCATGCAGGAAATTCCAGACCCCCCCTACATCACACACACTAGCACAGGTCTGATTGGTTGAACATTGGCACCAAATTCCAGGAGCCGGCTTTATTGCACACAAGCCATCGAACCCCAGAGTTCCAGCCAGGGGTTTCGAGGAGGAAAGACCAATGACTCGGGAGAGGCAACCATTTCTCCTAGTGTCTCCTAGCTCGAGCTAAGCTAGCTAAACCAAAATAGGAAAGAAAGACATTCCAGAGCGACACGCTCCAGGAAGCTCATTTTACTCTCTCTGGACCCCATTTTGTCAAACTGCAACACATAAACCAAAAAAAAACAATATTACAATTATAATAAGTCTACAACAAAATTCAGATCAAGGATGGTCTTTAAATTGGCCTCATCTGTGGATCAGTGCATTTACTTTTTTGTCATCGAAGGTAACGCAGATCCAGAAGCCTTTGGAATCAGAATCAAAGGGTTTATTACCATTGCTAATGAACAGAATTCACAAACATAAGAACTTGCTTTTGTGATTCTGTTTTATCCAGTTTCAGCCTGACGCTGTCAGAGCCACAGTTTCAGATCCAGTGAGTGGCCCATGTTCTTCCCAGCACGACCCCTGCAGAGCTGAAACCTGGAGAAGTAATCGGACACCAAAGACCCCTCATCTCAGCTGGATCCCACCGCTCCTGGTTGTATTAACACACATATTTCACAGTTTGGCCCCTAAGATCACCTTGGAATCAACTTGAATCAATGTTTAAAATACAGTAAAAAATATGAATGTCAAATACATGTTCTTTAAAAGCTGATTTCATGTAATATGTCTCATTGAGTTTCGTCCTCTAAAACCTGTTTATTCACAGTCACATAGTAAACTGCTCATCTCTTTGCCAATATTTCCCATCGCTAACAGTTTGTACTCCAGCCTAAACATACATCTTACAAATGTTACAAACGTACACATATTATGGAGAACTCGAGGCATCCATTAGAGAGCCGTGCTCTGGGAGCGGCACCACGCCAACACGAGTGACTGAGTCAGCTGTTGACAGAGCGCTGTCTGCTCTACATGACGAACAAATGACTTGTGTGATTATTCATTTGTGGTGTTCAAATGAGAGGCGCCATGTGCTTCTCCATCAGCCGCCGCTGCCCTCGGTGTCTTTGATGGCGTGGCACTGGAGAGGCTGTGTGTGCCACTAATTGAGTGGGTCAATTGCAACACCCAGCATGTACACAGCCCTCGTCATTAAATCATTACAAAACATTGAATATGGATATGTGTCATTTAATTCACAAGAGGAGGTGGGCCTGCCGAGATGCTAATTGAATACATTTCACGCTGATTATAAATATGGCAGGCTTCATAAAGAGAGGGGGAATGCCTGGGAGTATTTGCGCTGCTGTTAATTTACTTATCTGTGACTTTCTTTTGTTCAAAGTCGGAGCAAAACCTCGATTAGAGCTCGGATGTGGTGTGGAGCTGCTGTGTACGTCTGATATGGTCCAGGCAAACTTATCTAACACATGTGGAGAAATTATTGGGGTCAGCCTGAGCAAAGAATATGAGGCAGGGCAATGAGAAAATTAATAATAATGGCATGTCACTCATATTCACTTTACATTCGACAAACTAATGCCAATACTACAGTCAGTAGCGAGAAGTCACAAACTAACAGCACAAGTCAAACTGGAGTGTCCAGGCACATCAGCCCCAAACAAAGGCCCAGCAGTCGGTCATCAAATACAGTAACCGCCCCATCAAACAGAGCAGAACCACTGAGGTCAGGTGCAAACAGCCAGGCCGCAATCTTTTCAGTTTTTTGTTGTGTATGTTGCTGTGGTTACTTTTATGTGTATTAATGGAGTGTTGGTCTGCTGTGGTCTGTGGTCTGTTGCGTTTGTCTATCGTCTGTTGTGGCCTGTGGTCTGCTGTGGTTGTCTGTGGTCTGCTGTGGTCTGCTGTGGTTGTCTGTGGTCTCCTGTGGTCTGCTGTAGTTGTCTGTGGTCTGCTGTGGTCTG
This sequence comes from Eucyclogobius newberryi, assembly GCF_026437365.1. Classification (NCBI taxonomy): domain Eukaryota; kingdom Metazoa; phylum Chordata; class Actinopteri; order Gobiiformes; family Gobiidae; genus Eucyclogobius; species Eucyclogobius newberryi. The sequence goes on from NW_027315735.1 coordinate 10,165,337, forward strand.
CTGTGGTTGTCTGTGGTCTCCTGTGGTCTGCTGTGGTTGTCTGTGGTCTGCTGTGGTCTGCTGTGGTTGTCTGTGGTCTGCTGTGGTCTGCTGTGGTTGTCTGTGGTCTCCTGTGGTCTGCTGTGGTTGTCTGTGGTCTCCTGTGGTCTGCTGTGGTTGTCTGTGGTCTGCTGTGGTCTGCTGTGGTTGTCTGTGGTCTGCTGTGGTCTGCTGTGGTTGTCTGTGGTCTGCTGTTGTCTGCTGTGGTTGTCTGTGGTCTGCTGTGGTCCATCTGCTGGTCGGCTGCACTTCTGTAATGAAAATAATGTCTCTGTGGTGATGGTACGGCGGTGTTGTCTTTGCTGTGGTGTCGGTGTGTTTAAGGGTGTGGTTGTCGGCAGGACTGTAGAATGGTACGACGGTGTTGTCTTTGCTGTGGTGTCGGTGTGTTTATGGGTGTGGTTGTCGGCAGGACTGTAGAATGGTGCGGCGGTGTTGTCTTTGCTGTGGCGTCGGTGTGTTTATGGGTGTGGTTGTCGGCAGGACTGTAGAATGGTACGACGGTGTTGTCTTTGCTGTGGCGTCGGTGTGTTTAAGGGTGTGGTTGTCGGCAGGACTGTAGAATGGTGCGGCGGTGTTGTCTTTGCTGTGGTGTCGGTGTGTTTATGGGTGTGGTTGTCGGCAGGACTGTAGAATGGTACGACGGTGTTGTCTTTGCTGTGGTGTCGGTGTGTTTATGGGTGTGGTTGTCGGCAGGACTGTAGAATGGTGCGGCGGTGTTGTCTTTGCTGTGGCGTCGGTGTGTTTATGGGTGTGGTTGTCGGCAGGACTGTAGAATGGTGCGGCGGTGTTGTCTTTGCTGTGGCGTCGGTGTGTTTATGGGTGTGGTTGTCGGCAGGACTGTAGAATGGTACGACGGTGTTGTCTTTGCTGTGGCGTCGGTGTGTTTAAGGGTGTGGTTGTCGGCAGGACTGTAGAATGGTACGACGGTGTTGTCTTTGCTGTGGTGTCGGTGTGTTTATGGGTGTGGTTGTCGGCAGGACTGTAGAATGGTACGACGGTGTTGTCTTTGCTGTGGTGTCGGTGTGTTTATGGGTGTGGTTGTCGGCAGGACTGTAGAATGGTGCGGCGGTGTTGTCTTTGCTGTGGCGTCGGTGTGTTTATGGGTGTGGTTGTCGGCAGGACTGTAGAATGGTGCGGCGGTGTTGTCTTTGCTGTGGCGTCGGTGTGTTTATGGGTGTGGTTGTCGGCAGGACTGTAGAATGGTACGACGGTGTTGTCTTTGCTGTGGCGTCGGTGTGTTTAAGGGTGTGGTTGTCGGCAGGACTGTAGAATGGTACGACGGTGTTGTCTTTGCTGTGGTGTCGGTGTGTTTATGGGTGTGGTTGTCGGCAGGACTGTAGAATGGTACGACGGTGTTGTCTTTGCTGTGGTGTCGGTGTGTTTATGGGTGTGGTTGTCGGCAGGACTGTAGAATGGTACGACGGTGTTGTCTTTGCTGTGGTGTCGGTGTGTTTATGGGTGTGGTTGTCGGTAGGACTGTAGAATGGTGCGACGGTGTTGTCTTTGCTGTGGCGTCGGTGTGTTTAAGGGTGTGGTTGTCGGCAGGACTGTAGAATGGTGCGGCGGTGTTGTCTTTGCTGTGGTGTCGGTGTGTTTATGGGTGTGGTTGTCGGCAGGACTGTAGAATGGTACGACGGTGTTGTCTTTGCTGTGGCGTCGGTGTGTTTATGGGTGTGGTTGTCGGCAGGACTGTAGAATGGTGCGGCGGTGTTGTCTTTGCTGTGGCGTCGGTGTGTTTATGGGTGTGGTTGTCGGCAGGACTGTAGAATGGTACGACGGTGTTGTCTTTGCTGTGGCGTCGGTGTGTTTAAGGGTGTGGTTGTCGGCAGGACTGTAGAATGGTACGACGGTGTTGTCTTTGCTGTGGTGTCGGTGTGTTTATGGGTGTGGTTGTCGGCAGGACTGTAGAATGGTACGACGGTGTTGTCTTTGCTGTGGTGTCGGTGTGTTTATGGGTGTGGTTGTCGGCAGGACTGTAGAATGGTACGACGGTGTTGTCTTTGCTGTGGCGTCGGTGTGTTTATGGGTGTGGTTGTCGGTAGGACTGTAGAATGGTGCGACGGTGTTGTCTTTGCTGTGGCGTCGGTGTGTTTAAGGGTGTGGTTGTCGGCAGGACTGTAGAATGGTGCGGCGGTGTTGTCTTTGCTGTGGTGTCGGTGTGTTTATGGGTGTGGTTGTCGGCAGGACTGTAGAATGGTACGACGGTGTTGTCTTTGCTGTGGTGTCGGTGTGTTTATGGGTGTGGTTGTCGGCAGGACTGTAGAATGGTGCGGCGGTGTTGTCTTTGCTGTGGTGTCGGTGTGTTTATGGGTGTGGTTGTCGGCAGGACTGTAGAATGGTGCGGCGGTGTTGTCTTTGCTGTGGTGTCGGTGTGTTTATGGGTGTGGTTGTCGGCAGGACTGTAGAATGGTACGACGGTGTTGTCTTTGCTGTGGCGTCGGTGTGTTTATGGGTGTGGTTGTCGGTAGGACTGTAGAATGGTGCGGCGGTGTTGTCTTTGCAGTGGCGTCGGTGTGTTTATGGGTGTGGTTGTCGGCAGGACTGTAGAATGGTACGACGGTGTTGTCTTTGCTGTGGCGTCGGTGTGTTTAAGGGTGTGGTTGTCGGCAGGACTGTAGAATGGTGCGGCGGTGTTGTCTTTGCTGTGGCGTCGGTGTGTTTATGGGTGTGGTTGTCGGCAGGACTGTAGAATGGTACGACGGTGTTGTCTTTGCTGTGGCGTCGGTGTGTTTAAGGGTGTGGTTGTCGGCAGGACTGTAGAATGGTGCGGCGGTATTGTCTTTGCTGTGGCGTCGGTGTGTTTAAGGGTGTGGTTGTCGGCAGGACTGTAGAATGGTGCGGCGGTGTTGGTTGGTTTGATGTTGCCGTGCTTGGACGTGAGGGACTGTGTTTGCTGCAGATCAGTGGCTGCTCCGTGTGAAGTGGAGGATTGTTTGTCTTTCAGTGGCGTTCTCTCCACACAAACAGCACAAAGACAGCAGTAATCAAATGTTTTATGTCCTCCTCGTCACAACTCTTAGCGCTCTCACACACAACGCCCTTCAGCAGCACAAACATGCCGCAGACAGCACATTTCAATCTTTTCTTATGCAAATTTTGCATTAGTCATATTAGATATCCCCACAAAAACAGAATAATAACCTCTGTAACTTCATTGTTTCATATGCGCATTAATAACAACTTGTTTTGTAGCTATAATATGTTGTCTTTTTGAGAGAAGGATTTAGTCTTGATTAAAAGATCTGTGTTTTCTCAATTTGAGCTTTTAGAGTAGAATGGTTTTGAGTCAATAGGTGGTAATCTCAAAGTGTTGCTCTGTGTTTTTAAAGTCCACACAATAGAGCTACAATGACAACTCAAAATAATTGAGAATAAATTATTGTAATCTTATTTTGATAATTGTCCTATTGACTATACAAACACTAAAACACGTATTAAAATACTTTTTTTTTTTTTTATATCAAGGACGGTGGAATTGTTAAATCAAATGATCAAACAAGTAAAACCTTTCTGACTTTCATCAATAATAAACTTTAAATGTAAATATAAGCCTTCAGTCATCATCTTTCATCCTTTATGTGGTTGATAATGTGTTTACAAAGTCTCGTACATTTGAAATCATTGTTGGTTCCCGCCTTAACAGACAAGCTGTTGAGATCTTTTCATCACTCTGAAAACCTAACCAAATTCATTTAAACTGCCATTGTTCATTGATTTAAAGGACATATATTCAGCATTATTAAACGGCTTGGGGGCCATTTTAATCCGGCCTGCCAAACATTTTTTGTTTATATTTATTCATTTCATATAGATATATAGCGTTTTTCTCACCTGTCCCACAATCCTTTGCAGCCGTGTGTGTGCTGCTGGAGCAAGTGGCGAGGGCTGAGAAGTGCCAATGCGCGTCGTCCACTAAACTAGATTTGGTCAGAGATCTGAGCGGGAAAGAGACGTGTGGTTTTGGGAAACACTTGGAATAAAGAAAGGAGACGGTTTTGTGGATGTTAGAGCTGTGCTAAAAGTGGTGCTAATGTGGAGCTAACAACAAGAAAACAAACTTCTGTGATGATGCTCTGTGAGGAAAACATCCAAACCAGTGCAAACCTGGACAGATCAGGAGCCACAGGTAAAACACAGGTCAGAGTGTAATAAAGTATGAACATGACAGAGTGAATCTCCTCTGACTGTGTCCACACAAACGTGACCGTGAACACAAACACTATGACCTCATTTGATTCACTACATTAATAATTTTGTCAGTGAAATAAGATTAAAGATTAAACATAGTGAGCTTATATTGAGTTTGTGCAGCAATATCAACATGTCTGTGATAGTAACATTTCACATCAGAAATCACATCAACAGTCCATGTTCCTGTTCCTGCTGCTGCTGCTGCATGAATATGGACTCAGTCTTTCACCTGCTGCACATTTGTGCAATTACTAGGATATATAAACCTATTTATTTCTTCTATGTTTATAGTTTTATGTTTCACGTTATGTTCGGCCTATGTTCGAGTATCAAAATTCGGCTCGCGGCCCAAAATGGGTGTTGACACTCCTGCTTTAACATCTTCTTTGTTAGATTAAATAATATATGTGTTAAAACCACAGGATTTTCTACAAGCCAGTTCCCTAATCAGCAGTGGTGTCAGTACTCCATCTACTGGCAGCAGAGGGAATTACCATGCAGAAATAAACAAAAGCTAGCTTGCCCCGACATGCTAATCAGTTGTAATTAATGTGATTTGAGGCAGAAATATTTGTGTGAAATGTGGTGATGGTTTATGAACTTATGAACTTATGAACTTACAGCGCCCTCTGCTGAGAAGGTGATCGGTTGCAGACTTCCATCTCTGCAGGACCTGTACGTCTCCAAGACTCTGAGATGAACAGGTCAGATCAAAGCGGACCCTTCTCACCCTGGACATGGACTATTGGAGCCACTCCCCTCAGGCAGGAGGCCACGCCCTTCAGGCAGGAGGCCACGGAGGAGAATACGGTCCATCTGGACCAGAACCTGCCGCCATAAGAACAGTTTCTTTCCCTCTGTAATTTAATAACCATAATTTAATCACTCACTGCACTGTTCACTTTCTGTTCTACATCTGCAATTAACTGTACATATTGTGTACATAGTAAGCCTATTTTTATTTTCATCCTTTAGCAGATTTAAATTGTTTTTCTTTAATGCGTGCCATAATATATCTTGCTTCATTATTGTTCATTGTTTTATGTTGCATCGAATCACCGAGCGAGCAATAGCAATACACCTTTTCTGATTCTGAAAAGCAGCACAAAAGACCTCCAAATCTCTACCTTTGACCTCACAAATCTGACAAATTGTAACAAGCGTGAATGAAGCTTAATACAACTCTAGAAAATGTCACTTTTCAATAATGTGTTCTTTGAAGCAGGTATTGTGTAGCTAAAGAAAGCACAGTTTCAAAGTTTTCTTCCAACTTGTATTGCGCCACTCTCTGGGCTGCCTCGAGCCTGTCACAAAAACCTTCTCTTGAATATACTAATGGCCTTGCTGTAATATAGCAGTGTAAACAACACTTCTGACAGAGTAGTCTGGCTGTAAATGTTCCACAAGTGAAACGGTGACTTGTGTTTCTGGTTGTAACACAGCTGATTAAAGCGGGCGCTGTCAGGAGCTTTAGCGGCGAGTCAATCTGAAAACAATGGAAAAAGACAGCACTCAGCAGTAATTAGTTCTGACTTTTCTACATTATTTTCTGCTGGAATAAAAGCGCCAGGCTGACGTGCTGTTGATATTCAAGCCTGATGCGGAGGGAAAGCGCTGGGAGCTGTAAGGATTCTAAACAGGATTTTTTTTCCGTTGCTGTTTCTCTAATGCACAGGAGGCTTGGCAGTGGTGGGTGCAGACAGATAAGATCCAAAAGAGGAATGTGCAGATATGGTGGAGCGCGGGGAGCAGAACCAAAGATCAGATCCCAATCCAAATATGAGCTCATCATTTCCTGTGCAGATATGAGATAGTGAATATTAGCAGGCGAGGCGCTTTGTGCACGTTTCACACTCTCATTACCTGTTCAGACATGTGCCTCATTCTAGCCGGGCCACATCTTATCATTTGCGATTTTTTTTAATATAAAACTAAGCGCAACTGTAGAGGCTTTGCACATGCTAAAAACACTGGTGATATAAGGGAGAGCATTTGCGGATTGGAAGCAGAGCATATGTGTAATAACTTTAAACGCCTATTGCAAGTAAGCATATCAGTATTTACTTGTATTTGTCCCAACAATTTAGCAGTATTTTGTCTTGTTCTCATTAACTTACCATTTATATTGTCGTCGCAATGACCTACTTTCTCTCTCGCTGATCTACTGCTGAAGTTCAGAGGATGTCGAGGAGGATGAAACATTCCTTATGATATTAAAGTCCAAGAATAAAGAAGAGAAGTCTAAATAATAAAGACTAAGGTCTAAAGAATAAAGTCTAAAGTCTAATACGTAGAACTAGAGTAGGTGGCGGAAATGTAACACTTGGATGCCAACCGCCATAAAACACCAAAGAAGAAGAAGTGTAGTTTCTCTACTTTGTTCTGCTTCAAATGGAGATGGGGGCTGGAAACGCTTTTATTTCTTTATTTTTACATTTTGAGACATAAAATGAATGGATTTAACATTTCATTTTTCTTGAAAATATTTCTTCAGAAAAGATAGTGGTTAATTGTTTTGCCATATTTCCCAGCCGTGTACGTGCTCAGTCCCATCGCTCCATTTGTCTCACACTAAATGCTCCTTCCCAGGTTCCTCGTGTGCGATGGCAGCTCAGAGGATTCGGCAGATCTGAGCGGAAATTGCCACTGTCACTCAAAGGATGCAGATTATTTGTGCAGGAGAAGAAACAAACACGGAAGGCATGAGAATAAGGGGCTAGAGACGCAAGGGATGACAGACAAAATCCAAACCCAGAGACGACAGAAAGAAGGCTTTAAAGCTGGACATCACAGCTCCAAAGCACAGCCACCGCTCGCACCCTGCAGGGTTTGTCTCTGAATGTGCAGATCAAGGCTATTTTATACACTATTTAGGTCAGGAGCCATGCTTTCAAATGTCCACTGGCTTTTGGCAAATTTAATGGTCTAGTCACACTTCAATAATAAATGTTCAAAGCAAATATTACTTTTTATTATCTGGCAAAACATTTCACTGATGGGGCAGTCTCGGGGTTTAGGCATTAAAGTCAAAAGGTTGATTCGCTGCTAAAACAAAAGCCAAACATTGTACTTGAGTGAGAATACTTCAAAAATAATATGACTCAAGTCGAAGTACGCCAAGAATGAATGCATTTAAAACATTTGAAAAGCTCTTGGAAGGTCAAAACATGAATTAATGATTAGGATGTTTAAAAGATACACACCAAACTAAAAGTCATCATTAAACTTTTGTTGTGTAGTTTTGTAGATTTACTCACAGTGGGAAGAGGAATCAACACTTTAACTCAAGTAAATAATGTTATGCTGTACAATATATTACTCAGGTAGGAGTAAAATGATGATGTCTAAAACCTTTATGAAGTATAATTGTGTCATTATTAAAAAGTGACTTGAGTAAATGACTGTGTTGCGACTCGTTTACACTCAACACAGGGAGGGTCCAGCACGTATTTTGCGCGGGTTACTTTCAGACTAGAGTAAACAGAATACTACTTTTATCCTTCAGCTTTTTCTGCATTTATGTGACTTCTCTGCAAAGCCTCTACGCCGCGTTTGAACCTCCCTTTATGTCATGCTTTGGCTTTGGATCATGTCAGACGCGTTATGACCTGGAAATATCAGATTTTGGCTCTTGACAAAACGAGTGCTGTACGGCGATAAACAGGAAACAGCTGATGCTAACGTGCTTTGCTAGCTTTGTTTTGCTAAGTACGCGGGCGCTACATACAAGTTATTATCAGTGGAAATACGGCAGTTTATTAAGTCATCAAATGATTGTTTTCTGTTTCTATCTGCTTTTTGCTTGTGTTTTCACCCAAGTCTGCGTTCTCTGTTGCCCAATCATCTCGCTGTGGTGAGGATGCTCCCTTGTTGCTCCACTTTAGCTCCTTAGACCTCCTCATTGGAGCTTGTGCCACTCGTGGTAACACAGTGGAAACAAAGCTCTTGTGGATTCTTTCCACAGACTCGCTCTGTCTCTCTTTTATGGTAGACGGAGTGGCTGTTTGCTATGAAAGCCAGCCATGTGTCCATCAGTCTGCCCCGGGGCAGCTGTGGTCCATTACAGTGTTTGACTGGAATACTAATGAATAATGCAACTCATGTATATCAGCATGATGGTTGCTATAGCTCCCAGTTCAAAGGAATCCACAAACAGTGTTTACTCTGTGCAGCTGAGGACACACTATAAAACATTTACGAGGTATTTTGTTCATTTATTTATTATGATTTTTACTTATTATTATTGTGTCAAACTCAATTGTTGTATTATTTAAAACTAAACTTTTAATTCAGTGTATTTTGAAGGGAAAGGGGGTCACACTTCCACCCACTCTTTAAATGCTGCTACAGTTCGTCTAGAACTCTGGGAATTGTTCAAAAATGCAAAAATATAGCAAAACAAGAACCCGGAACAGCACCACACTGGACCTGCTTCTGCTGCTGCCTGTGCGCTTCTGAGAGGCGCGAAACAAACATTTCATGAGCGTATCCGATTGTTCAGAGCAGAAATGTCTATGCCTGCTGTTGATAATTAGCCCACTGCTCGCTCCATTGCACTGCCAGCTCGAACACACCACAGCGCTCTGACCTTTGGCTAATGGTGCGGCCACATCTCAAATACCTCCCAGTTGTGTTGTGACCACACGGCCAAGAGTCACGGAAAAAGAATATGTAATGGCCTGGGTTCATGTTCTAGAATTTGATGATGTTATAATGTCAGATGTTCGGCAGGGGCTTGTGTAACCATTATTTTTTAGAAAATGTAAAAAGAACAAATGTTTAACCTTATGAATAATTGTTTTGGATTGGCTCCTCGAACCTGCAGTAGTATATTATGGCTTTAATAATGGCACCACCTTCTGAGGTTATTGTGAAAAAATAATTTAACTTTTGCTTATTTGTGCTGACATTGTACTGTTTCATGTGGATAGGCTTTACCTTTGCCTGCAAGAGTGAATGAGTTCACATACTCTTGAGAATTCTTCTTCTCCCACTGTTGAGTCTGATTGCGATTGGAGACCGGACCAATCACAGAGCAGTGTTGTGGTTTTGGGCAGAGCCAAAGGTGAAGTGTCCAGACAAACCAAAACTAACATGGCAGCGCTCACGGGCGAACTGTGTCCTATTTCAGCCGACAAGCATGCACATTTATGCTTAAAGATGTTTGTGCTTTTCTCTCAACTGGACAACACATTTTAGATTTTATTCTGCTGTCAAAAAGAGCCTAATAAAAAAGAGACATATTTTTTGTTCAAATCAAGAAAAATAAAATGATAAATTGAATAAACGCGTTTGAACTCCTGTTGCTTTTGCGTGGAGGTATGTGCGACACAGTGCGACATAGGCTCGTCCCTTCATTAGCTGCACCCTGCTGTGCCTCTTGTTTACCGTCAAAAGCAACAGCCCCGATTATTGCCATGACGACCCGAGCGACGGGCTGCTTTGGGCTGCAATGGGCTGATGAGCTGTGTTCAGGGGCCGCTTCAGTTACAAAACAACCTGTGTGAAAAGCAGCGTCTCTGGGAAAGGAATGTCCCGCGGAGAACGGGCCGAGGGAGGGTGGGTGAGGGCAGTGTGTGTGTGTGTGTGTGTGTGACAGGGGGACACATTCATGGGTGCACAGCGTGGTTAGGTGTGCGTTTAATACTGGTGTGAGGAGGAGAGGTGGAGACAGAGTGCTACTGCCACCTACTGGTCCACACTAAAGCTCTGAACTGCAGCTCATCTGATTAAAGAAGGGAAATGTGCGGAGTACATTTTATTCTCTCAGCCTCTCCTTTTCAAACATGGATTTATTTATTAATCTACCATAAGTATTATGAATTAACCATTTTTGATTTTTAAGTGCCATTGTGTTCTATATTCCATGTTTATTCATTTTTGTAATATACAACAAACAAACTTAAAATGGGAAAATATGTGAAGAAAGCATTTATTCTATTGGCAAATTGTGATTGTCTTTTGTCAAAATTTTCTTAAATGTTGTCAAATCAAGATAATCAGAATCAGAATGATTTCGATTCATCCCCAAGTGGAAAGTATTTTAGTTTCAGCCGACCAGCAGAAGAAATTGAGTTATGAAACATAAAGAAACTAAAACTACTGCATGTTGCCATCTCCATAAAGATGTTCACTGAATGTAACTATGTATTGATAACCCATTAAATTATTTCTTATTTTGTCTGTAATGGGCAGATGTTGGTTAAATCGTGAAACGAAAATGGTTAAAACAAAAAAGGAAAATGTAATGCACCTGGCAGGTCATAAATTGACTATTTATTTATATATCTTTTTGTCTTTGTCTTTGTCTGACACTATCATGTGAACAAAATCTATCAAGATATTTAGCCATTTTTGTTTTTCTGACATGTGGGTAAGCTTTCAAAGTAAAATAGTATGTTGTCCTATTCACCTGCAGTGTCTGGCCTGATACAGGCGTGTGGCCTCAGGTTAACTACCTTAGGCTTCATCTTACAGCCTCTTCTCTGCATTTAGAACAACTTCCCTCAAGGCTAAATAGTCGTTCTGCTGGATGCTGACGACCCGGTGACCCAGAAGGTGTTCTGCGGACTCCAGGGACTCACATACTCACACATGCTGTTGTTACAAGTCTGATGGAACATCACATTGACTTGCATTCATTTCCTGGAGACTAAGCCTGATCCTCATTTCTCTAACCTAAACCATAACCATAAAGGATTTCCTCCTGCTTTTGTCCCCACATAGTGACGCCCACCGCCTCACACAGGGTGGATGCAGAAGCACACATTTCCAGGCCAAAGCGAGACTGGTGCTGGAGGAACAAAGAACTGTGGAACGTCGACATCAGGACGGGAGCGATCGAGTACAAAAACATCTGCAAATACAGGCTGGACGAGGGTAAGGGCTAAATGCAACAAAAAAAAACCCCTTTGAAATGAAAAAAGTAATTTATTCACATTTTACATATTTCAAACTAATAATCTAGTCGCAATTATAAAAAAATACAATAAAAACCTAGACATTTTGAAACAGGTACATTAATCTATCCAGTAAGAAAAGTTTATTATAATCATTATCAATTATCCAAACTATTGAAATCATATCATGCACGTATGCAATGTTACTACTCTGACAATGTTCAAATCTAAGCTAAAAACAGTTTTGTTTAGCTGCGCATATGACTGAAAGGATTTTTTCTTTGCACTCTTCTCTTTTGTTTGTGATTTTATTAGTTTAGACAATCAGTTGGATTGATAATTCTTAATTTAGTTAATTTTATTGTATTTCTGTTTCTGTAATTTCTTTGTGATTTTAATGCATTTTTCCTGCTGTGTGAAGCACTTTGAATTGCCTTGTGTATGAAATGTGCTCTACAAATAAACTTGCCTTGCCTTGCCTTGCCTTACTTTTTACAGTGATTGTATTTAAGATATGCATATGAGAAGAAGAAAAAACTAAAACGATCACAATTAACAAGCAAAAACAGTAACGTGGTGCATATGTCGGAGTTAAAGGAGCATTACTTTTGCACACCTGCTTGTCTCCATGGTGATGTTATAGTCATTAATCTGGAATGTGCATATACCTGATTTTTACTGTCTTAAAATGTGAAAATGAGTTAATTGCTGTTCGCCGCAGTGTCTGTCACTTACCTAATGCCTTCACTGCAAACTAATCACTATGATGAGTTTATAAGCGCTTTTCACAACTTTCTGAAATAATTGCCGTTAAAACAAACCAGTGCAATATAACGAACACAAAAGTCACAAAAGTTAGCATGCTAACGGCACACTTCCTGCTTCGCGGAGAATAAAACGCTCTGTAAATTAAATGCAGACACATTTCTATGGTCTCATTTTCACCTGAATAACAGCTTATACAATATATCAACAGATTTTACTTTATTGTTATTATGTTGTGAGTAGAACTAGTGGCCATTCAATTGGTACTGCAGTCCAGAAAGCATTATTTCCCATAGAGTGCAAGGTAAAATCAACCTGCTCATGTTGTCCTTTTAACCTGCTCATGTTGTCCTTTAAACCTGTTCATGTTGTCCTTTAAACCTGCTCATGTTGTCCTTTTAACCTGCTCATGTTGTCCTTTAAACCTGCTCATGTTGTCCTTTAAACCTGCTCATGTTGTCCTTTTTACCTGCTCATGTTGTCCTTTGAACCTTCATGTTGTCCTTTAAACCTGCTCATGTTGTCCTTTAAACCTTCATGTTGTCCTTTAAAGCTGCTCATGTTGTCCTTTAAACCTGCTCATGTTGACCTTTTAACCTGCTCATGTTGTCCTTTAAACCTGCTCATGTTGTCCTTTAAACCTGCTCATGTTGTCCTTTAAACCTGCTCATGTTGTCCTTTAAACCTGTTCATGTTGTCCTTTAAACCTGCTCATGTTGTCCTTTAAACCTGCTCATGTTGTCCTTTAAACCTGCTCATGTTGTCCTTTAAACCTGTTCATGTTGTCCTTTTAACCTGCTCATGTTGTCCTTTAAACCTGCTCTTGTTGTCCTTTAAACCTGCTCATGTTGTCCTTTAAACCTGCTCATGTTGGCCTTTAAACCTGCTCTTGTTGTCCTTTAAACCTTCATGCTGTCCTTTAAACCTGCTCATGTTGTCCTTTAAACCTGCTCATGTTGTCCTTTTAACCTGCTCATGTTGTCCTTTAAACCTGTTCATGTTGTCCTTTAAACCTGCTCATGTTGTCCTTTAAACCTGCTCATGTTGTCTTTTAAACCTTCATGTTGTCCTTTTAACCTGCTCATGTTGTCCTTTAAAACTTCATGTTGTCCTTTAAACCTGCTCTTGTTGTCCTTTAAACCTGCTCATGTTGTCCTTTTAACCTGCTCATGTTGTCCTTTTAACCTGCTCATGTTGTCCTTTAAACCTGTTCATGTTGTCCTTTTAACCTGCTCATGTTGTCCTTTAAACCTGCTCATGTTGTCCTTTAAACCTGTTCATGTTGTCCTTTAAACCTGCTCATGTTGTCCTTTAAACCTGCTCATGTTGTCCTTTAAACCTTCATGTTGTCCTTTTAACCTGCTCATGTTGTCCTTTAAACCTGCTCTTGTTGTCCTTTAAACCTGCTCATGTTGTCCTTTAAACCTGCTCATGTTGTCCTTTAAACCTGTTCATGTTGTCCTTTAAACCTGCTCATGTTGTCCTTTAAACCTGCTCATGTTGTCCTTTAATCCTGCTCATGTTGTCCTTTAAACCTGTTCATGTTGTCCTTTTAACCTGCTCATGTTGTCCTTTAACCCTGCTCATGTTGTCCTTTAAACCTGTTCATGTTGTCCTTTAAACCTGCTCATGTTGTCCTTTAAACCTTCATGTTGTCCTTTAAACCTGCTCATGTTGTCCTTTAAACCTTCATTTTGTCCTTTAAACCTGTTCATGTTGTCCTTTAAACCTGTTCATGTTGTCCTTTAAACCTGCTCATGTTGTCCTTTAAACCTGTTCATGTTGTCCTTTTAACCTGCTCATGCTGTCCTTTAAACCTGCTCTTGTTGTCCTTTAAACCTCCATGTTGTCCTTTAAACCTGCTCATGTTGTCCTTTAAACCTGCTCATGTTGTCCTTTTAACCTGCTCATGTTGTCCTTTAAACCTGTTCATGTTGTCCTTTAAACCTGCTCATGTTGTCCTTTAAACCTGCTCATGTTGTCCTTTTAACCTGCTCATGCTGTCCTTTAAACCTGCTCTTGTTGTCCTTTAAACCTCCATGTTGTCCTTTAAACCTGCTCATGTTGTCCTTTAAACCTGCTCATGTTGTCCTTTTAACCTGCTCATGTTGTCCTTTAAACCTGTTCATGTTGTCCTTTAAACCTGCTCATGTTGTCCGTTAAACCTGCTCATGTTGTCCTTTAAACCTGCTCATGTTGTCCTTTAAACCTGCTCATGTTGTCCATTAAACCTGTTCATGTTGTCCTTTAAACCTGCTCATGTTGTCCTTTAAACCTGCTCATGTTGTCCTTTAAACCTGCTCATGTTGTCCTTTAAACCTGCTCATGTTGTCCTTTAAACCTGCTCATGTTGTTTTAAACCTGCTCATGTTGTCCTTTAAACCTGTTCATGTTGTCCTTTAAACCTGCTCATGTTGTCCTTTAAACCTGCTCATGTTGTCCTTTAATCCTGCTCATGTTGTCCTTTAAACCTGTTCATGTTGTCCTTTTAACCTGCTCATGTTGTCCTTTAACGCTGCTCATGTTGTCCTTTAAACCTGTTCATGTTGTCCTTTAAACCTGCTCATGTTGTCCTTTAAACCTTCATGTTGTCCTTTAAACCTGCTCATGTTGTCCTTTAAACCTTCATTTTGTCCTTTAAACCTGTTCATGTTGTCCTTTAAACCTGTTCATGTTGTCCTTTAAACCTGCTCATGTTGTCCTTTAAACCTGTTCATGTTGTCCTTTTAACCTGCTCATGCTGTCCTTTAAACCTGCTCTTGTTGTCCTTTAAACCTCCATGTTGTCCTTTAAACCTGCTCATGTTGTCCTTTAAACCTGCTCATGTTGTCCTTTTAACCTGCTCATGTTGTCCTTTAAACCTGTTCATGTTGTCCTTTAAACCTGCTCATGTTGTCCTTTAAACCTGCTCATGTTGTCCTTTTAACCTGCTCATGCTGTCCTTTAAACCTGCTCTTGTTGTCCTTTAAACCTCCATGTTGTCCTTTAAACCTGCTCATGTTGTCCTTTAAACCTGCTCATGTTGTCCTTTTAACCTGCTCATGTTGTCCTTTAAACCTGTTCATGTTGTCCTTTAAACCTGCTCATGTTGTCCTTTAAACCTGCTCATGTTGTCCTTTAAACCTGCTCATGTTGTCCTTTTAACCTGCTCATGTTGTCCTTCAAACCTGCTCATGTTGTCCTTTAAACCTGCTCATGTTGTCCTTTAAACCTGCTCATGTTTCTCCTTTTAACCTGCTCATGTTGTCCGTTAAACCTGCTCATGTTGTCCTTTAAACCTGCTCATGTTGTCCTTTAAACCTGCTCATGTTGTCCATTAAACCTGTTCATGTTGTCCTTTAAACCTGCTCATGTTGTCCTTTAAACCTGCTCATGTTGTCCTTTAAACCTGCTCATGTTGTCCTTTAAACCTGTTCATGTTGTCCTTTTAACCTGCTCATGTTTTCCTTTAAACCTGCTCATGTTGTCCTTTAAACCTGCTCATGTTGTCCTTTAAACCTGCTCTTGTCCTTTAAACCTGCTCATGTTGTCCTTTAAACCTGCTCATGTTGTCCTTTAAACCTGTTCATGTTGTCCTTTAAACCTGTTCATGTTGGCCTTTAAACCTGCTCATGTTGTCCTTTAAACCTTCATGTTGTCCTTTAAACCTGCTCATGTTGTCCTTTAAACCTGCTCATGTTGTCCTTTAAACCTGTTCATGTTGTCCTTTAAACCTGTTCATGTTGTCCTTTAAACCTGTTCATGTTGTCCTTTAAACCTGTTCATGTTGTCCTTTAAACCTTCATGTTGTCCTTTAAACCTGTTCATGTTGTCCTTTAAACCTGTTCATGTTGTCCTTTAAACCTGTTCATGTTGTCCTTTAAACCTGTTCATGTTGTCCTTTAAACCTGTTCATGTTGTCCTTTAAACCTGCTCATGTTGTCCTTTAACTTCTGGTGTTTTACAATTTAAGATTATGTGTTTATTGAAAACCACACATGACTTTCTCTCAGTTTGGTGTTCAGGATTTGGTCTTAGCACTCCCTCTACTGGCAGCAAAGGGATATAGAATGGGGAAATAAATAAAAGGTAGTTTTCCCAGAAATGCTAATGTAAGCACACAGTTGCATCATCTGGTGATGGTTTATGGACTTAAAAAGAGCACAGGTGTTCAATGTTCTGTGTTTTCTATGTTGTTTTATACTTTTAAAAAATTAAAAGTAAAAAAACAAAAAACAGCAAAGCAAAGAGATCTAATTTTGATGAAATTGAAACTTAAGTGAGTGAGTTAGTTAGGCTCAGAGGAGCTGAGAAGAAAACACGACTCCAGGTGTGTTTCTGATGAGAGAACACTTTTAGAACATGAACACTGTTAGAACATGTACACTTTTAGAACATGAACACTTTTAGAACATGAACACTGTTAGAACATGAACACTTTTAGAACATGAACACTGTTAGAACATGAACACTGTTAGAACATGTACACTGTTAGAACCTGAACACTTTTAGAACATGAACACTGTTAGAACATGAACACTGTTAGAACATGAACACTGTTAGAACATGAACACTTTTAGAACATGAACACTGTTAGAACATGAACACTGTTAGAACATGAACACTGTTAGAACATGAACACTGTTAGAACCTGAACACTGTTAGAACATGAACACTTTTAGAACATGCACACTGTTAGAACATGTACACTTTTAGAACATGAACACTGTTAGAACATGAACACTTTTAGAACATGAACACTGTTAGAACATGAACACTGTTAGAACATGAACACTGTTAGAACATGAACACTGTTAGAACATAAACACTGTTAGAACATGAACACTGTTAGAACATGAACACTTTTAGAACATGTGCACTGTTAGAACATGAACACTGTTAGAACATGAACACTGTTAGAACATAAACACTGTTAGAACATAAACACTGTTAGAACATGAACACTTTTAGAACATGAACACTTTTAGAACATGAACACATTTAGAACATGAACACTGTTAGAACATGAACACATTTAGAACATGAACACTTTTAGAACATGAACACATTTAAAACATGAACACTGTTAGAACATGAACACTGTTAGAACATGAACACATTTAGAACATGAACACTGTTAGAACATGAACACTGTTAGAACATGAACACTGTTAGAACATGAACACTTTTAGAACATGAACACTGTTAGAACATGAACACTGTTAGAACATGAACACTGTTAGAACATGAACACTGTTAGAACATGAACACTTTTAGAACATGAACACTGTTAGAACATGAACACTGTTAGAACATGTACACTGTTAGAACCTGAACACTTTTAGAACATGAACACTGTTAGAACATGAACACTGTTAGAACATGTACACTGTTAGAACCTGAACACTGTTAGAACATGAACACTGTTAGAACCTGAACACTGTTAGAACATGAACACTTTTAGAACATGCACACTGTTAGAACATGTACACTTTTAGAACATGAACACTGTTAGAACATGAACACTTTTAGAACATGAACACTGTTAGAACATGAACACTGTTAGAACATGAACACTGTTAGAACATGAACACTGTTAGAACATAAACACTGTTAGAACATGAACACATTTAGAACATGAACACTGTTAGAACATGAACACTGTTAGAACATGAACACTGTTAGAACATGAACACTTTTAGAACATGAACACTGTTAGAACATGAACACTGTTAGAACATGAACACTTTTAGAACATGAACACTGTTAGAACATGAACACTGTTAGAACATGTACACTGTTAGAACCTGAACACTTTTAGAACATGAACACTGTTAGAACATGAACACTGTTAGAACATGTACACTGTTAGAACCTGAACACTGTTAGAACATGAACACTGTTAGAACCTGAACACTGTTAGAACATGAACACTTTTAGAACATGCACACTGTTAGAACATGTACACTTTTAGAACATGAACACTGTTAGAACATGAACACTTTTAGAACATGAACACTGTTAGAACATGAACACTGTTAGAACATGAACACTGTTAGAACATGAACACTGTTAGAACATAAACACTGTTAGAACATGAACACTGTTAGAACATGAGCACTTTTAGAACATGTGCACTGTTAGAACATGAACACTGTTAGAACATGAACACTGTTAGAACATAAACACTGTTAGAACATAAACACTGTTAGAACATGAACACTGTTAGAACATGAACACTTTTAGAACATGAACACATTTAAAACATGAACACTGTTAGAACATGAACACTGTTAGAACATGAACACATTTAGAACATGAACACTGTTAGAACATGAACACTGTTAGAACATGAACACTGTTAGAACATGAACACTTTTAGAACATGAACACTTTTAGAACATGAACACTGTTAGAACATGAACACTGTTAGAACATGAACACTTTTAGAACATGTACACTTTTAGAACATGAACACTTTTAGAACATGTACACTGTTAGAACATGAACACTGTTAGAACATGTACACTGTTAGAACATGAACAATTTTAGAACATGAACACTGTTAGAACATGAACACTTTTAGAACATGAACACTGTTAGAACATGAACACTGTTAGAACATGAACACATTTAGAACATGAACACTGTTACAACATGAACACTGTTAGAACATAAACACTGTTAGAACATGAACACTTTTAGAACATGTACACTGTTAGAACATGTACACTTTTAGAACATGAACACTGTTAGAACATGAACACTGTTAGAACATGAACACATTTAGAACATGAACACTGTCAGAACATGAACACTGTTAGAACATAAACACTGTTAGAACATGAACACATTTAGAACATGAACACTGTTACAACATGAACACTGTTAGAACATAAACACTGTTAGAACATGAACACTTTTAGAACATGTACACTGTTAGAACATGTACACTTTTAGAACATGAACACTGTTAGAACATGAACACTGTTAGAACATGAACACATTTAGAACATGAACACTGTCAGAACATGAACACTTTTAGAGCATGAACACGTTTAGAACATGAACACATTTAGAACATGAACAATTTTAGAACATGAACACTGTTAGAACATGAAAACTGTTAGAACATGAACACTGTTAGAACATGTACACTGTTAGAACATGAACACTGTTAGAGCATGAACACTGTTAGAACATGAACACTGTTAGAACATGAACACTTTTAGAACATGAACACTGTTAGAACATGAACACTTTTAGAACATGAACACTGTTAGAGCATGAACACTGTTAGAACATGAACACTGTTAGAACATGTACACTGTTAGAACATGAACACTGTTAGAGCATGAACACTGTTAGAACATGAACACTGTTAGAACATGAACACTTTTAGAACATGAACACTGTTAGAACATGAACACTTTTAGAACATGAACACTGTTAGAACATGAACACTGTTAGAACATGAACACATTTAGAACATGAACACTGTTAGAACATGAACACTGTTAGAACATGAACACTGTTAGAGCATGAACACTGTTAGAACATGAACACTGTTGGAACATGAACACTGTTAGAGCATGAACACTGTTAGAACATGAACACTGTTAGAACATGAACACTTTTAGAACATGAACACTGTTAGAACATGAACAGTGTTAGAACATGAACACTGTTAGAACATGAACACGTTTAGAACATGAACACTGTTAGAACATGAACACTGTTAGAACATGAACACTGTTAGAACATGTACACTGGTAGAAAATGAACACTGTTAGAACATGAACACTGTTAGAACATGTACACTTTTAGAACATGAACACTGTTAGAACATGAACACTGTTAGAACATGAACACATTTAGAACATGAACACTGTCAGAACATGAACACTGTTAGAACATAAACACTGTTAGAACATGAACACATTTAGAACATGAACACTGTTACAACATGAACACTGTTAGAACATAAACACTGTTAGAACATGAACACATTTAGAACATGAACACTGTTACAACATGAACACTGTTAGAACATAAACACTGTTAGAACATGAACACTTTTAGAACATGTACACTGTTAGAACATGTACACTTTTAGAACATGAACACTGTTAGAACATGAACACTGTTAGAACATGAACACATTTAGAACATGAACACTGTCAGAACATGAACACTTTTAGAGCATGAACACGTTTAGAACATGAACACATTTAGAACATGAACAATTTTAGAACATGAACACTGTTAGAACATGAAAACTGTTAGAACATGAACACTGTTAGAACATGTACACTGTTAGAACATGAACACTGTTAGAGCATGAACACTGTTAGAACATGAACACTGTTAGAACATGAACACTTTTAGAACATGAACACTGTTAGAACATGAACACTTTTAGAACATGAACACTGTTAGAGCATGAACACTGTTAGAACATGAACACTGTTAGAACATGTACACTGTTAGAACATGAACACTGTTAGAGCATGAACACTGTTAGAACATGAACACTGTTAGAACATGAACACTTTTAGAACATGAACACTGTTAGAACATGAACACTTTTAGAACATGAACACTGTTAGAACATGAACACTGTTAGAACATGAACACATTTAGAACATGAACACTGTTAGAACATGAACACTGTTAGAACATGAACACTGTTAGAGCATGAACACTGTTAGAACATGAACACTGTTGGAACATGAACACTGTTAGAGCATGAACACTGTTAGAACATGAACACTGTTAGAACATGAACACTTTTAGAACATGAACACTGTTAGAACATGAACAGTGTTAGAACATGAACACTGTTAGAACATGAACACGTTTAGAACATGAACACTGTTAGAACATGAACACTGTTAGAACATGAACACTGTTAGAACATGTACACTGGTAGAAAATGAACACTGTTAGAACATGAACACTGTTAGAACATGAACACTGTTACAACATGTACACTGTTAGAACATGTACACTGTTAGAACATGTACACTGTCAGAACATGAACACTGTTAGAACATGTACACTGTTAGAACATGTACACTGTTATAACATGAACACTGTTAGAACATGTACACTGTTAGAACATGTACACTTTTAGAACATGAACACTGTTAGAACATGAACACTGTTAGAACATGAACACTGTTAGAACATGAACACTGTTAGAACATGTACACTGTTAGAACATGTACACTGTTAGAACATGTACACTGTTAGAACATGAACACTGTTAGAACATGAACACTGTTAGAACATGAACACTGTTAGAACATGTACACTTTTAGAACATGTACACTGTTAGAACATAAACACTGTTAGAACATGAACACTGTTAGAACATGAACACTGTTAGAACATGTACACTTTTAGAACATGTACACTGTTAGAACATGTACACTGTTAGAACATGAACACTGTTAGAACATGTACACTTTTAGAACATGTACACTGTTAGAACATGTACACTGTTAGAACATGAACACTGTTAGAACATGAACACTGTTAGAACATGAACACTGTTAGAACATGTACACTGTTAGAACATGAACACTGTTAGAACATGTACACTTTTAGAACATGTACACTGTTAGAACATGTACACTGTTAGAACATGAACACTGTTAGAACATGAACACTGTTAGAACATGTAGTATTCGGTGCGTTCATTGCCATCTTCTCTCCAGGACAACTGCTGAGTGTGGAGGCTGTGTTTCATATAAGTCACAATCCCATCCGCTCTGCCCGACCACTCCAGTGAACAAGGTCCGCGTCGCCATAGCAACCACATGGCAGTGGGAGGGAAGATAAAGGAAACATCAGGAGGAGCTGGATCCAGGAGCGGTTTGAACATGGCTCAGGACTCGGTGCTCTCAACCAAACCATCCTGATCTTCACCCTAAAGTTGGAGGTTCAATCCCAACTCTGACCTGGAGTCTACTGCACAGATGGCATTATTCTCCAAATAAGAATTGTTCCATTGGTGTTGCGATCTGACTTCCATGTGTTTGGTTTGATGCTCCTCCATGTGTTTTGGCCTTGTCCTTTCGCAGATACAGGGAGTTAACAGCTTCTTAGAGGATTTTTGCTTCAACAGAGGGATGTTTTATCTTTTAGCCAGTTTTTATTTCATGCCAGTAGATTGGAAGTTCAGTCAGTTTACTTCATGGCAGCTGTGGCCAGAAGAAGTTTGACTAATGCAATGAAACAGACACAATGCTGGTTTTATTATTATATATTTTACTTATTAACCTTAATTTAAGCAGTACAGTCTCCCCGAGATTGGCACTATAAACTTATTGAAGTTACTTTAGGCCACTCACTCAATAGCTCTAAAGCAGGAGAATCCCATGAACCCTTTTCTAAATATTTGCACAATATTGAATCTCAAAAATATAGTTCCAGCCATCATTTATTGAACAATAAGTCGATAAATATCATGACAGGCCGACAATTGAGAATCTCTTTTTCAGGGGAGCCTAGCCCCAAAAGGGAGGAGAATACTGGTTTCAGTGGTAGGCCGCCCGGTGCCTTCTTACTGTGAGGCAAGTGTGCTAATTGCTGTGCATTAATTAGTGTATGACAGGTTGGACGACTTATTTCACAAAACAGACTTAACATAATTTGAGGAAATGTACTGTATGTTACTTTCTGGTTGGACATGAGCAGCAGCTGTGACATAGGCAATGGTAATTCCAACTATCACCTAGCAACCATGCTGTAGCCAAGGGCCAAAGCTTGTCTAAAGCTATGTCACCACTGCAGGGTATAATGCCCAAATTAGATTTTGGTCATTCACATTACAAAAATGCGACTGTCGTTTGTGTCTGGTGTGAACGTAAAGCATCTCGATGTGTCCGACATGCGCACAAAAGAACACACTTGTAATGCAGTGTTTATGGAAGTAAAAGGGAACGTTACCCTGTCGCGTCAACTCTTTTTATTCATGTCCTTTAGTTTGTTTAAATATCACACAAAGGCATTTTATTTCCGCTGTCATTGCACCAGGAGCGTTTAATCCCTCGCTCGGCCACAACCTCCTCAAATCCCACCGATTACGGTACTAACCCTCTGATTTTGCTTGAATTGATTTGTCACTCTGTATATTGATTATTTCACAAACATCCTCCTTCTTCCACTGACTCTTTTGTCTGCCATTTCTCTCCACTTTGACTCAGAGTTGTGAGGTTTATCCCAGAAATAAAGTCACATTCTAAAACTATGATTATTTCCACATACAAAAATGGCCTGAAAGAAATCAGATACAGGTCATATTGCAGTGTTTTATTATGATTAAAGAAAAATATTAAATCGTATATAACACTACACATTCACTTTGTAAAACTGTCAGAAAAATGTGTTCCTTTTGCACAAACCTTACATTTTGAAAAGTACAAAGAAACAGGAGAACAATTTTCCCTTTAAGGTCCTCATATATATGAATCACGGCATTCATCAAAATTAATGATTTGAAATCCTTAATTAAATGTTCTCTAACCTGTGTGTCTTGTTATGAGATGCGTTTGTTATCAAGAAACATACGACAAAAAGAAGACATTTTACAATACAGACTAGATTATTTTGATTTTGAATATAACTCCTTAGACTTTAGTTTGCTAACACATAAAGCAGCATGGCACGTTCCAAAGGTCATATTCATAAATCATACCGAGCAGTCGTGGCTTGGCATTAACTTCAGTGCTCGCTAGTCCTTTCAAATGTAATTAGTGTTTTCAGTTTAGAGTCTAATTGTGCTTCTTCCATATGTTGCCCTTGGTCGTTTTAATGCATATTATTTGTGTCTGTTCTTTTTAATCATTACTCAAACAATAATGAATGAAAATACACCGACATGTCAAAATGAAGAAGTACTACATGCACATTAGAATAAAACAGGTTTAAAGTGCCACTTGCTCGTCTCTATGGTTACACAGTATGGCATTAAACTATACATATAGAAATACCTTACAAAGGCTGCAAATGACTACAATGATGATATTGTATCACATAATGTTTAAAGGGGCTATAATGTGCTGACAGTGTACTATAAGAGTGAGAGATATTCACCCCTAAAAAGCACTGGTCAATATTTTGGGCAGAATTACCCACAGTGTAGCCGAGTGGATGAGGCACAGCACACGTACGCCAGGGTCCAGGTGCAGCCGGCCGCAGTGTCGTGAGTTCAAATCCTAACTCAGACAATGTCCTCCCTTCTCTCTTATCTCCTATTTCCCCATTTCTCACTCATCTATCCTGTCTAAAAAAATAAAAAGATAGAGAGGTGAAATTAACGACTTGACCTCCCAGGAAATAGTTAAAATGCTCTTTACAAAACAAAGATAAAAATGTGAATCAGCATTTTCTTGATTATTATCCTGGAAAGAACAAACTGAAAGAACAATGTTTGAAACAAAGGACTGGCACAGTGATGATTAAATAAAAAAAAACGACTTAATTCAATCAGCATTTGAATCCTTTTATTTAAAAAAAAATCTAACATTTCAGGAGATATAAACAGGCTCTTCTCGTCTCAACCGGTGAAAGTGTACGCTCAATGGAAGGGTAATTACTGCAGAGCAGACCCACCAAGGCTGGAAACTGAACAGTACTGGAAAGGCATATGGGAGAGGGACGCATCCCACAACCGAGATAACAGTGGCTGATGCCGCTCAGAGAGGACCACAGCAACATCCCTGAGCAGAATCCAGTTGTTGTGGCAATTCTCTGGATAGATCTGAGGTGTTGATCAGTTAAGCTGGATCTGTGACTGTTTTTGTTTTTGTTAATGTTCATGGCACTGAATGTCTGCTCACATGTAGGTCGAGCCAAACAAGACCAGCATCTTCTGTGCTGTCCTCCGGAGGTTTGGAAACGTGGTTTCGT
This sequence comes from Eucyclogobius newberryi, assembly GCF_026437365.1. NCBI lineage: Eukaryota > Metazoa > Chordata > Actinopteri > Gobiiformes > Gobiidae > Eucyclogobius > Eucyclogobius newberryi. The sequence goes on from NW_027315735.1 coordinate 10,190,131, forward strand.
TCAGTGAAGCATAAAAGTTGTTAAGTTTAAGAGTGTTGAACCGTTTCTTTTATTAGCATTTCTTCTACCCATAAATGATCTAGTAGTAACAGCATAGAATGATTAATATCCATAAATGGTGTGGTTGGATACTTTGTCCAGGTTGATGCTTCGGTTGCTTCTTGCTTTGACTTTATGCTCATCAGCTGCTCCAAAATATGCCACTATCCACTGTCCGTGGAGCACCCCGCGGTGCGCGGAGCACCCGCGGTACACTTTAGTCTTGCTTTAGACCCGCTTTAGAACAAATTACAGCTGTCTCTAGTGTCCCCACTGTCCTTGATGACTCTGTGTGAGCTGATTTACCTGTGTCTTCACATCTGGACCATCCGCGTACTCATCGAGTGAGTGTTACGTTGTAACATGAGCTATTTACACAGAAATTGGTCCAGAGTAATGATGCACATGTTGTCTTTTGACTCGGGAGTCAGGTCTTGCCAAAGTTTAATTTACACAATAGTGACACGCCACAGTCGTCTTTTGAACGTGCCCACTGTCCGTGCTGCGCTGCAGGACTAATAAGACTAATTTCTCAGTGATCATGATTCTGATTGTAATAAAACACACAGCGTCCCCTGGACAGTGCTTATACTGTCCACAAGAGTCTTCTACAGTGTGTCAAACGCTAGCGCTTCCTGCTTGATTGCCCCCGGTGGCCGTTTGTGGTGAATTTTATTTTCTTGGATTTTCTTGTGCGCGCACTGTGTGCGAGAAGTGCGCAATTGCGTGGAAATGTGGGTATTACAGGCGAAAGGTAAAATGAACGGCCAGCCGCAGTATCGTGAGTTTGAATCCCAACTCTGACATTTGCTGCATGTCCTCCTTTCTTTCTCATCCCCCCTTCTTTCTTTCTCATTCCATCTACTGTCTAATAAAGCCTACGGCCCAAAAAAATAATTTAAATTAAAATAAATTAAAAATAAATTACATTATATTTTAATATAACTTGGACAAGCTTGGCGGGCCGGATTGAAGGGCCCAACGGGCCGGATGTGGCCCGCGGGCCGTAGTTTGCCCACCCCTGGGCTAACCGAAGGGCCTACGATCCTGATCCAGAAGGATCCCTCACAGTCCCGTCCAACTATCGGACAAGGCCTGGAGCGTGAAGGTGTCGGTGGTGCCCGTAGTGATTGGCAGTGATGATGGGCAGTGACCCCCAAACTGGAGGAACTGGAGGAATGGCTTGAGCAGATCCAGGAAAAACATCAGACATCTCGGTCCAGAAAAGTACAGTGCAGTGCTGGGCCTTCTTAATGACGGAGCTGATGGTGGGCTCCCACTTGAGGTCCTTGGTGATGGTGGTGCAAAGAAAGTGGAAGGAGACTGGGGGGCTGTGACTTTCCTGAAGTCCATGATCATCTCCACTGTCTTCTGGGCGTTGAACTCCAGGTTCTTACCACTGTACCAGGACACCAGCCGCTCCACCTCCTGTAGACAGACTCGTCCCCGTCCGAGAGGGGCCTGTTGATGGTGGTGTTGTTTCAAACTTGATCAGTTTTACGGAGTCATGGCTGGAGCTACAGCAGTACTCTTAACGTTTTACTAGCTAATGCGTTACCCCCCATCTCTGTATGTAAATACCTTAAATATTATAATCCTGTTTCTCCAAGTCAAAGGATTCTTTCAATACATCAAAGTGTTTCATGCGATTATCTTTTACAGTCTGATGAAAAACTTTTATATATTTTGTAATCAATCTTAATGTCCTTCATATGACTGAACCGTGGAACCTGTGGCATCATTTTACACTCAGAGCTTCATACTCTTCTACACTACACTACTACAGCAACATTTTGATTCGAGCTGAAAAAAGTAAGATAAACCCCAACTTTTCTTTCAATAGTTGTAGAGTTTTTAATCAGATTAGAGGTTTGCAAATGCAAATCTAACGTTGTTTTATTCCACTCATCAAACAGCCAGCTAGGGATGGAAAAACTGATTTGTTAGGAGAAAATGGAGATCTTCATTAAACTAAACTATGTAATGTATTCATTTTGAAAAAAAAAATATTTATAGATTTACCCGTCCTTTGTGAGCTTGAAACATCTAATGTCAACTGAACATGTAAGTTCCAGTTTTACCACAGACAAGGGTTCCCTCAGAGTGGTTTGCAATCAGCTTTAAGACTTCAATATAGAAAGTGAGGTTGCTTTCTGGGAGGGATACACATTTACCAGAGTAAACACACTTCCATTAAATGTTCCTTTGACCCATTTTTTGCTTTATGTTCAACACTCTATTCTGCTTGAGACCAATGTAGCCACTCCCCTCTTATAAACATGTCGGTGTAATCCCTCATTCGTCCAGGAGTGTAACATTGTAGAAAAAGATTCAGTTGTAGTCATCTGGACTCCGTTTTTTCAGTCCAGAGTCCAGATGACTACAACTGAATCTTTTTCTACACTCCCCTCTTATGTTCACTTTTGTATGAGGAAGAGTTACGTTGTTTAACTGGGTTTCTTGTAGGTATATTGTTACAGCCTGTATCCGCCACGCCCTGTTCCCCCATAGGTCTGTTTCATAATGTGTCTTGTTGACATGAAAGGTGTCCTGCCTCACTCCTGATTGGTGCCTTGCTACCCTTCTCTGCCAATCCTGTCCCTCCATCTGCCTGCGCTCCACCTGTCATAGTGCTGCCTAGCTGCTGGTCAGGGCTTTGACTCATTGTTCAGAATAGACATCTCCTTTTATTCTTTTGCTTGTTAGTCATTGTGTGTGAAAAACTAGATGTCCCAGTAGGTTTGGACATTAATTTTGTTTTTTAATTGTATAAATATTTTTTAATACTCTGGTAGAGTCTAATACTCTGCTAAAGACTTAAATTAAATCAATTCAATTATTGTTTAACTTACCTTATTACCCAGCCAAGCTGGGTTTTTAACAATATAATATTTTTTTTTTCTTTTCTCATCTTTGTATCTTTGACCAATTAATTGGCCTCAGTATGCCATTAACAATAAAATATGCTATATGTAATCAAAAGTGACACACAAACAGAACATAATAAAACAAACTTAAAAAAAGGAGGCCCACATTGGGCTGATTCTCACACGTATCCAATAAAGTCCAGGTCCATTCAATAGAAAAAAGGGAAACAAAGAGAGAATGGCAAATTGCTCAAAGAGTGCCTCTGCGAAAGCTGAGTTTGGTGAGGTAAATCTTTTTATTTGACCATCCACGTTGAGCCTAAGTGTTGCAGGATAAAGCAGCACATTTTCCACAAGGCCTTGGGTTTCTTGATGACTCTCGCAGGGTAGTCATTGAAAAAGTCATTGGTGTGCATGTTTATCACTGAAGTTTGAGAATAATAGGTCAACTTGGACATGGTTCGGGCCTGCATGAGAGCCAGGGAGTGATGTGCACAGCCAAGCTTTATTTTCCCAGCTTTTGTTGAAAGTTTTAGATATTCAGGGATCCCAACTCTCCATGAATATGACCACATCTTTCCCTTCAGCTTCCTTTTGAAGAATGATATTCTGCAGATTACCTATGTAATTACGATTCTCTAGCTCGATCTGGACGCAAACCTGGCTCGTTAGCTCTGCCACGTAGCCTACAGGGGAGAGACCCTGTCTTTCAAGTCAGAGATTTCTTTTTCGTCTGCTGTGGCTCGGCAGTCCAGTTCGTTAGTCTTGGATTTTAAATCACATATTTCAGCCAAGGTCACATCTATCTTCGGGTTTGCTGCTTTTGTTATCTTTAGCTCCCGTTTAGCTCCCGCAGAGCCACAGTTGGGGCTCTAATTGCGGGCGGGCTTCCCCACATATCTATTTTTTAACAATAAAAACTTGTAAATGACAATTAGATGCTTGCTAGAGTGAAATGTCACTATGAAGAGGCTTTTGGTTGTTATTGTGGTTTACAATGAACAAAATGTAAAACAATTATGTATGTTATAGTTTAACACTAAATACCTGAAAATACATGCATGTTATTTCTTCTTTAAAAATGTATATTCTACTTAATAGAGTCCTGCTGCATAGCTCAAGTCTTTGTCATATATTTTGTCCTATTTACATTATTCCACGGAAAGACGTGACTAGACTCCAGTCGCTGTATGTCAAACAAGTTTGAATAATAATGCTGATCTTGGCCGTGCTCTGGTGCAGCGACATGTTTACTGACACTTCTGCACATGACAAGAAGCGGAGGAGACACTGGAAACAGCAACTGGACTAAGACTCTCCCATGGTTCTCCACCTCCTTGTTTCTCCTCTGGTGCAGCTCACTTCTGACTCAAAAAATATCAGGGGGTTTTCCTGTGATTAAATCCACAGGAAACTTCTTTAATATCCATTTTAGAGTAAGTTAGCATTACTGCCAGTGCCAGTTCTACAACTTTTGTTTTTTATTGCAACGAATGTCTTTTTTGGCCTGGTGTCACATGATGCTGTTGAACCAATGAAAGGTCATGAAACACAACAGCCTAAATAACGGAATAATAAATTGTGCTGTAAAAAAAAAAAAAAAAGCATTACACTTGTAACATGCTTTACAGTTTTATTGAAGCCTCTCAAAGTCTACTGTCATTGTCATACTGATGGAAATGATGCTGCCAATCTGCATCATTAGCCCCTTCGACCATCATTCGCGCTCACACCAGAGTTCAGACAGAGCAATGTGAGGAGGTGTCTTGCCTAAGGACACAATGACTTCTTCTCTAGCTACTCCACTGTGGTACCTGGTGTTTTCATTCAAGTGCTGACCTGGCCCTGCCCTGCCTCTGACAGGATTAGGCAGTGGTAAGCAGGTATGACTTAATAATTATAGACTATAAAGTTGTTTATTATTAATTGTGTTTGGTAGATAAAAGTGTCTTCAGTTGTTAGTCAGAGCGGTAGAGTGGACTCTTGTGTGTGGACCTCAGACTCTATAATCACACGCAGTCCAGTCCAGTCGTGTGGACCCTCACACTCAGTCCAGTCGTGTAGTGTGGACCCTCACACTCAGTCCAGTCGTGTAGTGTGGACCCTCACACTCAGTCCAGTCGTGTAGTGTGGACCCTCACACTCGGTCCAGTCGTGTAGTGTGGACCCTCACACTCAGTCCAGTCGTGTAGTGTGGACCCTCACACTCAGTCCAGTCGTGTAGTGTGGACCCTCACACTCAGTCCAGTCGTGTAGTGTGGACCCTCACACTCAGTCCAGTCGAGTAGTGTGGACCCTCACACTCAGTCCAGTCGTCTAGTGTGGACCCTCACACTCAGTCCAGTCGAGTAGTGTGGACCCTCACACTCAGTCCAGTCGTGTAGTGTGGACCCTTCACACTCAGTCCAGTCGTGTAGTGTGGACCCTCACACTCAGTCCAGTCGAGTAGTGTGGACCCTCACACTCAGTCCAGTCGTCTAGTGTGGACCCTCACACTCAGTCCAGTCGTGTAGTGTGGACCCTCACACTCGGTCCAGTCGTGTAGTGTGGACCCTCACACTCAGTCCAGTCGTGTAGTGTGGACCCTCACACTCGGTCCAGTCGTGTAGTGTGGACCCTCACACTCAGTCCAGTCGTGTAGTGTGGACCCTCACACTCGGTCCAGTCGTCTAGTGTGGACCCTCACACTCGGTCCAGTCGTGTAGTGTGGACCCTCACACTCAGTCCAGTCGTGTAGTGTGGACCCTCACACTCAGTCCAGTCGTGTAGTGTGGACCCTCACACTCAGTCCAGTCGAGTAGTGTGGACCCTCACACTCAGTCCAGTCGTGTAGTGTGGACCCTCACACTCGGTCCAGTCGTGTAGTGTGGACCCTCACACTCAGTCCAGTCGTGTAGTGTGGACCCTTCACACTCAGTCCAGTCGTCTAGTGTGGACCCTCACACTCAGTCCAGTCGTGTAGTGTGGACCCTCACACTCAGTCCAGTAGTCTAGTGTGGACCCTCACACTCAGTCCAGTCGTGTAGTGTGGACCCTCACACTCAGTCCAGTCGTGTAGTGTGGACCCTCACACTCGGTCCAGTCGTGTAGTGTGGACCCTCACACTCAGTCCAGTCGTGTAGTGTGGACCCTCACACTACTCAGTCCAGTCGTGTAGTGTGGACCCTCACACTCGGTCCAGTCGTCTAGTGTGGACCCTCACACTCAGTCCAGTCGTGTAGTGTGGACCCTCACACTCAGTCCAGTCGTCTAGTGTGGACCCTCACACTCAGTCCAGTCGTGTAGTGTGGACCCTCACACTCAGTCCAGTCGAGTAGTGTGGACCCTCACACTCAGTCCAGTCGTGTAGTGTGGACCTTCACACTCAGTCCAGTCGTGTAGTGTGGACCCTCACACTCGGTCCAGTCGTCTAGTGTGGACCCTCAAACTCAGTCCAGTCGTCTAGTGTGGACCCTCACACTCGGTCCAGTCGTGTAGTGTGGACCCTCACACTCGGTCCAGTCGTGTAGTGTGGACCCTCACACTCATCAACATTTGAAGAATGTATAGACCCAATATGGTTCTTATATAATGGGCCTAACTTGGCCTAGCCTCATGAGTCATGAGCCACAAAGTGCCAGCATGTCCTCTGTCAGCATCCATAAACAAAGGGGAAATCATCTTTTCACAATAGCTTCAGAAAGTGGTGCTACAATTGGTTCACAATTGTGAAGTGGAAGGAAAATGTTTCTCGATTCGTTTGAATAAAAAACTCAAAAAAAGTGCAGCTTGCAAAAGTATTCAGGCCCTGAGTCTATACTTTGTGGAAGCGCCTTTCTCTGCAATTACATCTGCAAATCTTTTGGGGTTTCTCTCCACAGCTCTGCTCACCTACAGACTGACTTTTTTGCTCATTCTTCTTTGCAAAACAGCTCAAGCTCAGTCAGATTTGATGGAGAACAGATTCTGGATTGGATTCAGTTCTGGCCTTTGACTGGGCCGTTCTAACACATGAATATGTTTTGTTTCAAACCGTTGTAGCTCTCTTTATGTTCCGGCTCGTTGTCCTGCTGAAGCTGAAGCTCCACCACAGTCTCAAGTCTTTTGCAGACGCAAACAGGTTTTCTTCTAGATTGCCCAGTATATGTCTCCATCCATCTTCCATCAGCTCTGAGCAGCTTCTCTGTCCCTGCTGAAGAAAAGCAGCTCCACAGCCTGATGCTGCTCCACCATGTGTGACAGTGGAGATGGTGTGTTCAGAGTCATGGAACCTGTTCGTTTCACACCACATGAGACCAGGTTTGTTGTGTCCTCCACATGGCTTCCGGAATCAGTTCTTAGATCCGTATTTGAGCTGAATGATCCATCACTAAGATGGAATATGTCTATTGAAGTGAAATAATTAGTTTTAATTGACAAATATTCTGCATTATTTGTATTGTTCTTGTCCTTTAAATTTACTTTTGTACCTTTGCTTCGCCATCTCATCTTTTAGAACTTATTCTCTCTCTCTCTCTCTGTTGTGGGCTTGTTTAAAAATCCAGTTTTTCCGTGATTTATTTAGTGCAAAAAGTGAAGAAGAATAAACAACCCTCGTGCTATTTACAAAGGGCCAAAATAAATAGGACAAAACATATTTACACTTTGATGTCCAGACTTTAAGGTTCTCGGGTTTCTGTTAGCTGCCCAGGTGCTGCCAGCTCTGCATCCACACTCCATCTCATTTGGCAGCTGCTAAAACCGCCCTGGTTAAATACCCCTATGCCCCTCCCACGGGCATACATTACCCAACCAAAATACAGTTATAAAATGAACAAAATTTCCCCCAAATTAATACATAAAAAATATACCCCAAATAAATCAAAACATGACTCCACCATTCCTTCGCTGAATGGGCAGCTCTACTGCAAGTAAATAACAAAACACTAATAAATAAACCCCTATGATCACATGATCATTCCTACCGCGCGCAACTGTACGATAAAAAGCACCCTGTACCTTTGTCTCTGTTTGGCCAATCAGCGGGAGGTGGAAAGGAGTGAGGAGTTGGGCTCTCCCTGATGTGCACCCTGGATCCCACTGAAATGGAGGAAAAAAACTGTACGACATGGGGAAAGTGAAAGATAAAGGCGCCCGCTTATGACACACGCTCTGTCTGTCTGTCTGTCTGTGTCTGTCTCTCTCTCTCTCTGTCTGTCTCTCTGTATGTCTGTCTGTGTCTGTCTGTCTCTCTCTCTCTCTGTCTGTCTCTCTGTCTGTCTCTCTGAGCGGTCGTAAAGATTGTGGAGTTTGGAGAGGACTGGCAGCAGGTGTGCATGCAATAACTAAACGTCACCCTCACATGGCTGTAAACAGGAAATTACAACAATCACCAAATACATTTTCCCTGTCCATCACCTTAGAGCTGCAGCATTTAATAAAAAAGCTAAGACATCCTAATCAGCACTCCCTCATTTGGCCTATCCGCCAGCCCTGCTATAAGAACACTGCTGCCTGCCTAGGCCCCACTACGCGTAATGGAATGTCTGTGTAGTGTATTGGCCGCATTATTCATTAAGCCACTGTAACTTAATGTAATTTGCACCGACATTTGGAGCGGTGGTGCGGCTGTTGCTGCTGTTGCCAGTGAGCGACGAGGCACCCGCTAATGGACCTTATATGGATACAAGCGCGCTGGTTGATATTAGGCAGGGCTTTGGGAGATAACACCATTACTTGGCAGTGATGAGATCAGAGCAGTGGCTCTAGAGGCTGGAATTGTGGGGGAGGATATATAACTATTGATCCTTGGCACGTGACATCACACTCTTCAGAGGAACGCCCACCCCGCCATGACAGATGTCAGAAGTACTGTAGGGTAAAAGTATGGACATGCCGTCAAAAACCTGCCCATTAATACGCTAATTTTATTGATTTTACAAGTAAAATGGTGATTGCTTGTTAATGGAGTTCATTTATCATCTATCATTTAGAATAATCTAAATCAAACTTCTCTCACCTCAGATTAAAAGAGTTTTGTTCTTCACTCATCAATTCTGTAGAAAACCACAATGTCTTTCAGTCCTCTGTGTCAGCTTCAAAGTGAGCAAGCTTTTATGTTCTCCAAACCAGAGCCTTTTGAGAGAAGGTCCTACGTCTACAAGCCTCGAAATAACGGGTCAATGACCGACGCAAAAATCTGTTTTGACCGACTCCAAAATCAAGGCTCCGGACATACTGACCGACGCCAATTTTTCGCCGTAATATATTTTGAATTGGCAAAAACAGCGCGGTGAACAGCGATTCCAATGCACAAACTGGGCGCGCTACACTATAGTCGACGATTATTGTTGTAGTTGTACAGCGGCGGAAGCAGCGTAGCGCATGTGTGCACTGAGAAAATCATGGCAGATAAACACCACGCTGCCGCTGTCAAACACAAACAAAAACAGCGATTGCAACGACATTCAAGACGATCACTGTCAAGAAATGGATTGATGATGATCTCGCTAAGTTTTGTGCCCCTGACTGGCTAGAGCAGTCCTTCTCAAATAGTGGGGCAACACGTCGGGAGCGTTTGAGCGTCGGATCCGGCCCGATAAACGTTTTAATCCGGCCCGCCGAACATTTCAAATTAATGTATATATATATATATATATATATATATATATTTTTTTTTTTGTTCATAGAACCGTAGATACATCCGTAACCGTTTTTATCGCTAAAACTACACGTCCCACAATGCCGCTGGTGGCCGCCCCGCCCCTGCGCGGCTCTTCACTGACGTGTGTACTGCCAAGGGAGAAATGCTGAGAGAAGTAAGACGCACATTTGCGCACTTTACAGCACTCACGCACCTCAGAGCAGAGGTCTGAGCGAGGAAAGAGACGCCTGGTTTGGGAAACACGTGGAAGAAAGAAAGGAGACGGTTTTGTGGATGTTAGAGCTGTGCTAAAAGTGGAGCTAATGTGGAGCTAACGAGAAAACAAACTTCTGTGATAATGCTTTGAAGAAACCTGGACAGATCAGAAGCCGCAGGTACAAACACAGGACAGAGTGTAATAAAGTATGAACATGACTGTGTCCACACTAATGTGACTGTGAACACAAACACAATGACCTCATTTGAGTCACTACATGAATCATTTGTCACTAAGATCAACTTAAACTATGAAAATAGCGAGCTCATATTGAGTTTGAGCAGAAACATGTCTGTGATATGAACATTTCATATCAAAAATCACATCAAAAGTCCATGTTCCTGCTCCTGCTGCTGCATGAATATGGACTCAGTCTTTCACCTGCTGCACATTTGTGCAACAGTCTCCACAACTATGACTAGGCTGTAAAAAAGCTATTTATTTCTTATATTTTGTATTGTTTTATTTTGTACATAATATTTGGCCCACGATTTGACAGAAGAGTTTGGTTTGATGGAACACTGTGGCTCATAACTTATTCTATATTTTCACGCTCCACGTGTGTTTGTATTTGGTGGTGTGTCAGTTCAGGTGTACAGATAACTACAGATAACTACATATAACTACACAGACGTGGAAATGTTAGTTAATACATTTAAACGTTTTTTTAGATCTTGAGAAGTTTATTTTGTTATAAAGTCAAATACAATATTTTTCAGTTCCAAATACCTATGACTAAATGTTTTACTCTGTAGATCAACTCAGAAGTTGTAATACTCATAAACTGAAGCACAGTGTTGGTGAAATTACACTTGTTTTTATTAATACATTTCAGTTTATGAGAACAAACGTGTTTGTCATTTCTTTTAATTGATCCAGTAATTGCTTCAAAAACAGTGTCGGCTATATAAAGCAATTTATTTCTTATTTTTTATTGTTTTATGTTTTACGTTATGTTCGGCCCGCAACCCAGCCTGAGCGTTGAAATTCGGCCCGCAGCCCAAAATGAGTTTGACACCCCTGCTTTGGACGCTCCACCAGAGCAGCCCAAAGGGAGAGGGAGGGAAAGAGAGAAGAGGTAACAGGTAGTTCCAGAGCGTAATCTTACCTGTAAATGCTTTTTTGTTGTTGGCGTGAGCTAAAGGGAAGTTTCAAGCCCCTCCCCCGAGCTTTACCATGGAGATTATCTCACCAATAAACAATGCTTAAATGCTTAAAAGAGCTACAATGAGGGTCCAATAAGCATACTTTTATATTATTTAATCCATTTATGGCCATTTTATTTTTAAATCAATACGCTGTATTAAAGAGTAGGGAAGTTAATTGTTTCAAAAAAATATACATATATAAATGTTTCCTTACTTTTTTCTGATAATTGTGAATAATCGTAAAATCGTGATATTTCTCCTCATGATAATTGTGACTAAAATTAATATTGTGACATCCCTAATAACGAAACAAACAAAAGTCACCCAAAAGCTAATAAAACGAGGGAATATGAGGAAGTACATGCAGCACTTGGCTTCACTGTGACTGAGGTGGAGACGAGGAAAGACCACCATGTCTACTGTGTCTTCAAATGTTGTCTAGCAACCGCATGAAGCCAAATTAACACATCAATAAAACACTTGTGACCGATTCAGAATTAGCCATGACAGGTTCCAAATGATTGGTACCTGTCATGTTGACAGGGACATAAAAATACTTATTTCAAGGCTTGGTCTAGCAACAACTGAACTTAACATGCATTAGAAGCCTAATAAAAAAAAAAATTCTCTTTTGGCATAGTCCAATTGATTAAATTTCAATGATTATTATGCCTGATGATTACAAAAAAAAAGCTTAACTGAGAGGTAACAATTCATAATCTATGACCAAAAAGGTCTTAAGTATGCGCCTCCTCCTCTCACAGAAGTCCTGCCTGTTCTCTATCAGTGACCCTCTGGGAAGCTATCCAGGACTTATCTGAGGCTTTATTTTCACACATTTTTTGAGATGGTAGAGAAGTTGTTACATACGAAATGTGAACATCCAGTCAATGGACACGACAGCGCGAGCCCCGCACTGCTTAGCTTTCTTCAAAACGTTTGGGTATTCCCTGCAGACAGCTTCATTTCAAAAGCAGACTTGGAGCAAAGTGCTCTAAAAGTCTCCTCAACTAATTCCATGCAGAGGAGATTAATTTCAAAATATCTAAATATCTATAAATGTAATAATTTTTAGTCGATTTTCAAATTTCTCATATATTGTAAAGAGTAAAAAAACATGATGGTGCCAGACTGTGTACGGACCCTGTTCCAAATAAAACAATCTGTTTGAATTTAGAGGATTATTTATGTTTACAAAGCCAAAAGTTTGAACAAATGTCAAACGAAAAAGTCTGTCTGTCCAAGGGGTAAATGTGTGGAGCAGTTTAGATCATGATTGAAGTGTTGTATTTCATTGTTTATGTTTAAAACTAAAGGGAAGAACTCTAATCTAGCAGAGAAGAAAATCCTCCAGTGTAGGTAGCTCATGATCTGGAGATGGACTGCAGCGACCACTGCTCTTTACAGATTGCCTAATTGCCTCTTGGTGAAAGATGGATAAAATGCAGAGGACACATTTTCCTACAGGGTCAGAAAAAAGTGGCTTGCCCTCTCCAGGTGGGTGAAGAGTCCTTTCCTCCAAGTGGAACGTGAGATTAACAGGTGGTTTGGTGCGGTGTCTGCAGTGATGCGGTCGCTGTTGTGGGGAAGAAGGAATAATGACCAAAAGGACAAAATTGCGGTTACTAGTGGTCGAAATGAGCTTCCTCCGCAGGGAGGCTGGGCGCTCCTTTGAAGAGGACCCGGGGAAGACCCAGGACACGCTGGAGGGCTTTTTCTTGGCTGGCCGGGGAACGCCTGAGGATCCCCCCGGAGTGGCAGGAGGAAGTGTCTCGAAAGTGGAAGTCTGGGAGCCCCTGCTTAGACTGCTCTCCCCACAAGCCGGCCCTGGAAGAAGATAGATGGCCCGAAAAATCCCCAAATTGCGAACTCCTATGAAAACTTCAAAATGTGCCATTTGGAGCATCTTTTCGTGTGGCATTCATTAATCTGATGGTCTGGAGGCCGGTGCATTGATTTCCCGTCTCCTGGTCGGAGCAGCTTTAGTCTCACTCATCACTGGCCAGCAGAGATTGGCCTCACAGGACCAATCACCTTCACTTCACTCTTAAACACTGCACAGAGGCATGCTGATGGCTGACATGTTCACCGATACAGTCAGGTCAGGGCTGTTCAAAGTATACTGCACAATATAATAAAGAGGAGAAAAGCAAGAAAATAAGGTTGGAATAGTCACTAAAATGTAGTTTACAGAATTATATATTACATTTTGATACTATTGTTACTTACACTGCCTGTCCAATATAAAAAAGTCACCACAGAAAAAAAGTCATACTGTCTAATATTTGGTTGGAGTGTCTTTGCTTCTTTTCTTTTTTCACTCAAGTTTTCAGAATATTTAAAATCCTTAACAAAATATACAAGAAATAATATATATAAAAGAAAGAAAGAAAGAAAGAAGGAAGATATATATATAAGAAAAATGAAAGCACACAAAGTCCAAAATAAACATCCCATCCCAAATGTGATTGTATTTTATTTTTTTATTTTCTTCTGTGATGGCCTTTTTCCCAAATACATAATTCTGAAATTGAGTGGGATGATGATTTCGAAAATAATCTGCTGTGCCTTGTTAAATTTAGTCCAATACAACAGGAACTCCCAAAAACTGAAGACTTTGTGGTCTCCTATTGTGAACTAAGTATATTTTCCTATTATTCTTCAGGCAAAACAAGTCCTCTCTTTCCCATGAATGTATAATATATTTAGTAGAATGCCTGCCCAATTTATTTCAGTAGCAAGGACCACGCCCCGAGTGTTGGCATGCGAGAAACATGAACAACACAAATGTACAGACATTTATGCCGTTTTGGGGCTTCTGACGATGAGGACTCTAGGCCCCCGGGCCTCATCTAGGACATAAATTAGAATAATCAGAACAATTAAAAAGAGGGTGGCACGACGTCATGAACAAACGTGTATGTGATCTGGATGCTTCAATAGTGTAGCTCCCACAACAAACTTATCTTCTTTAAGTAAGTAGTAAGTAAGTAAGTACATTTTATTAGTATAGCACCTTTCACAGACAGAAGTCACAAAGTGCTTCACAAAACACAGAATAAAACAATAAAAACACCAAAAACTTACAGTGAGCAATACATATACAACAATATACAGTAAAATCAGTCCGTAAAAACAAAAGCAATTAAAAGGCTTGACTAAATAAAAAAGTTTTAAGCTGACCCTTAAAAGGTGGCAACTGCCTGGAAGAATCTGTCTCCTCTGGTCCGAAAACGGGTGCGAGGAACCAACAACAGTTTCTGATCCAAGGACCTTAGTGAGCGAGAGGGAGTGTACGGTTTTATCAGATTGCTGATGTACAGAGGGACCTGACCATTTAAAGCTCTAAAAGTCAGAACAAGAATTTTAAACTGTATCCGGTACGGGACCGGCAGCCAGTGAAGGGCTTTGAGAATGGGTGAAATGTGGGCCCTTCTATTTGTGCGGGTCAAGATCCTCGCTGCAGAGTTTTGGACCAGCTGCAGACGAGAGAGTTCCTTCTTGTTAAGACAGGAAAACAAGCTATTACTGTAGTCAATTAATGTATTTATATAATCCATACATCCATACCATATTCCGCTTATCCGGGGCTGGGTCTAAGCCGTCTAAGCAGGTACTATCAGACTTTCCTCACCCCGAAATAAACACACTCACATGCGACCACTGAAGTCCAGGACCCTTCCACTGAAAAAAAGGAAGAAAAAAAGGGAGAATATCAAATTGTTCAGGGATCCAGCAGTGTAAGAGAGACCTCACTCCAGTGAGGTAAATATGTTTGATTTAGTAGTCTCTCAGACGAGACTTCACATTGTCGAATGTCTGCAGTTTTTCAACCACTCTCGCTGAGTAGTCGTTGAAGAATGAGAGCTTGTTTTGTCTGGTCTGCATGACAGATTATTTCTCTCTGAAGTTATGGAAGTTCAAGATAATACGTCTTGAAGGCTGGTTCAGCTGACTTGGGAGCCAGGGACCGACGTGTAAGGTCAAGCGTTATTTTTGTTTGAAGTTTTAGATATTTGTGGATCCAAGCCTCCATAGATTTAAAGACATTTTTTCCCTCAGTGTCCTCTGTAAGACCGAAAATCCACAGATTTTTCTACAATTACAATTCTCGATGTCATCTACATGATCCATCAGAACGTGAACCTGGCTCATTAGCGCTGCCATGTTACCCCGGCTGGTATAAACTGCGTCTTTCATGGCTGATATTTCCTTTTCGGTTGCTACGGCTCAGTTTTCCAGTTCGTTAGTTTTGGAAGTTAGATGACGTCATAAGGCGCTGGTACAGCTGGCAGCCCGGTGTAAACGCTCCTCTCTTTTCTCACACTTTATTCACACTTATTGTGCTTTATCTGCTATATTTTGTAAATATTTTTTTCGCGCTGGAATCGTTTTTATTTCAACTGTTTTTGACTTTTTTTGGCTGGTATTGAGTGTTTTTCGTCGTGTCGTCGTGATGTGAGCTAGCTCTGAGCTAGCCCCCGCCCCCCCGCGCCTTCCGGCCGCCGCTTAAGTACGGTGTGCCGCGGTACACGTTTATATAGAAAGAGGAACTTCACGAACGATCGGGACACGCACTGGAATCACTTTAATTCAACTTGTTTTGACTTTATTCGGCTGGATTGAGTGTTTTCGTCGTGTCGTCTTAATGTGCCTCGGCTCCGAGCCCCCCCGCGCCCCCCGGCCGGCGCCGGTGCGTGTTTACACAAAGGAAGAACTCATGAAACTTAAGAGAACAGTCGTCTTACCCGGAGATCGTCACGTTATCCCGGCGGACATCCTAAGGAAAACGCAGCGAAGCAGAAGGGCTGGACATAAAATCCGAGAGAAGAGAGGAGGAAATAGGAAGCCGGTTCCCGCCGTAGTCATGGGTAACGTGAGGTCCCTTCAAAATAAAATGACGGAAATAGCGAGCCTCATGCGGTCTCAGAGGATTTATAGGGACAGCAGCGTCTTGATTTTCACAGAGACCTGGTTAATAGCAGAAATGCCAGACTCTATTGTAGGTTTGGACAATTTTTATCTGCTGCGGGCGGACAGAACGAGAGAATGCGGGAAGAAAAGAGGTGGAGGTCTGGCTGTGTTTGTGAACACGAGCTGGTGCAAACCCGAACACTGCACAGTGAAGGAGCAGCTATGCAACAAGGATATTGAACTATTGGCTATTGGCATGAGGCCATATTATCTGCCCCGGGAGTTCTCACATGTGATTTTGATCGCAGTCTATGTGGCCCCGTCTGCCAATACTGAATATGCTTGTGAAGCACTGCTCTCCTGCACTTGTAGGCTGCAAACACAGCACCCACAGGCGCGCTTCCTCGTCTCTGGTGACTTTAACCACGCTTCTCCCTCTTCTGTTCTACCAACATACACCCAGTATGTAACAATAGAACATTGGACTTGTTTTTTGCCAACACCAAAGAGGCTTATTCTTCTTCCCACCTCCCTCCCCTGGGCAGCTCGGACCACAACCTTGTACATCTGAGGCCTGTGTATGAACCCATCGTGCACAGGCAGCCTGTGGTGTCCCGTGAGGTGAGGATGTGGTCTGCTGAGAGTGAGGAGGCTCTGAGGGACTGCTTCAGCACCACTGTCTGGACTGAGCTCTATGGCCCACATGGGAAGGACAACTTCTGTTTTGAGAACATTGTTCCCTCCCGGATGGTGCAGTGTTTTCCAAACAACAAGCCATGGATTAACCGTGAACTGAAGGCTCTGCTGAAGGAGAAGGAGAGAGCCTTCAGGTCAGGGAACAAGGTGGAGCAGAGGACTGTGCAGAAGGAGCTGAGGAGGAAGATCAGGCAGGCTGAAGCCGGCTACAATTGGAGGATGGAGGAGCAGCTGCAGCAGAAGAGCATTCAGGGAGTGTGGAGAAGCCTGAAAACCATCTCGGGCTTCAAAATCCCCCCTGCACAGACAGAGGGGGATCTACAGTGGGTGGATGATTTAAATGCTCACTTCTTGAGATTTGATCGGTCACCCGCCCCTCCCCCTGCACAGCTGCATGCTCCCTCTTCCACAGCTGGACAATGCCCTGCATCTGTTCCTCTTCACTTCTCTGCCCCGGACCATCAGCTCCCCACTTTGCCTGGACTCACCCATCCCCCCAGCACACAGTCCCCCTGCCAACCACTGACTGTCACATCAGCACAGGTGAGGAGTGAGCTGAAGAGGATTAAAGTGAGGAAGGCAGCAGGACCTGACAGTATCAGCCCCAGGCTCCTTAAGTCCTGCGCAGATGAACTGTGTGGAGTTATGGAGCATGTCTTCAACATGAGCCTGAAGCTGAGGGTGGTGTGGAGTACAGAGGACTGGCGCAGGACTTTGTGGACTGGTGTCAGTGGAACCACCTCCTCATCAACGCGGGGAAGACCAAGGAGATGGTGGTGGATTTCCGCAGACGCCACCCCACTGCCCCCTTACCAGTGAACATCCAGGGACGGGACATTGAGAGAGTGGACTCATACAAGTACCTGGGTGTTCATCTGAACCACAAACTGGACTGGACTCATAACACAGACGCACTGTACAGGAAGAGCCAGAGTCGGCTCTACCTCCTGAGGAGACTCAGGTCTTTTGGAGTGACAGGGCCACTCCTGAAGACCTTCTATAAATCTTTGGTGGCATCAGCTCCTGTACGGTGTGGCCTGCTGGAGCAGCAGCATCACAGAGAGGGAGAGGAGGAGGCTGGACCAAGTCATCAAGATGTCCAGCTCCGTCCTGGGCTGTGCTCTGGACTCGGTGCAGGAGGTGGGGGACAGAAGGGCCTGGCTAGATTCACATCTATGCTTGACCATGAGTGCCACCCCCTGCAGGACACTCTATCCCCTGCAGGACACTCTGTCCGCTCTGTAGAGCAGCTTCAGTGAGAGACTGATCCACCCTCGCTGTGTGAAGGAAAGGTTTCGCAGGTCTTTCCTTCCTGCTGCTGTCAGACTTTATAACAAACACTGTTAGTCCTGAACACTCGCAATACTGACCTAACCATGTGCAATTCCGTCATATGTGCAATTACTGTCGTTATTCATGTGCAATTACTGTGAAATTCATGTGAAATCCATGTGCCGTCGTGACACATATTCATGTGCAATTACTGTTGTGATCACATGCAATGGTATTTATGTATTTATTTATTTATTTTTATCTTTATTATTTTTCCCCCTCCATCCCTTGTTGGGAAATGCGAGGTTTTGTCTATGGGAGTTTTTGTTTATAGGAGATCTTCTACTGAGAGTGTTTTTCAAACTTCCTATAAGTGATCTGTTCTTTTCTTTCTTATCTTATCTGAGATTGTATATACCACTGCCTTTGTTTAGTTATGAGTTATCTCCTGCAGAGCCATCAAAATCACTTGGTCTATCCCGCTCTTGGTCCTCTGGAGTGGGATGGACCCAGTGATAGACTTAGATTAGAGCCGGAGCTGGCAAACAAGGAAGCAAGGGGCCACGACGGGGCCGGTTAGCTTAGCTGTATCATCGCTAGCCTGGCTCTCGGTGATGGTGTTCATGTTCAGTTTTTTAGGCATTTTCTAGAAATAAGCTCATTATATCATTTTGATCATTATATATGCTTCCATGTTTTCTCTGCTCGATGCCAACGATCTGACCCTTCTCAAACACACTGACATCTTTTCCATGACCATGGGATGTGTCGTTCCACATGGTTGTTTCAGAAATGAGAAGTCACTCACTGCATCAGTCGGGTTTAAATACTGAAAGAGCATCACCTGCAGCAGTTCTCAAGTGTTTGCTTAGTTGAATCCACAATGGACAGGCACTTCAAATTTTGGTTATTATGTTACATCCTGGTTGGATATGAGCAGCATATGTGACATACGTAGAGGTAATTCCATAACTGTTAACAAGCAACATGTTTATTTTCTTAAAGCAACACTATGTAACTTGCCATTATTGATAAGTGCTGTGAATATAGTGACTTTGAATTAAATATAAAAAAATGCTATTCATTTTCATAATTTATCATATTTCATCAATAAAATGCCAATAAAGCTTCACATGGAAAAATAAAGGTTTCTGTGTCAATCATGTTTTATTTATTGTGTTATTCAAATTGCATCGCTCGATTTGATGTTCCATCCCAGCTATAAAACATTTACATTTTTGGTATTGCTGTTTGTTGACGGCCCCTAAGCACGGCCCATACGGAGCAGTGTAAAATCAAGGTTGTGGTCGCTAGGATAATGTGAATTTGAGTATTTTGGCATGTGTATGATCTGTATAGGGGCTATTGACCTCAGAAGTCCAAATCTGTGAATAGTCCAAATCTGTCAATATGACGCTAACTTTACCGAACTAACTTTACCGAACTCTCCGCACGCGCCTCCTCCGCGGACCTGTACTTCCGGGGCTTCTACACACACCGACCTCTACTCCATAGTCAACGGGACCCATGCGCTCTCCTACTCAATCTCTTCTTCCCCTCATTCAACCGGCCGCCAGGCAGATCAGCTCGCACCACTGTTCCCGCCTAGGCACCGCGTCGCACCCCGTGTGCGTCTCCACACAGGTATACACCAGAGACCGGACCGCAGCCAGCCTGCAGTGGGCTATGAAGTCGAAAGGCATCTCTTTCAGACGCTACGATGATTAAATCTCCACCTGTCCTCAGCCTCCGCACTTCTTGGTTCCTTGTCCAGAGCGTGCGCAGCTGATAATGTCCCCATCTCTCCACTGGCCCGCAGCTTCAGATCAGGTTGTATAACCGCCTGCTCTCTTTCTTCTTAATCTTTCTCATCTCATAATTTCTCTCATTCCCCTCTTTGCAGTGCACTCAACCCCAGCGCATATGCATTCCTTCATCCCTTCATTTGTCCTCTACACCTACTGCTACAACCTATAGCTGAATCCAAGTTACCTGACGTAACTGTAGTTAGTAGTGTGTGACATAGAACAGGCTCTAAACCTTCTCAGCCAATCCCCCAACAAACTTTTTTGCCTCATGCTAGCTACAGGTATCTGTGGGCACTCTATCCCACCCCTTTTTTCATGCAATTAAAGCAGTTTCTCATCTTCACAATTGCATACCGGCTTGATGGCACCTCTAGTTACACTTTTATCCCAGCTCCTGCTATTCATGCTACCTCAGCTTAACACATTGCCCATGAACATCTGCCATATTCCATGCTAGCACTGCTCATGCTAGACATTTTCTGTCATGCACCCCTCATCCTATTCATCATTACCATTACTCCGACTCATGCTAGCATGCTACTTCGACTTACGTGCGCAACCGGGACCACATCTGCAGCCGAGGTATTGAAGCGTGGACATGTGTTTTCTTTTTTAAATGTTTTTACTGTTAGAACATAGAAAGAAAAAGAAGTAGAGCGAAGTATACAAATCAAAAAGGAACACAAGTAGCTCAGAACAATCAAATTAAACCAAATCAAGACACATCAAACAAAAAAAGATCCCATTTAGTCCAAAGTCTAGTAAATTTGTCAATTTCCAAATTAAGTTCAAAAGGATTTTTTTCCATCTTCTGTATGTCTATTACTATGGTAGTCCAGTCCATGTGTATGGATGCAGACTGTGCCATACACTTTTTTGTAATGGCCTTTTATCTTGTCACCAAGTGTATGCTCCAAATATATATATTATTGTGTCCATGTCAGAGGTTTTTTGGCCCAGATACATGCCGTAGTTTTGAAATTCAGTGGGATGATGTCTATGGCACTTTATTGATCTCTGTCAACATATCTGAGCAACAGGACAGTCCCAGAACACATGATAGTGGTTTGCCTCTAGACTGCCACAGTTTCTCCAACAGTTTGCATTTCCTTGTGAATAATGAGCACTTTTACATGGTATTATGAAAAAAACATGATACACCTTTCCAGCAGAATTCTCTCTAAACATGTGATTTTGAGGTCCTCCATTGAGATGTACTTTCCCACTCCTCAACTGTCAAAACAAAGTTACCTTATTTTTCTAATATGTTTTTGATATTTGTGATAAAATGAAGCCTGCGTAAATTCAGCCTACAAGACCTAACTCCACCCATCTATGTCCACTGCTACGCCAGGGCCACCTCTCCCCTGCCTCTGTCAAGGCACCCAAGTCGGGGGTCCGCCTGTCCGTCTGTGAGAGTCAGATCCCTCCTTCGCGTGGAACTCCTCCAGGTTTCTACTTTTCTCAGGAGGTTTTTTGTTGTTTTTCCTGGCCGAGAAGGAGGGTCTAAGGACAGGGGACCCTGGGACATTGCCCCTCACACCTGCTCCCCATCCCCCACGCCGTCTCTTCCTGTTTTCAAGCTTGCCACGTCAGCTTTTACTCTGTTGAGCCAGGCGTTGTTCTCAGCCCTGACAAGTCTTTGTGGCAGGAGCTGCGCTGGTCATGTTAGCCATGTTAGCCTCATTAACTTGTGAGACAGTCTGTCTTCCACCGCTATAGTCTGTCAGCTTAGATTCTTTAGCTCCCTTGTTTACTCATCTTTTGCTCCTTGTTTCTTTGGGTTATGTGGCTGAAACTGAGATTTTTAAGGCAAATTTCAGTAATTATTTGGGGAGCCTGTCTCAAACTTAAAAATGTATATTTTTTTATTAATAATTCATAGTATTCATAGTACTACATCTGCAGGTTGTCTACACTAAATTACCTGATGTTCCCTAGCCTCTGCTCGCACCTTAGTGGTTCTTTGGCCTGCTGTAAACTGGGACAAGAGAGTGGTCGGACAACGTGTTTGGCTGTTTAGCACACTGAGTTCTCTGTACATGTAAACATACCCAGTAAGGCCAGTAAACTTTAATAGTTTATAATAAGATTGGCTCCAGCAGCTCCTCTCCTGCCTGCGTGGAGAGGACTTGAGCTGCTAATGCCACCATCGACCCCACCCACATCCACCTCCCACACTGGAAGGCAAGCGTTTACCAAGAAGAGCCGCACTGCTGCTTCTCTTGCTGCTGGATGACGGTCATTTCTGCCTGAAAGCCTCCTCCTCATCTCCTCCTCATCTCACAGCACATGGAATTTAACTTCACAAATGACACAGCTGTGTACACTGCAGGAGGAGCGTCACTGCAACTACTGGGGATATGGAAATAGCGTTATTTTGTCCGACTCCATATTTTCACAGGTTTTAATGGAACACGTTAGAAGAGCAATTTCCAAATACATAGAATTCCATTTTTCAGCCAACCTCATTCAGGTGATAGGTTAACACAGCCAGTGCACAAACTCAAGGGCACGCATTGCATGTTCTGCTCTATCTAGCGCTAACTTCTCAGTCCGCTAATTTTCGTGCTACAGTATGTGGTGATCATAGAAAGGAGTACTTAAAATATTAATTTACACTTAAATGACACATTTAAGTGTAAATCACACTTTTTAGACCATTCTGCATTTGAATATTCACATTTAAATGCAGAAGAGCCTTGAATCAGAGGCGACAAAAACTCCTAACTTGGGACAGTCCAACCACCTCCTCTAATTTAACTTCTGCAGATGACAGAAAACTGTCCCAGCAACTCTGCACCTTCTATTCTATATTTGACACCCCCTCCCCCACTGTGGCCACCTCTGCCAACCCAACCTCGGTCCCCCTTACCTCCAACACCACTCTCACAGTTCAGGAACAGGAGGTAAGCAGACTATTTTGGAAATCCAACCCGCTAAAAGCTTCTGGACCAGACGGTGTCACTCCGGCCATCTTAAGACACTGTGCAGGTGAGCTGGCCCCCGTCTTCACTTGCATTTTTAAAACCTCCCTGGAGTCATGCCATGTCCCAGCTTTCTTCAAGTTGTCCATCATTGTCCCTGTCCCCAAGAAGCCCCGGATCACTGGACTTAAAGTCATATCATGCTTTTTTTCCCGTTTCGTAGTCTATCCTAAGTATTATTATATTGAAACTAACCGCGGTTGCTCTCTTCCTCATTCACACACGGGGCAACAGACTCGCAGCACCACTCACCCTACCTCCCTCTTTCCCCCTCTGCGCAGCCGGGTAGAGGAGGAAGGGAGAGGAGGGAGGGAGAAGAGGAATGGTGAGGCGCGGTTGTGGTGATGACGCGCGGTTTTGGCTACCCCCCGTCAATGTGCAGATTCAACGAAAGGATATACAGTGAACCCTCGTTTATCGCGGGGGTTACGTTCCAAAACGAACCCGCAATAGACAAAATCCGCGAAGTAGAAACCTTTAGTTTTTTACAGTTATTATACAATGAAATACTCCATAAAACATTGAAGCTCACGCTCGCCGCTCTCACCGGCCTCGCAAACTTCAATTTGGCAAGCGGTTTTACGTACGTGTACATATTAATCCATAACGTTATTGACACACAGGTAGAGAAGACGCGGAGAGACTGTTTAGCCAATCAGAATGCAGAACACAATGCATGATGAAAATCCGCGAAGCAGCGAGACCGCGAAAAGTGAACCGTGTTATAGCGAGGGATCACTGTAGTCTGTTCTGTAGCTAAAAACTGCAGGAATCAATCAAAAAAACACTTTGGGCACACATATAAGGCACAAATAGCACTGTAAGAAGGTTAAGAGCTCTGAAAAGTCGATTTTGCACAATATGGGACCTTTAATGACTACAGAACTGTGGCGCTGACGTCTGTAGTCATGAAGTCATTTGAGTGCCTGGTCTTCCCCCACCTCAAGTCCTTCACCTCCCCCCTGCTGGACCCCCTGCAGTTCGCCTACAGAGCCAACAAGTCTGTGACACTCCGCTACATCCTGCAGCATCTGGATTCCCCAGGAACCTATGCCTCCTCTGCTCCAGGACAAGCTGTCCCAGCTCAACGTGCCTGACTCCACCTGCAGGTGGATCACTGACTTCCTGACAGATCGGAGGCAGTGCGTGAGGCTGGGCAAGAATGTCAAACACTCGGACTATCAGCACAGGAACTCTATAGGGCTGTGTACTCTCCCCCCTGCTCTTTTCCCTGCACACAAACTGCTGCACCTCCAGCCATGACTCGTGGACTTCAGGAAAGTCACAGCCCCCCTTCCCCATCACAGACCCCCCATCACCACCGTGGACTCCCTCCACTTTCTGGGCACCACCATCACCCAGGACCTCAGCTCCCTCATCAAGAAGGTCCAGCAGAGGATGTACTTCCTGCAGCAGCTGAGGAAAGCCAAGGTGCCAGAGGAGATGATCGTGCAGTTCTACACGCCATCATTGTGTCCATCCTCACCTCCTCCATCACCATGTGGTACGCTGGAGCCACAGCCAGAGACAAACAGAGACTACAGCGCCCTCTGCTGAGAAGATTATCGGCTGCAGGACCTGTATGTCTCCAGGGCTCTGGGACGTGCAGGTCGGATCACCTTCTCACCCTGGACATGGACTATTTGAGCCACTCCCCTCAGACAGGAGGCCACTCCCCTCAGGCAGGAGGCTAAGGGTCCATCCGGACCAGAACCTCCTGCCACAAGAACAGTTCTTAAAGCTCTAAAGACGTTCTATGCATAAACTGACATCAACGGAATACGAACTGTGATGAACTTGTTATGTGAACCTATTTATTCAAATTCGTAGACTGTTAAATAAATTACATCTTGTCATGGAACTGGAATCTGCTCTTATTTATTTTAATGCAAAGCTTATTTAAAAAATAATATTACAACCTCGCTCATGCCACACCACTGTTACTCTCCAGTTTATCTCCAGTTCCACAGTCCCAGGCCGTTTCTCAATACTCAAGAATGCAAGTACGTACTTATGTTCTCGGCAAGTACGTTCTTCGGAAGAACGAGAAAACGCAGCCCGAGTTCTGAGAAAGGGAACATTCGCGCTTGAGGCTAATGAGCGGCTATTAGCTCGGCTCAGCTCGTTGGCTCGTCCACGTAAATGATGCTCCGTTTGAGGATTATGATACAAATACACTAAAAAGCCAAGTACTGAAAATAACTACTTTTTGTTCAATATCAAGGTACTATTAGATATTTTGTTTTTTTTTATTTATTTATTTAAATCTAAATTATTAAATTATTATTTAAATCAGTTTGTTCTAAAAACACCAACATTTTATTCTACCACTAATAATTAAGTGACTTTCACAAAAACCTTTGACCATTATTTGGTTTGGAGCTCTCTTCACTGCTCACCTTTATGGGTTGACAAAACTCTTTAGACAGATATAGGATTATATATTTAAGCAAGCCTGAACTAAATGGGAAAGGAAACGATTATGAAGTCCTAATAAATGTAGAGCATTAGTTCATTTTAAGTTTAAAATTGTGTATATAGTGATTAGTTAACTACCTTATTGTAAGGCAACATTAGCATTTAAGAAAAAAAATAATTTGGAAAATGTAGCCATATCATGAAAAATATCATTATTACAGGGAACAGCTGAACAGGAGTGTGCTGGAGTCTGTTCTGGACCTGCTTCTTTCTGCAGTTCTGTTGTCTCCTCTGAAATCCCTCAAAAACTGAGGCAGATGTTGCATTCATGTGATCTCAGACATACTTACTCATCCATGTGTATTATTCCTATAATCCCAAAATGATTCCAATCACTTTGGAGTCTGGAAGTCAGAGTCCAAAACTTGCAGAGTTGAAATAATGTTGCGTTCAAGACACAAGTTTTTCAGAGTTTGCAAGATCAGATGAATGCCACAAGAGGGGCTGGTCCTTGTCCTCCTGTAGGTCTGCAGGAGCCTCCAGAGCAGGAGCATCCAGAGCAGGAGCCTCCAGAGCAGGAGCATCCAGAGCAGGAGCATCCAGAGTCGGAGCATCCAGAGCAGGAGCATCCAGAGTAGGAGCATCCAGAGACGGAGCATCCAGAGCAGGAGCATCCAGAGCAGGAGCATCCAGAGCAGGAGCATCCAGAGTCGGAGCATCCAGAGCAGGAGCATCCAGAGCAGGAGCATCCAGAGGCAAGGCAAGTTTATTTGTAGAGCATAATTCGCACAAAATGCAATTCAAAGTGCTACAGGAAAAATGCATTAACCTCACAAAGACAGAAATCACACAAAAAAAATGTAAGGCATAAAAGAGAAGTGTGCAAGGAACCGGTCTCACATCTTCAGGAAGACTGTTCCAGATTTTAGCTCCATAAAACTGAAACACAGATTACCCTTGTCCTGACTCAGCAGGCGGCCGGTCCATGTTTAGTCCGGACTCTGCACCAGCAGGCGGCCGGTTCATGTTTAGTCCTGACTCTGCACCAGCAGGCGGCCGGTCCATGTTTAGTCCTGACTCTGGGCACCAGCAGGAGGCCGGTCCATGTTTAGTCCTGACTCTGGGCACCAGCAGGAGGCCGGTCCACGTTTAGTCCTGACTCTGGGCACCAGCAGGAGGCCGGTCCATGTTTAGTCCTGACTCTGGGCACCAGCAGGAGGCCGGTCCACGTTTAGTCCTGACTCTGGCACCAGCAGGAAGCCGGTCCACGTTTAGTCCTGACTCTGGCACCAGCAGGAGGCCGGTCCATGTTTAGTCCTGACTCTGGGCACCAGCAGGAGGTCGGTTCCTGAGGTCCTCCTACTTTAGTGCTAGGCCATCGAGAGACTTGTACACAAGTAAAGCTGCTTTAAAGTATATTCTCTGAGCCAGATAAGATAAGATAAGATAAGATATTCATTTATTGTCCCAATTTCAATGATGCAACGCCGGTAGATACAGAGGTAGATACAGAAGAAAAGAACAGATCACTTATAGGAAGTTTGAAAAACACTCTCAGTAGAAGATCTCTTATAAACAAAAACTCCAGATGGGGCAGTGCAGAGACCTGAGAACAGGACTAATGTGATGGTACTTTCTGGTTCTAGTCAGGACCCGAGCAGCAGAATTCTGGATGTACTGCAGCTGTTTTACAGCTCGTTTGCAGAGGCCAGTGAGCAGGCCATTACAGTAGTCTAATCTACTGGAGACAAACGCATGGATAAGTCTTATTTAGGTACTGCACTTTTGATTAGCAATGTTTTTCGTAAAATACCTGGGCTTTTAGTAAAAAGCTGCTGATGTTATTGATTTGATGTGGCTGTTAAAGTTCAAGTCTGAGTCCATTATTACCCCCAGATTTCTAACTTGGTTTGTAGGTTTTAGAGCGAGACTCTGGAGGTGACCGCTAACAAACACTTTCTCTTTGTTTCTGTGGCCAAAGACGATGATTTCTGTCTTGTCTTGAGTTGAGCTGGAGAAAGTTGTTTTTTTATCCACACACTGATCTGTTGTATGCAGTGAGAGAGTGAATCCACTGAATTTGATGGATCCGAGGCTGGATCCACCGGGGTGAACTCGAATACATTGTGGCTGAGCTGTGGAGATATAAGCAAGGCCACACCAGCCCTCCGCTGTGGAGCGCCAACTATATCTAGTCGGTACTGCTCAACCTCCCGCACCAGCTAGGACTTTGGTTTCTGTGTCCAAAGATCCGGTTGTCAAGACCCCTGCAGGCGGTGGGTCCACGGGAGGATGGCCCCATGGGGAAAAATCCGCCCACCAGATGCCCCTCTCGTCATAGTGACTTCAGCGTAGTGCCTCTTTTGGGGGAAAATATATTGAAATTTGTTCAAAGGCACAAGTGAATTGTTAATCTCACTGTTTAGTATTTTTTTTTTAAATAATAATTGTTCATTGCAATATGTTTGGTTTATGGTAGAAACCTGTAATTATGTAGTTAATTAGCTTGTGGAAGGGGCCTCGAGCTAGGTTCCTTCCCTATGCATGACTGTGTCTTACGAAGAAGGTAATTATGAGCACTTGTTTTGAGTTATGAAGCATAATCAGATGTTGTATGTAAATATTGTAAATAATTGGCCATTGTCTTTCATATAGAACTCTTCAAACTTTCTGGGCAATACGTTTGAGTAAACGCAACTTTATGGAAAACTCTGTTGCGAATTCTGGTTGGTAAATGTCTGGGCTCATAGCTCATACATTGCTCATCAAGTAATGTATTATTTGATTTCCGGTCATTTTAAAATGTTGATTTAAATCTGGTCGAGGTTGCATGTTGGCTTTGGTTGGCTAATGACTAATGCTATCCTTCATTTTCTGTAATAAAAGTAAATGACAATCTTTTGTATGAAATTCAGTTCATCATGAATGTATCAATCAGCTGGCCCGTAGGCACATATTGTGCCCAGCTTGCAAACTTCATGTGGCTCGGTGTTGACCCAGCAAGATGGGCTGATCTTTATGCCCGGTTCCTTGGCCCAAAACTGGAGAACACACTGTGCGTTCAGTATTTTCTTACTGTCTCCAGCTGGTTCAGATCTGGTTAATACACCGCACAGCAACTGAAATGTAGGATCCGGTTCACATACTGTGAATCTAATGAAATGTAAACTTGGTTCTAGCCCGGATCCGGTTCATTCAGGCTATTGTGCCTTCCTGTCACACTCAGTTCTGTTCAGATCTGTCTCAAAACGCAGATGAAACGTGTCAAAATTGCAAAAACGGTGCAAATCAATACAAATTAATTTAAGGAACATTTGAGTTTCAATTCTTGAATAATTAAAGTTTTGAATAACAGTTCCAACAGAATAAACATTTTGCTTTCAATGTATATCTACTATTGCCGCTTTAATCTAACAAATACAATCAGATTTACAAATGTGGAAACCTTTATAAACAGAGAATGAATGTGTAAACAGTGCACAATGTAGTTGTAGACCTTGTTATAGAATATTCCATCTCATGGTCTATACAAGGACACCTCCACTTCTACCATTGTGGACATTTCTATTTGGTTAGCTCTATCTGTGATGTGTCATCCCACAGAATGTGTCTTTCTCCAACATAATTTGTCTTCTGTTTGTGTCTCCTTGGTCAACTCGTCTCACTGAAGTGGTCAGCTCTGCACTTCTCCTTGTATCCAGGCCAGCTTGTCCCCACACTGTCCTTCTGAACTACTATAAACCTCATAGTCAGGCTTGAATAGCCAATACTAGCGCAGTGTGTTGACTATTCACGTCCCCCTGTCCCAGACCTTAATTACAGTCCCAGTACATAAACTTGGACTGCCTCAGACCTCCAGAGTCTCCTGCCTCTGCACAACTCTAGGACTCGTTAGGACAACACGTGTTTTTCCATAACAGACCTCATCAAAATATGTTCAAATTAAAATACGTCTCAAGGTTACACTTACTTTTTTTAATTCTTTATTAGAGTTCTGTAATTACAAATGAATCATCCCAAAAACACATGTCCGAGTTAGAGACAGGACATGTATCTGACATTAGCATCTGCAAACCCAACTGAGTGAAGGGAGCGAGACCAAATGAATTTACACAGAATGTTTATTTCATGTGACAATTTTTGTTTTACAGTCATGGTGAGTTCTGTTAACGTTGTCTACAAGTATGAGTTAAAGACAGTGAAGAGCTGTTTCTGACAAAGTTTCTGACAAAGCAGGGGGTACATCCTCTGCTGGGCCTTCTTGATGAGAGAGCTGATGGGGGGCTCCCACTTGAGGCTGGGGGATGATGGTGCCGAGGAAGCGGAAGGATTTCACGGTGGTGATGGGGGAGTATATCATGGTGAGAAGGGGCTGGGGACCACTGTTTTCTGGGCGTTGTTACCGGTTGTTACCGCTGCACCAGGACACCAGCCGGTCCACCTCCCTCCTGTAGACCAACTCATCCCCGTCCGAGATGAGCCCGATGAGGGTGGTGTCGTCCGCAAACTTGATCAGTTTTACGGAGTCATGGCTGGAGGTGAAGGGAAAAGAGCAAGGGAGAAAGTACACAGCCCTGGGGAGCTCCCGTGCTCATAGTCAAAGTGTTTTTTGTTAATTTTTTATCTGTGTGCAGATTTAATCTAAAAATATATGTTTATGTTTATTATTACAGTACAATGTATGATTAGATAATACATGGTATTGCTAATTAGAAAACACTTGGACATCAGAGTTTACTGTGAACGTTGTAAATAATGTCGTCCTTTGCATTTGCATTGGTTCCTTTGACTTTAATTTGAAAAATGTGATGAATTAAATGGAACTAACTTTCACAGACAAATTGAGGTTGAAAGTGAAGTGTGTTTAAGTGTTTGTGCTACAGATGCAGAGGCTCTGGAGACGAGAAAGAGACAAAATGGGCTTTAAAAAAAGACAAAATTAGGCTTTAATAAATGTACGTGCCCTCCAGCTCCTTCCTGCCTCTCCATCATTGGTCAGATGGACTCAGCTTTCTTCTACGTTAAAGACTGACTACCAGCAGCTGAAAACATCCAAATTAAATGTTGCTGCTGTATGTTCTTCAAATGTTTTGAAAGGAAAAACTTTAAGCCTTTGGAGGCTTGCCCTGTATGACACAGTAGTCAAAGTGATGTATAGATTTGATCAGAGCTGGTGCAGTCTGTAGTGATGCTTGTAAATGAGGCGTTGGTAAGGAGACCCAATCTTGCGACCTCTGAAGGACTGTATAATTTCTGGATATATATTTCCCCAATCTTCCCAGGTTGTCCGGCCAGAACAAAGGAGGACGTCAGCTTTGCTTATCACTCTTTATTTTGCTTGATGTTTGAGGTTTTATTTTTGGTTTCTACAATACAGAAGTACAGTGAATAATGGATATTAACACACAATAATTCAATGAATATGGACAGATAAACATAGAATATATAGACAGTAAAGGTGTGAATAGTTAGCTACGTTAAAACAAGTTCAAATGGGAAATAAACAGTATAAAAGCAGCAACATTCACAACAACATAACAGAGCAATGATCTCCAGCCATTTTCTCGCCAAAAACTATACATTCCGAGCGTCCTTGAACGCATCACTACTAGCGCCAGCGGAGTGATGCTGGCCTATGGGCCGTGAACGCATCGTCGGCGCAGATTACACTGCCGAGATGGAGCCGGATTAATAAAACAAACTAACTACAGGTAATGACTAATAATAGCACAGTTAAAACAGACAAAGACGAAGCATTAAGAGGGATAACTCACATTCTCAAGGACCAAACACACAGGAAAAGCACACGACGAACGGGAAGCAGACGGGGGCACCGTGCCATACGAAGGGGGGAAACAACACAACAACTTTGCTAAACGCACAGAAGTCCCGTCAGGTGCTGAACTATGATTGGTGGAGAGTAAGAATACGTGATTGGCTGGACTATAGCTGGAGATCAGGTTACAAATAGTAAATAGAAACGTAAAAGAATAGCACTAATGATAAACTAATAACTAAACCGGAGTGACTAAATAAATTATGAACAAATCAAACACTATATTTACATGCAAACACTAGACCCTTGTTAACAATGCTGACCTGGAAAGACTTTCACTACAGAATCATAAAAGTATTTACCAATTGAAGTGAGCTGGAGCCAGGAGAAGGATGTGAGGAGAATTGGGCTCAACAAGTGGAGACATATTTAACAATTAGTACATGTAGTAGAAGGATCTTTTGTCGACACAAAAATAGATTTAAAGAAATTAAATAGAGTTCTAGTTTTGGGTTAACTGATAAAATCTCATCAAGGCCAGAGAGTAAACCATGTGAATTTAAGATTGATTGCTATTTTGCTATAATGAATTAGTATTTTTGGCTATATATATATATATATCTGAAATCTGAAATCTGAAAATCACATTTTTAAAGAATTTATCTGCAAATAATGGTGGAAAATGAGTATTTGGTCAATAACGAAAGTTCATCTCAATACTTTGTTACGTATCCTTTGTTGGCAATGACAGAGGTCAAACGTTTTCTGTAAGTCTTGGCCCATTCCTCCATGCAGATCTCCTCTAGAGCAGTGATGTTTTGGGGCTGTCGGTGGGCAACATGGACTTTCAACTCCATCCAAAGGTTTTCTAGGGGGTTGAGATCTAGAGACTGGCTAGGCCACTCCAAGACCTTGACATGCTTCTCACAGAGCCACTCCTTTGTTGCCGCGGCAGTGTGCTTGGGATCATCGTCATGCTGAAAGACCCAGCCACGTTTCATCTTCAATGCACTCAAAATCTCACAATACATGGCCCCATTCATTCTTTCATGTACATGACCAGTCGTCCTGGTCCCTTTGCAGAGAAACAGCCCCAAAGCATGATGTTGTCACCCCCATGCTTCACTGTTGCTATGGTGTTCTTTGGATGCAACTCAGGACTCACTCTCCTCCAAACACCACGAGTTTTGTTTGTACCAAACAGTTCTACTTTGGTTTCATTTGACCATATGACATTCTCCTAATACTCTTCCGGAACATGCGAATGCTCTCTAGCAAACTTCAGACGCGCCCGGATATGTACTGGCTTAAAGGCGTAATGGACAATATTTTCGCCAATTTGAGAACACAAGCGTGCCGAAGCCAAAAGAAGCATCTCTTGTCTCTGTAGATTTCCCTCTCTTCTGAGCCAGCTCGAACTGTCTTTCTTTGTCTCAATTTTGTCCTGTACATTGAGGGAACTATATTATGATAGATCCATGCGCTTGGACACTAGGAAACATGCTGTTCCCCTGGGAATGAACGACGTGCGTTCTATGATTGATACGTGGCAGGACTAATCGGCAGTCCACACCAGAAGGAAATGAGACTCAGATTTGGGCCAAAAAATCGTCCATTACACCTTTAAGCAGGGGGACACTGCAAGATCTGAGTCCCTGGCGGCGTAGTGTCTTACTGATGGTAGCCTTTGTAACGTTGGTCCCAGCTTTCTGCAGGTCATTCACTAGGTCTCCCCGTCTGGTTCTGGGATTTTTGCTCACCATTCTTGTGATCATTTTGACCCCACGGGCTAAGATCTTGCGTGGAGCCCATGATCGAGGGAGATTGGCTGTTGTCTTGTAAGATTATTGCTCCGACAGTAGATTTCTTCACACCAAGCTGCTTGCCTATTGCAGATTCTGTCGTCCCAGTCTTGTGCAGGTCTACAATTGTGTTTCTGGTGTCCTTCGACAGCTCTTTGGTCTTCTCCATAGTGGAGTTTGGAGTGTGACTGTTTGAGGTTGAGGGCAGGTGTCTTTTATACTGCTAATCAGTTCAAACGAGTGTATTTAATACAGTACTGAGTGGAGGACAGAGAAGCCTTAAGTTACAGGTCTGTGACAGCCAGAAATTTTGCTTGTAAAACTGTTAAAATAATAACAATAGTAAGACTCTTTTTTACAGCTGTTATTTGGACAGAGAATATTGCACCAAGATGATTGTTCTGCCTATTCTTAAGTTTTAAGTTGTCACAGGGTTTGTACATTAGCCTACAGCGCCCTCTTGTGTTTGCACAGTGCTATTCTTTGTTTTCTTCAAAATCCAAGATGGCTGATATTGACAATATTTGTCAATATATTATTATATATATTATAATATTTGCTGCTGCTCCAGCAGACCACACCGTACAGGAGGGCTGATGCCACCACAGAGTCGTAGAAGGTCTTCAGGAGTGGCCCTGTCACTCCAAAAGACCTGAGCTCCTCAGGAGGTAGAGCAGACTCTGGCTCTTCCTGTACAGTGCGTCTGTGTTATGAGTCCAGTCCAGTTTGTGGTTCAGATGAACACCAGGTACTTGTATGAGTCCACTCTCTCAATGTCCCTTCCCTGGATGTTCACCGGTGAGGAGGCAGTGGAGTGGTGTCTGCGGAAGTCCACCACCATCTCCTTGGTCTTCCGCGCATTGATGAGAAGGTGGTTCCGCCACAGTCCACAAAGTCCTGCACCAGTCGTCTGTACTCCGCATCATCGCGCGGTGTCTTGGGCAGGGGTACCAGACAGGTACCTCTTCCAGACCTGTGGTACCACCCTCAGCCTCAGGCTCATGTTGAAGAAATGCTCCATAACTCCACACAGTTCATCTGCGCAGGACTTAATAAGCTTGGGGCTGATGCCGTAAGGTCCTACTGCCCTCCTTATTTTAATCCTTCCTATTAATCCTATCAAACAAAAAAGTCACCTCACCCTCCGCGGGTGGTCCCCTTTCAAGCTCGGGTCCTCTACCAGAGGCCTTGGAGCTTGAGGGTTCTGCGCAGTATCTTTGCTGTTCCTAGCATTGCACTTTTCTGGACCGAGTTTCCGATGTCTTTCCTGGGATCTGCTCAAGCCATTTTTCCAGTTTGGGGGTCACTGCCCCAAGTGCTTCAATCACTACGGGCACCACTGATACCTTCACGCTTTAGGCCTTCTCCAGCTCCTCTCTGAGGCCTTGGTATTTCTCTAGTTTCTTGTGTTCCTTATTCCGGATGATACCAACCCCATGGGACTGCGATGTCCACCACCACGGCTTTCCTCTGACCCGTGTCAAGTCTGTCTGTATCTGGAAGTCCCAGAGGACCTTGTCTCTGTCGTTCTCCACCACCTTTGGAGGTGTTTCCCACCTTGTCTTTGGGGTCTCCAGCCCGTACTCTGAGGATATGTTTCTGTACACTATGCCAGCCACCTGGTTATGGTGCTCCATGT
This sequence comes from Eucyclogobius newberryi, assembly GCF_026437365.1. Lineage (NCBI taxonomy): Eukaryota > Metazoa > Chordata > Actinopteri > Gobiiformes > Gobiidae > Eucyclogobius > Eucyclogobius newberryi. Next base: position 10,224,375 of record NW_027315735.1, read on the forward strand.
ATGCTGTCCCTGCCAGAATCTTGCACCCTGCAATTTTGTGCGGGATGGTCTCAGGGCCTCCTTTGCGCAGCTTACACCTTGAGTCTTTGAGTCAGGTGTGGTAGATCTGGGCCTCTATTGATCTGGTGTTCAGGGCCTGCTCCTGTGCTGCCATGAGCAGGACCTCTGTGCTGTCCTTCAGACCGGCTCTTTCTAACCATTGGTAGGATTTTTCCTCCCTTGATGGTCTCTCCAGCACCTCATCATCCTCATACACAAATAAATGGATAGAACTGCATGATGAATGACACTAGGGTGGTCCTGCCACCTTGTTTATCACATATTACACAAAAAGAAGAGATCAAATAAATTCTAGAGGAGCAACAAAGTCCAAACATGATAACCTTCCATGGGTAAAACAATAAGCTTTTGCGCTCATTTTTAATATAACTATTTGAAAGTATCGTTAGCTAAATGAGTTGCTGATAATGCTCTATTCTAGGCATGTTCTAAACACGTTCCCAAGGAAACTGCACAAGCTTTAATACTAAAATAACAGTAGACTATCATTAACTGCAAAAACAAACCAACAAAAGGTCATATTAAGATGAACACAGCAATCCAATGCTATGCTAAGTGGTAAACTATCACATAGTTTTAATTTGTTATCCTTGTCATAGAAGGCCAAAGTGAATGTTTAAGACACAAAACTATTTAAATATTGGTTTGGTCATTGTCATTAAAGGCAAGTTTATTTGTAGAGCACATTTCATACACAAGGCAATTCAAAGTGCTTCACACAGCAGGAAAAATGTATTCAAATCACAAAGAAATTACAGAAACTGAAATACAATAAAATTAACTGAATTAAAAATTATCAATCCAACTGATTGTCTAAACTAATAAAATCACAAACAAAAGAGAAGAGTGCAAAGAAAAAAATCTTTCAGTCATATGCGCAGCTAAACAAAACTGTTTTTAGCTTAGATTTGAACATTGTCAGAGTAGAAGCCTGTCTCACATCTTCAGGAAGACTGTTCCAGATTTTAATGCATAAAACTGAAACGCAGATTCCCCATGTTTTGTCCTGACTCTGGGCACCAGCAGGAGGCCGGTCCCTGAGGTCCTCAGAGTCCGAGATGGTTCATATGGCACTAACATATCCAAGATGTACTTTGGTGCTAGGCCATGGAGAGACTTGTACACAAGCAGAGCTGCTTTAAAGTCTATTCTCTGAGCCACAGGGAGCCAGTGCAGAGACCTGAGAACAGGACTAATGTGATCATACTTCCTGGTTCTAGTCAGGACCCGAGCAGCAGCGTTCTGGATGTACTGCAGCTGTTTTACAGCTCGTTTGGAGAGACCAGTGAGCAGGCCATTACAGTAGTCTAATCTACTGGAGACAAACGCATGGATAAGTCTCTCTAAATCTGGTTTAGACACTATATTTTTGATTTTGGCAATGTTTTTTAGATGGTAAAAAGCTGCTGATGTTATTGATTTGACGTGGCTATTAAAGTTCAAGTCTGAGTCCATTATTACCCCCAGATTTCTAATTTGGTTTGTAGGTTTTAGAGCGAGACTCTGGAGGTGACCGCTAACACTTTCTCTTTGTTCAGCTGGAGAAAGTTGTTTTGCATCCACAAACTGATCTGTTGGATGCAGTGACAGAGTGAATCTACTGGTCCATAGTCACCTGCCAATAGTGAAACAGATCTGAGTGTCGTCTGCATAATTGTGATAGGACACATTTTCACTGCGTATCAACTGACCTAACGGCAGCATGTAGAGGTTGAACAGAAGGGGACCCAGGACTGACCCTTGGGGCGCTCCACAGGTCAGGGTCATGTGGTCTGAGACACAGCTACCAATTTCAACAAAGTACTTCCTGTCTTCCAGATATGACCTTAACCAGTTTAGGGCAGTGCCAGTGATGCCCACCCAGTCTAGTCTCTGTAAGAGGGTCCCATGATCAACAGTGTCAAAAGCAGCACTCAGATCTAACAGAATTAAGACTGAGGCTTTGCCCGTGTCAGTGTTCAGGCGGATGTCATTTGTCACCTTGACAAGAGCAGTCTCAGTGCTGTGATGAAGTCTAAAACCTGACTGAAAAACATCAAATGAGTTGTTTATTAAGAGGAAATCTGTGAGCTGTTGGTAAACAACCTTTTCAAGGACTTTGCCCCAAAATGGCAGATTAGAGATGGGCCGGTAATTACTCAGTACTGCGGCATCAAGACTGCTCTTCTTTAGGAGAGGCTTTATGACCGCAGTTTTCAAAGACATTGGGAATGTTCCAGATTGAAGCGACATGTTAACTATGTGAGTGAATGGTGCTAACAAACTGTTCAGCACAGACTTTAGAAATCTGGTGGGTAACACATCGAGGCAGCATGTAGATGAACTCAGACTGGTTATGATCTCATGGACAGTTTTGTCAGTTACTGGTGCAAAGTGAGTTAGCTCTAAGTGTCTTGGTGGTTTTAGGGTAATTTTTTGCATTGTGGGATTTATAGCATTTTTAATGCCCTGAACTTTGTCATTAAAGAATAATGCAAACTCATTACACTTGGATGTGGAAATGAGTTCTAACGGCAGCTGAGCTGGAGGGTTTGTTAATCTGTTTACTGTGGCAAACAGGACACGCGAGTTGTTACTGCAGCTTCCAATCATTTCAGAAAAAATATCTTTCTCTAGTTCTACATAAGATTAGGTTGTACATGTTCAGCTTCTCTTTGTAAATCTATTTTTGAACCTGGAGCTTTGACTTGCGCCATTTCCGTTCAGCCCTGCGGCACTCCCTTTTCTGTGCCCTGACCGAATCATCATTTCTCCACGGCGCCTTCTGCTCATTTTTAACCATTTTAGCCTTTATAGGGGTGATGGTGTCCAGAACATTCAAAACACTAGATGTAACAGAGTTCAACAAATCATTTACATTAGAACATGAGACATTTTCAAAGTTTATCATTTCCATAAACAGTGCACCTGTGCCATCACTTATGTGTCTCCTCTGAACAACTGCAGGACCAACCGGTGGTTTGGGAGAAACAGACAGGTCAAAGAAGACACAGAAATGATCAGACAGAGCAACATCGATCACATTAACATTTGAAATATTTACCCCCTTTGTAATTATGAGCTCTAGAGTGTGTCCTTTGCTGTGGGTGGGGCCTCTCACATGCTGAGTAAGACTGAAGGTTTCAAGGACAGCGTCAAGCTCTTTAGCGTTTCTGTCACAAATATTATCAACATGCACATTGAAATCACCTGTAATGACCAAACCATCAAAGTCTGTGCATACGACTGAAAGCATCTCAGTAAAATCATCAATACAACTTGGGCAGTGCTGGGGGGCTTGTATAAAACAATGAAGAGAATGGATGGAGACCGTTTTAGCTCCATTTTAAAGGATACATACTCAAATGATGAAAACACCCCAAAAGACAACCTGCGGGTAATTATTTCATCTCTAAAGACAGCACAGACTCCATCCCCTTTTTTGTTTTCTCGTGTTTCAGATTCAAACTTAAAGTTAGGTGGAGCAGATTCTATCAGAACTACATTTCCTGTGTTTTTGTCAAGCCATGTTTCAGTTAAAACATAAAATCAAGATTATAAGAAGAAATAAAATTATTAATTAAGAGAGATTTGTTACATAAGGATCTGACATTTAGCACAGCAAGTTTCAGACTAGTTTCAGTGGGACTGGGCTTTATCTTTTCACAGGGAATGTGAATCACATTTCTCAGATTGGGCCTGACTCGCATTTTGTTTTTCCATCTGTGTGATGATGTGACTACAGAAATAGCACTAGGGGGGGCTCTTTTTACATAGGGCCCCGGGTTGATTTGATTTTTAATGTGACAATAAGTCCCGGCAACGCTGAGACCCAGTGCATCCTAGCTATGGGAGATACCAGGTGAAAGGCGAGGTTGGATGGGTGGTGGGGCTTTTGTAGCCAAGGAGAGTTTGGGACCAGGTGAGAGGCGAGGGGGGGTGGGTGGTGGGGCTTTTGTTGGTGTAGTCGGCTTGTGCAGGGAAGAGTTGATAATTATTGACATAGCCCTTGCTAGATTGGGCGTGAGTGGAGCAATCTTAATGCCTGATTTGCTCAGACTTTCAAAATGGCTGGGAAGGCCCATGGGTGAGAGTGGAGATGAGAAGGAGAATGATGAATCTTTAGTGGGAGTAGATGTTGCAGTGGAAACCCAGGGCTGGTGTGAAGGCAGGGGCGATGACAGGGATGTTGTTGGGCCTGTCACAGATGGGTCCAAGGCCTTTGACGATTGTTCCTTTGCTGGAGGCGGTGGAGGTGAATGTGGAGCAGCTGGAGCTGAATCCTTTGCTGGTGGTGGTGGAGCAGCTGCTGATGAATCCTTTGGTGGAGGCTGAGGTTGTGATGCTTTTGATGTTGAAACATTGGCTCGGTCTCTGGCTGATGGAGCAGGAATTCTTCTCTCATTCCTCTCTTCTCTAACTATCTGCTCAGGACCCTGTCCAGGCCCAGTCCAATGCCTCAGAGCGTGGAGCAGGTTCTCTGTCAGCACCCTCACTCCACCTCTGCATAGGTGGGGGCCATTTCTCTTAAACAGGTCCTCTCGTTTTCAGAATAGATAGAAGTTCTCAATGTAGTGTAGTCCTCTTGGGGAACACTCTTTGGACAGCCATGTGTTCAGCTGAAGAAGCCGGCTAAACTTGTTTATCCTCCTGTCGATGTTTGGAAGAGGTCCACTTATGAATGTTTTGATAAAAGGATTTAAATGGGTAAATATACAGAATGATTAACTTACCGCTGGTGTGTCTGCTACATTAGAGTGAAAGCCATATACTGCATGTAAACTAATGTGTTTCAGGTCGAGTACACTGAAGCTCTGACTGACTCTGTTCATCAGTGACTGGGCCAGCACACGGTCACAGTGTGTTTGCCACGAGGCTCAAAGAAGTTTGTGGCCCACACTCGTGATGGTGGTGGGCCTCACACTGTCTTCACACTACAGGCTCAGTATTTGACACTGGAGTCGTCAGTCAGCCAGCGGTGACAGATCAATGCCAGAATTGGCCGAGGCACAATTGCTACTTGGGTGGCACTTAACCCGCCTCGTCCCCAGTGTCTGTGAACAACTCGTGTGAATGTGTGTGTGAATGGGTGACTGGTTCCTTGATGTAAAGCGGTTTGAAGGTAGGATTCATCACAGGCCACGTTAGGTGCATGTGCCTTTTAATGCTATTAAAGCACTGGTCAAGGAATACCCGCAAGGCTAATGCGCTTGCTTTACATATTTTATCTCATATTGTATGTATAAATGTGTTTTTATGTATTGGTTAATTTTGTTGCATGTTTCATTTGTGTTTTAGTATATGTTTGTTTGATGTTTATTTTGTATTGTGTTTTGAAGAAAAGAACGTTTCTCATTGGATTTTCCCTGTATAAATAAGTACGTATACTAATGAACTGAATATTTATAATTCAGTTTATAATAGAGGCTATTTTATTGTTCATTATTAAAGGAGATTATGGTTCACTGGCTCTCTCACTGATAAGATAATAATACTGATAATTAACACTTTAGGCGGATCGCTCTTCGCGAGGGTGGGGCCAAATTTCAAACTTAGCAAATATCCTTAAGTTAGATTGCGAAACAGGACAAATAGCATGATATTAGGTAAGATAATCCTTTATTGTCTCACATGGGGAAATTTCATTGGTGCAACGCAGGAAGATACAGAGGTAGATACAGAAGAAAAGAACAGATCACTTATAGGAAGTTTGAAAAACACTCTCAGTAGAAGATCTCTTATAAACAAAAAACTCCTATAGACAAAACCTCCCATTTCCCAACAAGGGATGGAGGGGAAAAATAATAAAGATAAAAATAAATAAATACATAAATGTGACTGACCGTGGCTAAACCTGTTACATGTCTACCCGGATACATTTTGAGTTATTCACAGATTCTGAAAGTGTGAATTCAAAGCTTTCCAATGATGTCTCACTCATGTAGATCTGATAATATTTGAGTAAGTTGTGGTCATTTGAATGTATACAACTCTCAAACCCTTTCACTGAGAAAACGGGGCTCAAAGTTTCTCACCTGAGTGAGCCCAGAGTCACAGGGGGGCTCATTTGCATCTCATTGAGATAAGCCCTTCCCCCTGTCACACTGACACCACCTTCCCCTACAGCTGTCACTGAAGACTCAAGAGGAGTGTTGTTATTGATGGTAACTGGACTTGAATCAGAATTAGAAGTTACTATATTAAAATGGAAATACTTGGATTGCAAAAGGCCCTGAATAGAATCAAAGAATCAGAATCAGAATAGGGTTCATTGCATTTGTCGATAAACATAATTCACAGGTGATTCAGTGCACCAACAATGGTGCACTGAATGATTCAACGCAAACAACAAAAGAAAAGATAAGATAGCCTTTAATGTTACAACGCAGTAGATACAGGGGGAAAGGACAGTAACTTATAGGAAGTTTAAAAAACACTCTCAATAGAAGAACTCTTATAAACAGATGCCAGGGCCAGGTATACGAACTGCAACGGGTCCATGGCTTTGAATATATGAGATATGAGATAATAGATATGATATGTACACCACCAGAGTCTAATCACATCCTCATCCTCTTCTTGGTCTGTGCACTCTTCTGTGCTGTGACTCTCGGCTCTTGGCATCAAAGCTGTAAACAAATAACAGGACATTTAAGAAATGGCTAACTATTTCACATAAAACACTCATTAACTATTTTATTTTTTTTTAACACAATGTGAGAGTTTCAATATAAATACCTGAAGTGCTGATAACTCTTGATCTTTGGAAGCCGTCTGAAGAAGGGACTCAGATGCTTCTGCCAGTCGAAGTTCTTGACAAACACTTTGCTATCCACCGTTCCAACAAGCTGTGGGATATTGAGGTGAAACTCAGGAGCTGTTTTCCACTACCTGATGACAAAGGAGACAATGTAAAAAAATGAGAACAGAAGAAACATATCTTAAGCAGAGAGCAGCACTGAAGTTTTGCCAGGCTAATGTTTACACATTACAGTAGTCAAATAATATAAACTAACCTCAGCGATGTCTTCCAAAGTGTCAACCCTGGTCTTCATGTATGCTCGCTTGATAAGTCCAAAGCCGCAATCAGGGGAGAATTTGGTGTGGCCAGCAATTAAGAAGTGGATGTCCATTGTGTAGTGAAGCTTGGCCCCGGCTGCAGAGGGTTGGACGGAAAGTGTATCTGTAGTAGACAGAGAGAGAGAGAGAAAGGAGATTAGATTAATACATATGACATTTGATTGAGACGTATATGTCTCTATAATTGCTATTCTACATTTGCACTATTATTAGTACCTGCTGTGCAAAGTCAAAGCTGTAATGCATCCTGATGTCTTTGCTTGCTGGCGGTGAGGGTCCGAAAGACAGCACATTAGATTCTGTTGTAGAGATCTGTGCGTGGCCTGCAGCTTCTGATGTGTGGGAGAAGCTGTTTCCACAGTGATCTGAAGCTTGATGTACAAACTGCAGGCTCACCTGAAAAACAGATGTTGCTTATGGTTAATTATACTCTAATCATTAAAACATGAAAATCACCAAAATAATGTTTTACACTTACCACGCTCCTTAGCAGACTTCACGTAGAGACAGGTCATGTCAGTCAGGTTGTCTTTGCCAATTCTGAAAAGGGGAAAAAAAGGATTAGGGTTAACAGTAATATGGGAATAACACGCTTCACAGATAACAGCTCACATTGTGACGTTAACGGTGTATTTTAGATGCAAAACGCGGAGATATTGGGACATCTGCCCTCGGCTAGCGGGGCTAGCTAGCTCACTTGAGATAACACGGCTCGTAAATGCAAAACACTTGCAAAACAGCACACCAAAACATAAACATACACTCGAGTTTAAAACCGGCGCACATTAAAGTGATTAAAAGCGGGTGTTTTAGTTGCAAAGCTTACCTGGTTCAGCCGTCCTGTTGTCTCTCCCAACACCGTGCACAGAGAGACACACAGGAAGCTGATAATGGCCAGGCAAGCGCGTGATTGGTTCGAGTGACGCAGTGCGTGCGTGACGTGCAACGTACGTAAGCCACGTGACCAGAGGTGGTATCGGGAGTTGTAGTTTTTTTCTCTTCCCTCGCCAAAAAATAACCCGATAACATAGCAAAGTTTAGCTTACAACTTAGCTCCGAATAGCTGCTTTTAGCTCCGGGCTGTGGGGCTAAAACAGACACAAAGCACGACCCACGGGCCAACCCACGCCGAAAAATAACCCGATAACATGGTGTTAACAGCAAGTAGTCACATTAAGCCCGTATTGCAGAGTGCACTGAAGCAACATGTTAGCTTAGCATTAGCTCCACCGGAGCAGACAAGTAAGATTCTAAAGTGATCACGAGACCGCCTTAAAACACAGCGTTAAAGCAATAATTTAGTAGTAAAGTAAAAGTGTACCTGAGTAAACAGTTCCGTTGCAATGTAGTCCAGGAAATGTAAGCTCTGAAGACTGTGCTCTGAAGACGGTCTGGAGTAATGAGAGGAAAACACGGAGCACGCAGCTGCCATGCGGATCACAGCTGATTGGTGGAAAATGTAAACAATACGTTGGCTAAAAAAAAGGTGACGCCCCCCAGGAGAGCAGGAAAACTCAACATTTTTAACAGCTTAATGTATACGTTTAAGACAACCAATAGTGTTATCTGAAGCACACAGGGGCTTATTCATAACTTCAACTAGCACATTCTGCAAAAAAATAAAAATCCCAAATTTGGGGAAAAAAAGTAAAATGCTGTTTTTCTCAGTTTCACCGAGGCCAACATGGTCCGACAATTGCGGCGGTGGGGCACAAATACCATTGCATGTGATCACGACAGTAGTTGCACATGAATATGTGTCACGACGGCACATGGATTGCACATGAATATGGGATCTTTAAAGAAAAACATTTCTTAAATTTACTGATATAGATAAAAATAGTCTTAGTATGTACAGAGTTGTACAGTTAAATTTACAGTAGTGCAGAAGTGAACAGTGCAATGAGTGATTATTGATTAAATTGCCGTTAAAGTGATAGTGTTTAAGAAGTGTTCATTCAAGAAACTGTTCTTGTGGCGGCAGGTTCTCGTCCGGATGGACCGTAGCCTCCTTCCAGAGGGGAGTGGCTGAAGGCGCTGGAGAGATTGATGACATCTTTTTTGTTTTTTAATTAGCACTACTTCCTGTAATTTTACATTTGTATTTTTCAAAATGTCTTCACAAACTGCAACTTATGATAAATATTTACCACAGGTGCTATGCTATCATACTAAACAGGAGAACCTTCACATGGACTTGAAACGCCTGTATACACAAAATACAGCAACACAATTGGGCCCTTTTGATAAGCCTCATTGCTAAATCTGTTTCCTATGGTAACTTTCTCTGTTGAACACCTGCTCCACACTATGTTCTTACCCTCCCATATAGGTTTTCTGGACTTGAAATGCTCTAAATTGGATCATTCACTTTCTCACTCAAGTACACTGAGAACACTTGACGTTATGGATCATAATGTGATGTTTATAAATCTAGATTTGCTTTCATTACTTACAGAAATTGACGTGTAGCAACTACACAGTACAGTGGTCCCTCGTTTATCACAGGAGTTGTTATGTTCTAAAAATAACCCGCACTAAGCAAAATCCGCAAAGTAGTCAGCATTATTTTTTTTACAATTATTATAAATGTTTTAAGGTTACAAAACCCCTCACTACACACTTTATACACTTTTCTCAGACAGGCATTAACATTTCCTCACAGTTCTCCCTTGTTTAAACACTCAAAATTCAAACCTTCCTAGAAAAATACAGTAGCCTATTATAGAATAAAACCAAACGTTAACTTTAACAAGCAACGTAAGAGGTTGGACACATTACAAATGATTACTAGTGACTCAAACGTTGGCTATTTCACAGTTCCTCTGACTGTTCCTCTTTGTCCTTGGCTCAGTGCAGGGGTCTTTTTCCACTGAAGGGCTCGGTGCAGGGGTCTTTTTCCACTGAAGGGCTCGGTGCAGGGGTCTTTTTCCACTGAAGGGCTCGGTGCAGGGGTCTTTTTCCACTGAAGGGCTCGGTGCAGGGGTCTTTTTCCACTGAAGGGCTCGGTGCAGGGGTCTTTTTCCACTGAAGGGCTCGGTGCAGGTGGTCTTTTTCTGGGTGAAGAACATAGTTATGGGGAGTTGTTGGTGCTCTTTTTTCTTTTGGGCGAGAAGGTTCTTATAAACAGATATGCCACCTTTGATAATATTTGAGAACTGTGATGAAAGTAACATCAAAGACTCCAATTCTTGCACAGCTCGCTGAAGTTCATTGGCCATTCTCACCATGGTTGCCAAGCGATCAAGTGTTAAGTCCATCCTCCTCGTCTTTACCAACACTTGCGCCCTCTTCTTCCTCTTCTCTCTCGTCGTCGGAGGATGAGATTGATTGACAATAGTCTACAGTCCCTTAGCCCTTCTCATACTTTAACTTTTAGGTTTAGATTCTGTCCTCTCCATTCGTCTAAGAGTTGAGAACAAACTATACAAACACTGCCCTTAAGATACTAAAAAATACACTTTGTAGTAAGTTTAGAAATGTTATGGTGCAGAGTTCTGTTTTATATCCAAACTGGCCTTGTGGCTTTAGTTTTTAACATGTGTTTTTTTTTTGTTCTTAGTTCAGTCTGATGACTAATGTCGCGACCCGCCGTACGCCTGGGAAATCTGGACTGGAAGTACCAGTTTCAATCAAAGACTGTGTGGATCTGTGTCAGGGAACAAGAGAGGACACAGAAAACCACAAGGACTGTGACTTGAATGATGAGATTGATTGGAATCTACAGCCAAGTGAAGATAAACCGTATGAACACATTACTCACCAATTTTATGTCGTTGAATGAATGGAAACGATAGTGAAAATGTGTATCTAAAGTGTGGTATGCCACTCTAAAGATACAAAGAGTTCACCTAAATGGACAAATTAGTAATATTGGCTAAAGGTACATTTTTGTTCCCTGGGGTACAATTTGCTCTCAAAGGGTATACAATATACTTGTACAACATTGTATAATGGGTTTGGCCTCAGGTGGAGGAGCTCATTGGAGAAGCTTAAGCGGCAGGAGTCAGGGCCTGTGCATTGGACCAGAGGCAGAGGCAGAACAGGCTTTATCTCGTATTTATGTCTGTTTTGTATGGAAAGGTCAACACCAAGGATGGACAGTTGGGTAATGTCTACTTCCGATATGAGTTACTGAGCACAATAACTACCATATAAGGAAGCATGCGGACCAGAGACAGTCGGCGGAAGACCTACTGCAACAAGAAGGAAACAGAATCAACCTTCATGAATATTCATATTGTCTGTTCATGTTGCCCAGCGCGAGGGGTGGATCAGAGTTCCTGTCAGAGCACCTGCTGGACTCCGTGCTCGTCAGGGAGAGCTTGTGCTGTTTTAATTTGTATTAGTCTGTAATGTCAGGGAATAAATTCTTTTGATCTGCACGACCACCTCCGGCCTTGTTTTCTCAGATATAATGAATCCAACATCACCTTCGTCACCTGCCTGGGGTGCTTAGCTGCTACTCAAGGCAAACCTTACAAACTCTATACCTACAGTTGTAAGTGTGCTTTACAAATAAACCTTGATAAACCTTAATTATTTCAAAGAAATGCCCACTTGTAATAATCAACTTGTGGTTCACCCATCATTAGAAATATGAAGAAAACCTTCAGAGTTTAGGCATGTTGAAGTTTTGTTTCAAGTCAAGGTCACTCATTTGGCACTGGGGACATGAATGCTGAAAATAGAACCAGATTGAACGGAGGAATCAAATGATTTAACATCAAATGAGGGCACACATTTTTATAAATGTGGGCAGCATGGAAGTGCAGCCGTTAGCACTCTCACTTCACAGCAAGAAGGTCATTGATTTCGGCGTGGGGCCTTTCTGTGTGGAGTTTGTGTTGTTCTCCCCATGTTTGCGTAGGTTTCCAGGCTACCACTAAAACCATGTGCAACAGGCTCCTCCCCTCTGTGGCCAGGACTACCCTGAAAAAGAGATGCTGCATCTCAGTGGGATGTTTCTGGCTAAATCATGGTCAACTAATAAAATAAAAATGTTTCTCCAAAGAGCAACTTTCGAACTTCCATTCCAGTCCATGGTTGTCAGAGAGACCACTTGGATCAATGCGGCTCTAAAGGGTCTCGCTTTGTGTGTGGACGTTGCCGTCTGGTCCTCTGCCTGCATTTTGCCCTCTAGGTTCAGGTTCACTTCACCTTTGGTCAAATGTTTTATCATAAATGTAAGTAGAAAACACAAATCATAATCCAGTCACAAATACCTCACCATTACTGCTGGAGCGCTGAGTTCATTTGGAGACATTTGGATGACTCTTCCAAGCTGCAGAAAACCCAAAGCGATAGTGAAAGTGCATGAAAACATCTTTTGCTATAACACATTTTATGTATTTGCATAGGATCGGATTGTTAAAATCAAAGGGTGGAAAAACATTTCTCCACATCTCAATTTCTAAGTAATTAACTATTCTTAAAAAATCACTGTTATTTTAAACACTGTCATATCTAATTATAGTTTTCTATTTTTGATCATGTTTAGTTCATATCTGGGGATATCCTTGTGCTACCCTTAAAGATGGGGAGGCTTAGGCATAATACATCCCTGTCCCAAAATATAATGTGTACCTGTTCAAATCCAATATCGATTTTACTGAATACAAATATAATGCTTTATTTTATTTATTTTTACAAAAAATGTACATGATGTAGAATGAGTCAATTAATCACTCAAAAATGGCTCTGCAATCGAGGCCATAGCCGTCCCATATACTACTGTATACTACCGTCTTGACCTTAGTGCTTGGCGTAAAGAGGCGGGACTTGGCCGCTGGAGGCTGGAGTGGGATGTGCCAGTCCAAATATGGTTATAGTGTTGGTGACTGTGGCATTCAAAAGCACCACCTGTGGGAGGGATTAGGTTAGGTTAGGTTAGGTTAGGTGTCTTTATTCTTTACTCTTGGGTAAATTGGTTTACAATGATTAAGAGACATCAAACATACATGCACACATAAAAAAACACAGACATAATGGTTTAATACATTTCAAAAATCGCACCGAGTGAGCCAGTTTATAGCTGCTGGGACAAAACTGTCTATATCTTTTGGGCCTGCATTTTGGCTCGACCAGTCTTTGCTCTTATGGCTCCTGGAACAGAGCGCTCAGGGCGTGGCTCCTGGAACAGAGCGCTCAGGGCGTGCCTCCTGAAACAGAGCGCTCAGGGCGTGGCTCCTGGAACAGAGCGCTCAGGGCGTGCCTCCTGAAACAGAGCGCTCAGGGCGTGCCTCCTGAAACAGAGCGCTCAGGGCGTGGCTCCTAGAACAGAGCGCTCAGGGCGTGGCTCCTGGAACAGAGCGCTCAGGGCGTGGCTCCTGGAACAGAGCGCTCAGGGCGTGCCTCCTGTAACAGAGCGCTCAGGGCGTGGCTCCTGGAACAGAGCGCTCAGGGCGTGCCTCCTGAAACAGAGCGCTCAGGGCGTGGCTCCTAGAACAGAGCGCTCAGGGCGTGGCTCCTGGAACAGAGCGCTCAGGGCGTGGCTCCTGGAACAGAGCGCTCAGGGCGTGTCTCCTGGAACAGAGCGCTCAGGGCGGGGCTCCTGGAACAAAGCGTTCAGGGCGCTGCTCCTGAAACAGAGCGCTCAGGGCGTGGCTCCTGAAACAGAGTCCTTAGTCTGCGGTTTCCTTACTCTGGAAACGCTTCAACTTCATCCTTTACTTTTGGTAGCTAGCATGTCGTCCTGCCCAGGGTCTGTTCATTCAGTTACCATGAGTCAGTTTCAAAGCGCATCGCCCAGAAGCGCGCATCGCCCAGAAGCGCGCATCGCCCAGAAGCGCGCATCGCCCAGAAGCGCGCATCGCCCAGAAGCGCGCATCGCCCAGAAGCGCGCATCGCATCACCCAGAAGCGCGCATCACCCAGTAGTGCTGCAGAGAACTCGCTCGGACTTTTGGACTACAGAAGGAAGCTGTCCTATTCTGATTTAGATGAAGACGTGAAAGCTCAGACCAGAGGAATAGTTGAGACGCAAAAGTCAAATGATTAAAATGTAATATTAAATGGTGAAAAATATTACATTTGATGGCAATTAAATGATTAGGACATCAAAATTAACCAGATCGAACCATTAGCAACCACATTAATAACACATTAACTTTCAGTAATTGAGGTTTTACCTCATAATTCATCCACTATAACGTTTATGCTCCACTCAGTATGAGTACGGAACATGACCCTGATGAGAGCTGAACACATGAGCTTCTGATCTGTGATGTCACCTCCATCTGTGATGTCACCTCCATCTGTGATGTCACCTCCATCTGTGATGTCACCTCCATCTGTGATGTCACCTCCATCTGTGATGTCACTACAGTAGAAACGCTCCACTGTAAAGAACATAACGTACAAGCTCAAGACTAAATCACATTATTCAGCCATGACACACATTAATTCAATTAAATGTATGTTTGAAACGCCCAAAATCACAACAGCAGTTGCCTCGAGGAGCGACACGACTGGGGTCAAAGGTCACTGAGACCGAGGTCAAGGCGTCAGACTTCTTTTCTTCATTTTTTGGCTTCTCTACCAAACTTTGATCCAGATCAAGCCTAGCTCAACATCTGGAGATAGGTCTCAGGGAGCTCCTTTTGCTTCTGACCACTGCTCCTGAACACTGTTCCTGAATACTGTTCCTGACCACTGCTCCTGAACACTGCTCCTGACCACTGTTCCTGAATACTGTTCCTGAATACTGTTCCTGACCACTGCTCCTGAACACTGCTCCTGAATACTGCTCCTGAACACTGTTCCTGAATACTGTTCCTGAATACTGTTCCTGACCACTGCTCCTGAACACTGCTCCTGAATACTGCTCCTGAACACTGTTCCTGAATACTGTTCCTGACCACTGCTCCTGAACACTGCTCCTGACCACTGTTCCTGAATACTGTTCCTGAATACTGTTCCTGACCACTGCTCCTGAACACTGCTCCTGAATACTGCTCCTGAACACTGTTCCTGAATACTGTTCCTGAATACTGTTCCTGACCACTGCTCCTAAACACTGCTCCTGAATACTGTTCCTGAACACTGTTCCTGAATACTGTTCCTGACCACTGCTCCTGAACACTGCTCCTGACCACTGTTCCTGAATACTGTTCCTGACCACTGCTCCTGAACACTGCTCCTGACCACTGTTCCTGAACACTGTTCCTGAATACTGTTCCTGACCACTGCTCCTGAACACTGCTCCTGAATACTGCTCCTGAACACTGTTTCTGAATACTGTTCCTGACCACTGCTCCTGAACACTGCTCCTGAACACTGTTCCTGAACACTGTTCCTGAATACTGTTCCTGACCACTGCTCCTGAACACTGCTCCTGACCACTGTTCCTGAACACTGTTCCTGAATACTGTTCCTGACCACTGCTCCTGAACACTGCTCCTGAATACTGCTCCTGAACACTGTTCCTGAATACTGTTCCTGAATACTGTTCCTGACCACTGTTCCTGACCACTGCTCCTGAACACTGTTCCTGAACACTGTTCCTGAATACTGTTCCTGACCACTGCTCCTGAACACTGCTCCTGACCACTGTTCCTGAACACTGCTCCTGCCCACTGTTCCTGAACACTGCTCCTGCCCACTGCTCCTGACCACTGCTCCTGCCCACTGCTCCTGACCACTGCTCCTGCCCACTGCTCCTGCCCACTGCTCCTGACCACTGTTCCTGAATACTGTTCCTGACCACTGCTCCTAAACACTGCTCCTGACCTCTTCTACTGTTCCTGACCACTCCACCTTCTCCTGCTCACTGCTCATCTTCTGGAACACCGCTGCTGCTCCTGTCACTGCCCCTGAACGCTGCTCCTGTCACTGCCCCTGAACACTGCTCCTGAACGCTGCTCCTGAACACTCCTCCTGAACGCTGCCCCTGAACGCTGCTCCTGAACGCTGCTCCTGAACGCTGCTCCTGAACGCTGCCCCTGAAGGCTGCCCCTGAACGCTGCCCCTGACCGCTACTCCTGAACGCTGCCCCTGAAGGCCGCCCCTGAACGCTGCTCCTGAACGCTGCCCCTGATAACTGCTCCTGATAACTGCCCCTGAACGCTGCTTCTGAACGCTGCTCCTGAACGCTGCCTCTGAATGCTGCCCCTGAACGCTGCTCCTGAACACTGCCCCTGAACGCTGCCCCTGAACGCTGCTCCTGAAGGCTGCCCCTGAACGCTGCCCCTGAACGCTGCTCCTGAACGATGCTCCTGAATGCTGCCCCTGATAACTGCTCCTAATAACTGCCCCTGAACGCTGCCCCTGAACACTGCCCCTGAACACTGCTCCCATCATGTTGCGATGTACAGTAGTAACACCGCAGCGTCCAGTTTACATTCAAAGTCTATGTAAACGCACATCGAACACTTTTCTGCATTTTCCGCTGCTCGATTTCTGCTTTTTTGCAACGAGATTCCTGCTTTTTTGTCGGCGAGCGTGGTGCGTCGAGGGCGTTTTGGCGTTTTCCGCTCTCGACGCTTTGACGGGCGTCCGAGGCTTCGAGGCGTCCAAAGTGTCCGACGGAGAAATGTTCAGCTTTGTCCAACTTTTCTGCAGCGAGGCGGCGCAGCAGCCAATCAGAGATGACGGGACGCTGTGGGACCATTCTCCATTTGCTTAATTGAACATTGGCGCATCTTCTCGTGCAGCGCTGTGAGGAAACTGTTGCTGTTGTGATTTTGGGCTTTTCAAAAAGTAAATTTAATTGAATGTGCAATAAATACATTATTTGTAAGTTCAAAACTATTTGTCTACTCTAACACCAGTTACACCGAGAGCAATATGTTAAAGACAATAAACAAAGAACTCAAAACTGGATGATGGTGTGAGAGTATAAAGTATGTGGTGTAAGATTGTTCAGTCTGGATTTGAAGTAGCATATGATCTAACGGTGTGATTTTTGTTTGCATTGAAATCACATAAACACTTCAGTTAAAGATTCAGTTTTCTAGATTGTAACATCAACCTGCCCCGGGACGACAGGTAGAAATGAGAACCTTTTGCCATAACCTGGGACAGTGTTGTGCCTGAACCAAAATTATGAACGCGTTCATTGAATGAAAGTTCATGAACGCGTTCATAATTTTGGTGAACGTGAACTGAACGAACGGTATTACTGCTGACAAACGATAATGTGAACACGTTCATTCTGGTGTCTGTGAACGGCAAATTCGTTCTTTTTATTTTCGTTCAATAAAGTGTCCGATTTCTAGAGACTTCCAGGCGAAAAACACACAGTTAAGTTGCCCAAAAAGAGCCTCTGTCTGGCAAGTGTGAGAGCTCTGACGTTGTAGAGGCGATAGATCGCGGAGACAGACAGATTTTGCGTGTCGCACCGCACTGCGCATCAAAACAAAAATCAGCACGGACGCGACCGCAACGTGAAGTCAATAGAGCAGCAATGATTCGCCCTACGACCAGTTACGTGAGTTTTATGATAAGGTCGGTCAGGATGGGAGCAATCTCACATTTCTGTGCAAACTTTGCCCAGCAAGTTTTCCCTCATGTTTTTGAGAATATACTGTGGGGCTGAAAGCTGCAACTGCTGCTAGTACTACTACTACTACTACTACTACTACTACTACTACTACTACTACTACTACTACTACTACTACTACTACTACTACTACTACTACTACTACTACTACTACTACTACTACTACTACTACTACTGCTGCTGCTAGTGTGGGCAGGACAGCAACACATGAGGGAAGGCTGTCCCTTCAATGTGAATGTAAATCCTGGTTGTGTAAGGATTCAAAATTGGATATGAAGATGAAATCTGACACATAGTTTCAGCTTTAAACTAATAAAATAATTGCTGCCTCTGGTTGTATTTGGGCTGTGGAAATAATTTAGAACAATTATTGCATAATATTGAAAAAAAGAACTGAACTAGTTGTACACGGCCCTTGTGTAGCATGCGAGGGAAAGGCCTCACTTGTACAAAGAGATAAACATTAGTATACAAAGACGCAGGTTTGTATTGATAAGATAACAAGTTGTTCAATTTTAGGCATAATCTATTTGTACGTTTAGCTAAGATTGGATGGTTTAAAATGTGCTTGGTTCATATCAAAAGAAATACAATGATGCAGAGCTCGTGCTCTTACAGCATGATCCATAATTCAATCTTTAACATCTTTCAACAAGATAAACTGTCCGGATCCCACCCGGTTACAGGAGCAGGAAGACTTGAGAATGTAAAACGTGTGTAATCAAAAAGGCAGCGGCGGCTGAGCTGGTCTCTGGCACCTTTACCTAGAAACAAATATACTATTTTAAAAACACAGACCATCAACTTAATGCTCGCTACAGCCCATCACAGGAAACAAACCTCTTTGAGGGCACGCCGTACAGGGGCTAGCTTCAGCGGACCACCGGACACACACACACCTGCTCTACAGTGAAGACACACCCAGCTGCGCGATGAGGCGCTCCCCGAGCAGACAGCGGCACTACAAAAGAGCGTCTGATCAGGGCTTAGATACGAGTACAAATTGAATACATTATTGTACTATTCATACCTGCTTCATGGAGAAAAGCATGAAACACACACTCACCGAGCGCCCAGCGCCCGGAAGTACAGACGGCCAGAGGATGAACAACTACAGAGAGCGCCTTTTTATAGTTTAATGTCTGGCGCCCCCCCATAGGCGGGGCAGAACAGACGGACGTAAGCGTCCACTCTGCTACGCTTGTGAGAACATAAACATATTATAACATACAGAGGACACGTTTCCCTTTGGAGACAATAAAGAATAAAATAATAAAAAGATCTTTAAAGAAATAATAGCCTAGGATCAAAACAAACCCTATCATGGCTGCAGGAGGTGAGGCCTTGTGCGGGCCGCGATTAGGCGTACTTCGATTACTGTTGCACGGCATTTCACCCTGGTGAGACAAAGAGACCACGAGAATGGACTGTTTAGCAAGCTTTATTCGTGAGTTATTTGGCGCTCAGACCCCGGCGGAAGACGTTGCAATCATGGGCACTCCATGATCTATTTGTATTAGATGTCTCCCCCCGGAGCCTGGAGACTGGTGGTGGTAGATGTGAAGAGAAGGTAGAGGATGAGGGGAATGTAGAGCAGGAGCTGGGGAGGTGGTGGGTCGCAGTATTGTTTGAAGTGGCCGAGCCATCTGCCTGAGGGCTTAAATGCGACCGCCTGGGCGCTGATTGGGAGCGGGGAGGAGTCACTTGAGAACGTTAATTGGGGATGAGGAGCAGGTGCGAGGGCCATGATGCAGACGCCCCCTGACCTTTCACCCTCCTTCTTTGACCAGGAAAAAACTGCATAACCTCTTTTGGATAAGTGCAGAAACCTGGGAGAGTCCATGGTGAAGTGAGGGATCTGACTCTCACAGACGGACAGGCGGGCGCCCGCTTGAGTGCGATGATGGCGCTGGGAAGAGGGGTCCTTCCATGGTGGCCTTGACATAGATGGATGGAGTTAGGTCTTCCAGGCTGAATTTACGCAGGCTTCATTATTGCAGCGAGTGTGCGGGCATCGTGGGGGTAAGTGGGCAGTTGACTTGTTGGCTGGCGTTAGGCTAATGTGGGTTACGTGGCTCAGTGCTGGGCTATCCTCTATATGTTTATGTGGTGTACCACAATCAAGTTACTTTGGTACATCACATCCACTTGTTCATGTACTGTATTGTGTATTACGTGTAATGTATTGTATTTAGGCTCCTGCTGGCAGGAAGCCTCCCCTTTTTCTCTCTTCCTGGTCCTCGTTTGGTGTTTGGTTTGTGTTTGGTTTGGTAAAGAACCATTGGTGCAGCAATGATTCTAAATGATCTTAAGGTAATCTAAAGTAAACTGGGACACATGGAACAGGGACAATGGACATTAAGTACTCTCCCTAAACTGGACAAAAAAACAAAAAAAATGCAGAGAAAGCATTGAAGCTAATTTTCCCCTGAATAGCAGCTTTCACTACAGTAGTTCAATTATTCCAGCTATATTGAAAAATAATACACCAGAAATGAACCACTCAGCTACACTTACATTAGTCGGGGAAAGCTAGGGATGTTTATCTCCCCTTTGTAAATCCCGCTGCTGCCAGTAGATGAAGTTCTGTATCATTTTCATGTTGTTTTCTTTTAGTAAATACATTTATTTAAGTTTTAATATACAAGAAGCCAAAGTAATGGCACAAGAGCAGGTTTACAGACCAAGATGAAATCAATTCATGCAGAATATGTGTCCTTTTAAAAAATACATCTCACTTGCAGTGGTGTGCCTAGGGCTTGGCCAGAGTTGGCACAGGCCACCCCAGGTGCCACCCCACACAGAAGTGCTGAGGCCGTAAATTCATTAGTGTCTACTTTAGTACCATCAATGTTCATAATTATTACTAATTAACTTACTAATTACTAAACTATGTCTTCATGCCACTCTTTGATCATCCCATGGCGCAAAAGTTTGGACACGCCCCTGTTTCAGTATATCCAATAACAAGTGCTTTTGTAGCAAAACAAGAACAACCTGGAAACATGAATTCTTTCTGCAGCTCTCCACAGATCTGACCTCTAACTTGGCCACCTGTTTTTTTCCCATAGATATAAGTTTAGTGCCGTATTGTGGAATGTGACATACTGTGGAAGAGCCCCCTGAAATGTACAGTGCAAGATTTTGTACTTTGATGTACTTATTGCACTAGAGCAGGGTTTTACAGGGGCAAAAATCTCATTTGTCAAACTACTCCAATCAAGAGAAACATTCTGAATCCTGTTATTTGAAGTGGTGTGTGGACGCAGCAGTGGACATAACCTCCCCAGTGTGGAGATTACTGAATGAAGCTACACAGCACTTCAAACAGTACTTGAGTCTATTTTCCTCCATGGTGGTTTTTTCATTTGTGCAACATGAGCATGTTTACTGAGAGAGGGAGAGGGTTTGACAGCTCCAGCACATTCTCAAAGCTAACAATCAGCCTGACAGCCACAGGAGGCCCAGGGAGACGGGTGTGTACTCAGCCTGGAGAGGATACACTGGATCTATCCAACAATTACTCGGGATGATACATTATATATACACAGGTCTCTAACGGATAATAGTCACAATTTCGGGAGTTACCTATCATATTGATTATTGACTATAAGCTATAGTGCTTGGATCCCAACAGTTACCAATGTGATAAGATAAGACAAGTACATAATGACAACTGAAATCATTGTTTATGGTTTTAATAACATTATCTGGAGCATAAGCACACTGTTACTCATGCAGTTTGCTTTTATTTCTTTAATCACAAAGACCACCGTCAAACATATGTTGTAATTTCTGGTGTACTAATGGTGTGACGCTTCATTCGTCCAGGAGTGTTCTATTGAGGAAAAATCTTCAGTTGAATCGTCTGGACTCTATTAGAAAAACAAGAAATTTTGACTCTCACCCAAGAGTCGTTCGTTCTCAATCTGCGGATCGGGAGTCTGAGCAACTGTAAACACCCATCATCAGAAGGTTCTGCCCGGTGGGCAGGGCCTACTCAGAACAGAATAAATATTCTAGATCCACAGATTGAGAATGATTCTTGGATGAGAATCGAAGCGTCTTGTATTTCTAAACCATGTGTCAAAATGACAACAACAAAGGTGCACTATGTAACTTTTCTGGTAGAGGGTCCAGCCCCGGCTTGTATGATATATAATACTACTTTGCCTGAAATGCTCCACAGTATTAAGCTCTTGACACCAGAACTATGGATTTGTGACACTGAAGTACACATCCAGATGCTGCTCTTAATCTCATTCTCTGCATTTCACGGCAGTAAGTCCTAATGAGCGTTACATTCATGTGTTGGGGCGGGGCCTTGTGTGTGGGGGCAGGGCCTCATGTGTAAGGGTAAGGCCTCATGTGTGGGGATGGGGCCTCGTTTTTTTTCTGCGTTTCAAAAATGGCCCTCATCAAAGCCAAGGACATTGTAGGTTTTCAAGATAAGTACGCCTAATACTGAGTAAAAATGTAATGCTGTTTTTGAATAGATTTCATCAAGGGAGAATGTAATCCAGTAAGTATTCTGAGTACTAAATTACATTACTAACGATTGAAAATGTGTTGGGCTGGTGCCGTCCTCTGCCTTTAAGAGCTCGTGCCAGTTTGATAACTTATCTGACCTGTCATATGCACTGACCACACACCTAACTTCTGTCCACATTACCACATCGCTGAGACCTCAACGGAGCCGAGGAGTGTGTTTTTTAGGCTTTTTGACCAAAACAGAGGGTACATTTTTACAGAATCATTGTTTTCAATATTTGTTTAAACCACGTCTGTGTAATGTCGGTGATAGTGGTCAGGGACTGTCGTAGGGCCTCGGATCTTCGTCCTGTTGCTCAGGCTTCTGTTCAAACCATTTAGAAATATATTTACAGATGAACTATTTGCAAGGACTGGAAAAGTGCCAGTTTAATGAAAGTTAGTCTGTTTGCTAGTCATAGACACATAAAGAATATAAAACAGTTACATAACACAGTTGGACCAGCCATACGTTATTTGTCTCCTCTGTAGAGAAGAAATATCCACTTTCATTCTCTGGTCATTTTCCCTGTAGGTCAAGAAGTTTGTCAAAGTCGCACATCTATGACTCCGAAGTTCCTGCTATTTTCTGTCCTATTTGATCAACAAAAGTGTGTATTATTATTTTGCCAGAAGAATTGTTCAAAAATGTTGGGTTGTGTGGTTGCAGATTAGACGGTGGCTGCTCATAATGTGATTTCTCATGTAAAGAAAAGGCGCAGAGATTAGAGTTCCCATCAGCCCCTGGAGGCGCTCCAGTCCTGACTCTCTACGCGCTCCTTTAAAACGCATTTCCTTTTCTCCTTTTACTCGCCATGTTTGAGTCGCTGAACAAAAACACAGAACGGGATGCTGGAGCCGTGAGAGCCAAGATCCATTTGAAGGTGAAATGCCACTTGTCTTCAAAGATATTAGAGCTTCAAAGACCAATCGAATAATTGTGATTAGCTATTCAAATAATTGTAGAAAATGGAAAATACAGCAGATGTGACCGTTTATCTATCGTTTGGTTTTCGACTACTAAAACATAAACGACATGTAGCTGTACAGATTAAGAATATTCATCTTGTCTTCTTAGTAGAATAGTTTTAATGCAGCTTCTTTATCACAGCTCATGCTTTTTAACAAGATTGTACATTTAGAATGGTGTTTTGAGATAACCCTGGTTTAAGATTGTTGTGTGTTCCACAGTATGGCATTAAAGAGAATAAGAATGGATCCATACTGCTGTTTTTTAGCAACACAAAAACGTTGTAAACTTGTATTAATATACATTTTAGTCATCATTTGTCAACCCATAGCAAATATAGAATAAATAACGGCCGTGGCTGCAGAGCTGCGGCGAGGTCACATAGCCCAGCAGTTTCAGGGGCCGCGACACAGCCATATAATCTCATGGCTAACCCTAACCTTAATCCTAACCCTAACCCTAAGCCTAACCCTAACCTTAACCCTAACCCGGCGCGGTCTAACCCCGGCGCGGTCAAATAGCCCAGCAGTTTCAAGAGCCGCGGCACGGCCATATAACCTCATGGCTAACCCTAACCTTAATCCTAACCCTAACCTTAACCCTAACCCTAAACCTAACCCTAACCCCAACCCTAACCCGGCGCGGTCAAATAGCCCAGCAGTTTCAAGAGCCGCGGCACAAAATAACATGGCAGTTTCGCTGCTCTGTAGACACTCCCATAAATAAAACTCCTAATGAAAGGATCAGTTCTTTTATAGAGTTTCTTCAGAATCAATCGCATTATCAGCCCAAAGGTCGTGATAATGAATGTGCTGAAGCCTCTTGGCATGTTGGAGTGTTAGAGTGTCGGCGTGTTGGCGTGGCTGTATTCACGGGCTGCTGCTCTCCTTATAGCTGCAGTGTGTGAACTTAGTGATTATAATATCTTATTTATTACAACTTGGCTGCACGGCCTTTATTATGCAGCTTCTTTTTTCCGATTTCTTTTGGATTGGATTAAAGAGAAGCACTATCTCCGTGCTCCTCACAGCTCTCACAGATTCATTAGAGGCAGCTCGCAAAATCAACTTCAATAATTACCAACTTACAATAAACATTCATACTTGGTGTTATTCTGTGGGTGTAATCACTTTACTGCCACAAGAGTTTATGTATCACATTGATATTGAGCAGAAATGTTCATTAAAGAAGCGCCAGAGGCATGAATCTCTGATTGGCTGAACATCGGGTGTTGGCTGTGCATTTGTGGTGCTGTGTGTGGCTGGGGCCGTTTGTACTGGGGCCCCCACACAGAAGGTACAATTGTTAACATTTACTGTTGTTTTGCCTTGACGGACTGAAACTATGTTTGCATAAGATTCTTGATAAACTAATGACTAGTTGACTATTAAAGTGGGTAATTCATATGCTGTAATTGATTAGTCATTGCTGACTGTTAACTCATTGGTAGACCTGTAAATATTGTACAGTAGACCAAATGTGTCAAAACGGACACATTTATGGCACCCAGAAAGCCTCAGATCAACTCTTCACACAGAAGTATTTATTTGAATCCAGACTCCAAACGATTGTTTATTGAATTGGTAATCCAGCCTCTCTTCTCTACACGAACACCAACTTTAGAGCGTTCATCTGAAACTAACTGATGTATATTATATATTCATTAATTCCTGAAAGAATTCAGACAGACCGAATGGTAATGGCGAACCAACCGGACATAGTGGTGGTGGACATGGGTCAGAGGAAAGCCGTGGTGGTGGACATTGCAGTGCCATGGGATGGTGACATCCAGAAAAAGGAACATGAGAAACTAGAGAAATACCAAGGCCTCAGAGAGGAGCTGGAGAAGGCCTGGAGCATGAAGGTATCGGTGGTGCCCGTAGTGATCGGAGCACTTGGGGCAATGACCCCCAAATTGGAGGAATGGCTTGAGCAGATCCCAGGAAAGACATCAGACATCTCGGTCCAGAAAAGTGCAGTGCAGGAACAGCAAAGATACTGAAGAACCCTCAAGCTCCCAGGGGCCTCTGGTAGAGGACCCGAGCTTGAAGGGGGACCACCCGCAGAGGGTGAGGAAGAGGTTTATATATATATTTTAATATATATATGCGCCTCCTCACTCCTCTGCGCCTCCTCACTCCAGTGTCTCCTGCTGCCTGAAGCTCGTTGCAGTTCCAAGAAGTAGCTTGATGGAGGTTTACAGTCGGCTCAACAACACTCCTACCAAATCTTTTACTTAAGATGTGGATACAGTTGTTAGTGTCTGCCTGTGGCCCCGGGGGGCCAAAAACACTATCTTTGACATTAGCTTTTCTCTAAAAAGGTCTGAGACAAGCTTTCTTCAAACGTATCTGGCCTCGGGGGCTGCAGAGACACAGCAAACAAACAGAAATGTATTCCACTTGAGCCTGGCTGCTGAGGCGCCTGATAGAAGGGTGAGGGAGGTGAGGGAGCTGAGGGGAGGAAATGTCAATGCAACTCATGCAAAACAAAACTACCTCCACAAAGATGAATGTGTGCAATATGCAGGGCCATATGGTGAGCTCCCATTGGCCCCGACAGCACCGCGTGTTGAGCTTTGTCCCAAGTAATAAATGTTTATTCCGGCTCCAGCACACACAGTGCTCCGATCCACACTGTTCAGCTCCACTCGAGATTCAACCGGAATCAACAGAAAAAACAATATTTTAAAATCAGCTGACAACAAATGTAGTTAATCGTCAACTGGTGTTTGGGAGCTGGACCACGCCTCAACCTCTTACTCCTCCAGTAACCACGCTCCACTCTTTAACCACACCTCTAATTACCCAGAAGCCCTATTTATACAGGCCTATCCCAGCATTTCTTGTCGTCTCTGCTGTATCTTCGCTTTAACACATCACCATCTAAGAACGGGGGGTTCTGAATCGACTGAGCTGATTACCCGAGACAGAGCCCCCATCCCCATTTCTACCCAGCCAACTCCCATCAATCCATCATCGATCCATCATTGCTCCATCATCACTCCATCATCGATTCATCATTGCTCCATCATCACTCCATCATCGATTCATCATTGCTCCATCATCGATCCATCATTGCTCCATCATCACTCCATCATCGATTCATCATTGCTCCATCATCGATCCATCATTGCTCCATCATCACTCCATCATCGATTCATCATTGCTCCATCATCGATCCATCATCACTCCATCATTGATTCATCATTGCTCCATCATCGATCCATCATCGATCTGTCATTGCTCCATCATTGCTCCATCATCACTATTATCAATGAACATTCTTTCATAATCCATTGTTGTGGCGTGGTCCTTGCTAGTGAAGCAATGGTCCTGTTTATTCCAGAGTCAAATGAAGTCCAAATGTTTCTTTTTTTTTTATTTCATTGACCCAAAGACAACTCAGCTGAGAAACCCTGGCTATATTTTATGTTTGGCAAAGTTTAATGTTTTTGTATGTGTTCATACTGTATGACAAAGAAAAGAAACAAGTGGATTTTGGATGTTGCGGAAAAGAGGTGCGTAGTTTTTCTCTATGTCTTTATGCAGTATTACACCTAAATATTTAACAAATCCTGTTAAACATTTAAATGGATGTCTCTTTAAAAGTCAAGGGCGGCTGGTGAGTGTCGAGAACATGTCAGTGGGTTTGACCCAAGCAAAGGAAAATATTAAGCTGTAAAATAAGCCTTTGACTTGGAACTGCCCTTCTTATAGCAAAGGGTTAGGGTCTTTGCTCAGGGCCTGGCTCTCAGTGACGTGAAGCAGTCGAAACGTTGTTTTGTACGTAGCATACATGTTGTTGACAGAACTATTAAACCTTTTTAAACCCACTCAAAGCCGATGAAGCCTCTCACACATTATTAGCTCATCCAACGTTGATCTTGTCGTCTGTGCACGCTAATCACTACATTCCTCGTTGTATCAGAGCCCGGCTTGCTCCGCTTCTGGTCCCACCCCATTCAGATCTCAGCATGTTGTTATTGTGGCACCAGGCGGCCCAGCAGACATCACAGGCAGGCTACTGACCTCCACTGACCCTCGTCTGACCCCATGGAGAGAAGAAGCAAACAGCCATCATTTTGTGTGTGAGATAATGGCTCAGCGGCCGGGGTCGGCACACATTTGGGGCCCTGTTTTCAGAGATATTACTGTATGTGTGTTTGTGGGAGTGTGTGGGTGAGGAGGGGTCGGAGGTCATTCTCTTGCTCAGAGGAAATGTTTATTTTCTGAATAAACAGTGAAAAGTGGATCAGAGAAAAAGACAAATGATCATAAGATAACATTTAGGGCCTTATTACGTAGCATTGATGGGAGTCTTTGCCGGGGGGCGGTTCAAGGTCGGGCTACTACTATCTTCATGACCTTAACGCTGGCATAAAGAGGCGGAACTTTGCCGCTGGAGACTGGAGTGGGATGGTCCAGGGGCAGAATACAGCCCTTTGTTTTTATTGTCTCTGTAGAGAAATTTCAAGGAGACGTTTTCTGTGAAATCAACTTTGAATAGGTTTTAGAACTTGTTCTAAACATCCATCTTTTAAATGTCTAATTTTAAACATACTGTAAACTTACCTTTACTTTGGCCTCTCATATTTTACAACAAATGAAAAAAAAAAATAAATAAACATTTCTTTTCAGCTGTGAGGTGTTCCCATATCAGGATTTGTGTTAGCACTCGATCTATTGACAGCAGAGGGAACTACCAAGAGGAAATAAACAAAAGCTAGGTTGCCCCACCATACTAATGTAAGCATGCAGTTGTAATGATGCTCAGAACGAGTCTGGTGAGGATTTATAGACTTAAAAACAGCACAGGGGTGAACGGCCATGATGGACTATGTGGCTTAGCTTTCACAGCTGCTATTTTGATCAATAACTGCAAATACTCAAAAATCTAAAAATAAGACTATTAAAGGTCCCATAACATGCAAAATCGACTTTTCAGAGCTTTTAACATTCTTACATTGCTATTTGTGCTTCATATATGTACCCAGAGTGTTTTTTTTGATTGATTCCCGCGGTTTTTAGCTATATTACAGACTATCTCCTTTCCTCGAATCTTCAAACTGACGGGGGGTGTTCACAAGACCGTGTCATAATCACAGGCATGCGTCATCATCCCCCCCTCACCCTCCCCCTCCCCCCTCTCCACCCCCCTCCCGCCTGTCGCCTCCCGCCCCCTTCCCCCCGGCTCCGCGCTGCTGCAGGCTCGTCTCCTCATTCAAGCCCCGAAGATTTTCTGCTTCGTTTTACGAGGAAACACGGCTCAAAGAGGCCCAAAACTTCATTAATGATATCGCACTCTTTACTATTATCACAATGGTGAAGGTTTATGTGGCACTTGATGCAGCAACCGGGACAATAAACGGAGAGAAGTTCTATCCGATACCGGAAAACCAGGAAATAAGAGCGCGATGGACATAAGACTTTATATATATATATATATATATATATATATATATATATATATATATATATATATATATATATATATATATATATATATATATATATATATATATATATATATATATATATATATATATATAGATCTATAGATCTATAGATATATCTGTTCTGCGCACGCTGTAGAATAAACACCAGATTTATTTCGGCTCAAAGTAGTGTTGATCTGAAGTTCTATCGTTTCTCACTCAGTCGCGCGGCAGGAGCAGCGCAGCGCGGAGCAGACAGCTGTGGGGCACACACTACGTCACGGGTGGGCGGGGCACACACGCGCTCTCTGAGACTACGTCACGGGTTGGGCGGGGGAGCCAGATCGCTCTTCGCAAGGGTGGGGGCGAATATCAAACCAAGCCGTCTGCATTTCCGGGTTGGTGAGGGGGTCCAAGGTCTGGGTGATATTTCTTAACTATTATGTTAAGGGCGTTACACAACCCTTATTATTATCAATTATACACCTAGGATAGACTACGAAACGTGAAAAAAAGCACGTTATGGCACCTTTAAGGAATGTTGCAATCGAAAAAAGCAATGATGAAAGATTATCTGAAAGTGCAGGTCCTGCAGAGTGGAGCCAGAGTTGGTGTCAGCGCAGGCACAATGGCTGAAGAAGAAGAAGGGTGGAATGACATACCTCTGGAACAAGTAATGGCAAGGCTTTTTGCAATCCAACGTGAGATGGCATCAGTAAGAGCCCAGATGAAGGCAGAACACTGAGGGAGCCTTTTCTCTAAAACGTATTCCAGAGGTCTTGGCAGGAGCTCGAGTCACGATCCCTCAATTTACATTGGGCACAAGTGGCCAAAAATGAAGTGATGTGGCTACACTGAGATCTCTGATAATGAAATATGTATAAGTCTAACGGACTAAAGTAAAGGAGAGATTCACTCCAATGAGAAGAAAATGTTATTCACCCTGGATCTAGCAAAGAGAAATAGTCAACAATGGGCTGAGTTTTGTCAGGGTTGTGAGGAGCTCAAGATAAGAGAACTACCACATGATTTTGCTTTTCCAACTACATCTGAAGGTCGTGAAATATGAAAATAAAAACACTCAAAACACCAAAAGTGTTTATCAGAATCAGAAGCAGGGTTGAGGAAGAACACTAGGAGGGGGTCATAGGGTATGCAGACTCAAGTCATTGACACTTAATGAGACACTTTGTTTTCTATAATAATAAACTAAAGATTGCTGTGCCACTCGCAGTCAAGTGGATAGCATATTCCATTCCCCGGTCTCGTCCCCATTTTGTGCTATACCTGTCCTGTCAATTTTTTTACCAGTCTAAAAATCTTTAAAAAACTGCTATGAATATACTGTTCCTCTTTCCCCCTGGGTCTGATGATCAGGGGCAGAATTCAACTTGACCTTTTCGCACGATGAGTACATAAGAACAATGAAAAATGGATGTTATTTCTGGCCAGGGTTAATTGTTTAGTTTTTGCGCACAGAATCTATCAAATCATCTTGGCATTAGGAAAGGGAGAGGGATGAAACTCAGCCGTGTCTGTAATAACCTAGCATATGTGTGTCTCCAAATACTATAATGAAGTAAAATGAGTTTGCTGGGAGCTGCTGCCTCCCACATACTGGCGTGCAAAAACAGAGAGAGTGGATGGTTGTTCTGGAGTGCTGCAGAGGGTGGTCACACAGCACAGAGCGGGGCGGGGGAGCAGAGACAGCTCGTCCCAACACAGACACCAAGAGCAAAGACACTGACAGTTTCAAAGCCAGAGTCAGTCCGAGGTCACGGCACACTCCCCCTTCTTGCACTGCAAAACAGAAGAAGTACAGAGGAATAAGGATGTATGTTCTGCATCACTTGTATTGCTATTAGGGCTGCAGCTATTCATCATTTTAGCAATCGAGTAATCTATTCATTATTTACTTGTTTAACTTATATTTCTTAGTAATAAACACACTTAAAACGTAGTTCCTACTTAAAATGACACATTTTGTTCTTAATTGCACATCATTATGTCCCCAAAACTGCATTAATTCACTTCTATAGACAGAGCCACCTGTCCAAATGCCCTTGGTGAGTGCTTTTGCCACATTTCAGCCTCTTTGAGATATTTACTTGTTCATTATATTAAAAGATGGTTCTGAAGGGAATGCTGAAGCCATGGAAAGGAAAGTCTTCTACAGAAACCCGTCCATGTGAGGATAGAAAGGAAAAAAGGACAAAAACAGTGCATATATTCTGTTAGAATCTTTATAAATGAGTAATTAACTTGACTGTATACTGTATACTTAACTTGCATTATTGTCAACAGGCCTGATTAAAATGGTTAAACAGTTACAGTACCTAATCTGTGTTTTCTGTTCCTAATCTGTGTTGCAACAGTGGAATTTCCCCATTGTGGGAAAGATAAAGGTTGTCTTATCTTATCTTATGTAGCTATGAATGAATAAGCATTTTATGTCACTTCAGAAAAGAAACTGTGTGTTTGCAAAACTTAGGTCAGTGTTGATTTACCTCGTGATGTGCTTTGAACACTGTAACTCTGCAGATGATTCTTTACTAAGGTTCACTGACATGTGCCGTTCACTTTGGTCTTCGCTCTTCGTCACAGACTTTATCTCATACACAACTCAACTATGAGCACCACAGATTCACACAGTTTAATTACTTATGTACACATCGAATCATCAAGGTGACTAAATAATAATCAAAGCTTTTTGTAATCAAACTACTTGATTTACTTAATAAATTAGTCGTTTCTGCCCTAATTGTCCTAAAATACACATATATAATTGGTGTAATAAAAACTAATAACTACATACTAACTACAGAATTTTCTCTGAGTCAGGCATTACATAATTAGGATTGATGTTAGCTCTCCATCTAAAGGCAGCAGAGGGAATTACCATGGGGAAATAAACAAAAGTTAGCTTGCCCCAACATGCTAATTAGAGATGGAAGATAAATTGATTGAAATGTTGCATACGGGTAAAAAAAAAAAGACAGACAGAAAATAATCTGTCCTCACCAAACACTGAATTGATCGTATTTCCATGAATGGTTTGTTTTGAGCCCACATGATAAAAACAAAGCTAGTACTCCTGTGCAATATTCAAGCTGTCTATTCAGCATCTTGATATGCCACACTTGTGAGGTGGGAATGATTATCTCGACAAAGGAGGAGAAGTGCTCACTAACACCTAGATAGATTTGTGAACAATATTTGAAAGGGTCTGTGTATTTAGAAAATGTTTTATGACTTTGAGCTCAAGAAAAATGGGAGAAAAAACAAAGAGTTGTGTTTCTATTTTTGTTCAGTCTACTGTATTTCAAGTGCATAATGCAGCTAACATTATCCAAAGCCAATACATAAAATGTAGTGTGGAGGCTTTGCAGAGAAGTGAAATAAATGCAGGGAACCTCAGATTCAGATCTGGAGAAGGCTTTCGACCGTGTCCCTTGGGGTGTCCTTTGGGGGCTGCTCCGGACGTACG
>NW_027315735.1:10261417-10298917 GCF_026437365.1 Eucyclogobius newberryi
ATAAATAATATACACAGCTACAAACAATTTACACTCGGAAAATTGTTAGATTTTTTCACATGTCGATGTTTAAATTGTTCAAATAAAACATGTCACAAGTTATGTTGTTTTAATGCTTTAATTAAGCTAAGGTTGTTTGCGTTATATCATTGAAAACATACAAATGTGTAATTTATAAAAAACACCATTATTACATGAACCACAGAGTAATAATGACAAAAGGAAAAGAAAACATTATTCATTTATGTGCCATTTTACATATTTACAGTAAACTAAGTAATGCACATCGATCGGTTAAGGTCGTTGCCCTGTAAAAAACGAAAACCAACATAAGAATTGATCTATGACCCGTATATTTATTTTCCACCACCTACAGTAGTACTGGCTCTTTGTTGCTGTAGTTCCTTTTGTTGGCGCTGGACCACCTAACAAGAGGCCGAGGCATTGTGGGTAATCTGGTCTGGTAGTCTTCTCTGATCTCCCTCTGGAAGCCATGAACCATGAATGCAGAATGCCACTTTGGCGGACTTCCAGTTATGGGGACGTGCTAGACACAAGCACTCGCTCTGCTGCTGCAGAAAATTGCTTTAAAATCCCTGTTTCACCCACATAATCCCAGAAAAGACAAACAAGAGACGAGTAAACAGGCAAAACACAAGACAGGTAACGCTAAGGGACCAAAACAATTAAAGCTGGTGGTCCACGGCTCCATTGGAAACAGCCCACGTCACAAGCTAATGAGGCTAACATGGTTAAAGGAGACCTCCAGTACAAAAGCATGTGCAACTTCTTTTCCCTTGATAAGCCATAGGAGGTTTGTCAACAACGTCAAAAGTTCCACCACATCTGAAAGGAGCTAAGGAAGAGGAAACTGAGACATGGGTTCTCTTCTGATGACATTCGAAGGTAAAAAACATGCCCAGAACACTAGGAGAAGCAGAGGTGCTCCTGAGGAAGATGCAAAACATAGAGAATTGACCAACAACTAGAGCTGGATCCACCAGCGTGGGGTATGTGAGTTTGAATTGTGGTCAGGGTAATACATCCATGTTGATTTGAAAAGAAAGAATGGGGGGATTTATCCATGTTTGCTGTCAGCTCAGTACAACTCTGTCTCTAGCTACACCCACTAATCAGAGTACCAAATGTGGGAGATGAGATTTGTAAGAAAAAGGAGAAATACATTTAGGGGGCGGCGGAGGATTTTTTTTGTGGGGATTTGAGCCAAGAACAGCTGGGGAGGCTTTACATAAAGTGTGTATGAAGTAAGAGGATTCTCCTCAAAGACAGTGAAAGAAAGAGCCATTAGATGGCGGGCAACATCACCAATCAGTAAATCAAGGACATTAATTCAGCTCCAGCATCCTCAACTGCCTCTGAGTCGAGTCACGTGATCGATATCGAACATGCGCGCTGATATACAGGTATGTGAACTCTGATGGGCCACGAGAAGAATACAGTGGATATATAATTGCAGGCTGTGTTCAATTCCACTGTTGCCCTGATATGGGGGGTCCTCTTCAAACCTTGTTATTGAGATTTGAATCCTCAAATTAAAAAAATGACACAAAAAATCTGATTTATTAATTGTATTTCTATATTTTCATCAATGCAACAAAATATGATACATTAACATTGTAATGTAAGTTAAACTTAAAGCACCTTATAGCAGAGAAGTCACATGGTGCGTGCCTCTCAACAGGGGGCGCTGCAGGTAAAATAAAACTGTAATCAGGAATGCTCATTATGAATTTGTAGCCTTGTCATTTTGATAGTAGGCTAATATAACTTATACACTTACAGCCTTTGTTCCCTTCATATAAGGGTTTTCATTTATTGCGGCTCCAGACAGATTTGTGTTTTTGGTCCGATATGGCTCTTTGAACGTTTAGGGTTGCCGACCCCTGGTTTTTGGAAATGATAAACTTTGGAAATGTATTGTATTGTACATGGATTTGTTAAATTCTGTTACATCTGGTGTTTTGAATGTTCTAGACACCATTGTCTCTATGAAGGCCAAAATGGCCAGACCAGGTTTGGACCTGGACCAGGTTTGGACCTGGACCTGGACCAGGTTTGGACCTGGACCTGGACCAGGTTTAGACCTGGACCTGGACCAGGTTTAGACCTTGACCTGGACCAGGTTTAGACCTGGACCTGGACCAGACCTGGACCTGGACCTGGACCTGGACCAGACCTGGACCTGGACCTGGACCTGGACCAGGTTTAGACCTGGACCTGGACCAGACCTGGACCTGGACCTGGACCAGGTTTAGACCTGGACCTGGACCAGGTTTAGACCTGGACCTGGACCAGGTCTAGACCAGGGTAACTCTAATTTTGGATGAAACCCCAGAGAAAAAATATTGAAAGACGGCCCAGTAGTGTCCCCTCAAAAATTGGTTTACATGGCTGCAATGGGAGCTCAGAAAAGAAAATGTTCAACTTACACAGTTGAAACTGTGTATACAAATTAGGACATGTCAGGACATTTAACAAAATTATCTTATAATTCCCTAAACCTTACAGGAAGTCAGCCATATTGGATCAAACCTGGGATACATCATTATCTTTTTACATCTCCTCCATTTTCATTGAAAGCACTTAAACTTGGTAAAAATGTGAAAAAACCCATGTGTAAAAAAGGTTAAAATTTGATTAAAAATAAAACATTGTGCATGCCATAGTGATTTTTAAACAAAATTCTATTCAATTTATTTTTGTAACGCCCAAAATCACAACAGCAGTTGCCTCGAGGGGCGACAGTGAAAAACAGATTAAACAATGTTCATAGGGACTTGGCAATGTCCCAGCATCCCATGTCCTTAGACCCTCCTTCTCTGCCAGGAAAAACTACATAAACTCTTTGAGAAAAAGTAGAAACCCGGAGGAGTTCCACAGTAAAGGAGAGATCCGACTCCCTCCGACGGACAGGCGGACGCGAGATAGAGCCACTCAGGAGAGGATTCAGTTCTTCGAGGCAGATAAAGAACCGTTCATATGGAGTAGAGACTGTTTTGCCAGGGAGTTGAGGAGCCTCTGGATCCACAGGTCATCGATGTGCCTGTTCCACTCCCTTGGTGTTGGCAAAGAACAAGTCCAGTGTTTTATTGTTTCTGGTGGGATAGGTAATATACTGGGAGTATGTTGGCAGAACAAATGAGGGAGAAGTGTGGTTGAAAAAAGAGGAAGAGGGCCTGTGGGTGCTGTGTCTGTAACGTGCTGGTGCAGGAGTGCAGTGCTTCACAAGTATTGTCAGTGTTAGCAGAGGGGGCCACATACACAGCCCTGTAATGGGTTATCAAAATCCTATTGTAAGCTGGCTGTAGCTCCCTCATCACGGATGACTACCTGATCAGCATCTGAATGACCTGGGCTTAGGGGGCCCATATGGCTTCAAAACACTATTGCATATGGGTGGTAAGTTGAACCACAGAGCATTAGCCATTTTGGTTCAAACTTGAAACATCCAAAATACTGTCCTTGTAATTTAATGAACTAGTCCTAGGGTTCCCATCCAAGCACTAAGCAGGCCCCTCCCTGCTGAGCTTCCTATATATGATAAGATTGAGCATGGACAAGTTGGCGTGGTATTAAAGACATGCTATTTTCCATTTAAATGGATAGGTAGTTTTTATATATATTCAGTTGATCCAGACTTTGGACTTCTATTATAAAGGAAACGCATCATATTAGGCAAAGACATGTTATTCTGACTTTTGGGAGCTAACAAAAAAGTAACTTGCTGGAAAAATGTGTTTTTTCACAACACCATGTCAAAGTGCTCATTGTTCATCAAGAAATGAAACTGTTGGAGAAACTGTGGTCTGCACTGTCGACTGTTGTTGACACTGCCAGCTGTCTAAACTTTAGAACTATGTACTTGGGCCTCAAACTCCTGCCATGGACACAAAAAACAGATACCTTGGAATGTACTTTTGGCAGCAGAAAAAAGGCCATCACAAAAAAATGGCAGACACAAACGTCACCAATGATCAAGGACTGGACTGACATAGTAACAGACATCATAATCAGACAAATGGAAAAAAATGACACTCAGACTAGATTTGGAAATGGACAAAATTGATTTGGACTAAATGAGAGTTTCATTTTAATATAAATATGCCGTCATTTTGTGTATTTTAATGCTTAGTTGATGTCCTATTTAGATTTTTGCTCTCTGGTCATGTTGTGTTCCATGATGTTTTGTGTTCTATGTTTATTTAATTTTGTTTATTATTAAAATAGAATTTTCATTCTAATATATGTTTTAATTTATTCATAGGTTTAGCTTATTTTGTTGATATATTCCCATTTGAGATAAAACTATTTCACTAGTAAGGATCAAGCAGGCAGAAGAGGAATCATTTTGATATCTTTGCTTTTAACAGTGTAAAACACCTTTAAACAGAAGTTGAAATATCCTTTATATAATTTAGAGCTCCGGACCAGACAATAACTGCTAAAATCGTGTGCCAAAGAGCTGAGTGCAGTCTTTTGTTTTATTTTTAATCAATCTCTAGAAAAACAGCATGTTCCCAAAATCAGGAAGGATGCTATTGTGGTTCCTGTTCCTAAATCCAGAAGCTGGAAGAGGAGGGAGATGCGCACATCCGCCCTGAAGATGAGTGTGCAGGATCAAACATAGTCACAATAAAGCAAAGAGATGATCCGCACAACTCGATTAGCTCCAAAGAGATATGTATTTTGTTCCCACCACAATGACGTTTCGGGCACTGCCTTTCATCAGACAAAGTGTAGCTCAGAGCACTCCTGTTCCAGGGGCTTCATTGGTCACATGATCACATTCATGTATTGAACATTTTGGCAGAACTCTGTGTTCATGAAAACCGTAAAATGTTTTTTGGGGAAAAATAACATGTTATAAAACGTGACCTGGCTACTGCTGATGTGGTGTCGAAAAAACCACAGCCATATCAAAAATATCATAATTACATTAAGGAAGAGCGGAACCCATTTTATCATCCATGCTGCAAAATACAGCCAAATGGCCCACACTGGAGTAATGTTGTCAACACTGGTAATCAGAGAAATGGACTCAAATCAAAATCCTCATTTAGACCATTGGGACCGCGAGTGCCAGAATCAGAATCAGAAAAGGTTTATTTCCATTGTCATTGAACACAGTTCGCAAACATAGGAACACATAAGGAAAGGTGCAGCATAAAATAATATATAATAATAATAATAATAGCAATATCTATGGAGCCAAACATGGCATGCAGAATTTATTAGTAATTTTTTTTTACAGATGGTCAGGAATAGTGCAGAAAGTGAACAGTGCACGAATAGTATTGATTGAGTATTGTTAAAGTGGCAAATGGCATATGTGTATATATATATATATATATATATATATATATATATATATATATATATATATATATATATATTATATTGTTGTGTTGTGTGATGACTGATTGTCCTGTTTCTGCAGCTGGCTAACTCCTCTCGTGTCACACCTTTCACACCTTTCAGATGCTCCACAGGGTTCTGATTAAGGCTCTCTAGTTCACACTGATGTTGCACATTTTACAAAGTTTGTTTTTCTGAGTATTTAGTATTAAAGGGGACAAATTGTACAAAATAACTTGACTGATCTTTCAGTCATGTTACAACAGTGTTTCCTCATCATTATCTTTATCTTTGATAATGATGAGGAAATGTATTGATAATGTATTGATTTGTATTTTGACCCTGTCCCAATACTTCTGCTTTAAATGTGTGTTGGTTTATGATGAACAAAATATAAATTATGATCTACTTGTGTTATTATTCAATGCTAAGTACCTGGAAATTGCAAGGTTTTCTTAATATATATTCTGCCATATCAAGCTGTGGCTGTTTTTATCGTTTGAAATTGACCTTTTTGAACCCTGCATATATAACCGGGGTGTGATAAGCGGAAGGTAAAAACAAACATATGTGTGACAATTTATGGATACTCAAACAGCTCTGAAAAAACTAATGTTGAGAGAACACTGTTATTGCATGATTAAAAGTTCATAAAGGTTAATTTTTCAAAATATGTCTTGTTTAATGCATTTTCAATGCAATTACAGCATACATTTTTGTAATGTGGTCCAGATTGTGCTGCTTTTTTTCTTCTCCATATTCCCCCCAACTCTATCTTTTGAATTAAAATATATTGCACGAGAGTATGTTGAGGTGATCTGTAACATCTGGTGCACAATCATCTTTCTGGATAACAAAAAGTGTGATGTTTAATAATCTAACTGACAATGGAGCGGTGACGTTGCCGCGCGCCGTGGAAAGCATCGCATTCGCCTGCTGTTGGGTGCTCACAGGGTCAGCGCTGTAAACAGTTGGTGAGCAGACGGACAGATGCTGCAGATGTAACAGACGTCCCCCTCTCATCGCTGCGTTTGATGGACAGCAAGCTGGAGCTTGTGCAGTGGACACTGTGATGTCTGAACAGAGTAAAGTGGTGAGCAGACGCAGAGCTCTGTGAGAGACTCAAGCACTTCTGTGATTGTCGAACGTGGCTGTTTTTCACAGCTCATTGCTTGGTAATTTGATGAGCTGTGTGCATAGCCTGAAGGGCCTCATCTGTTCTGGAGAATATTAACGGATGGAACAACGGCAGCACACTGTTCCCTGCTCACAGCTTCTGCAGCACACGCCTCTTTAACAGCAACACTTCTGGAAGATTCCATACTGATACAAAGGACACTGATACTATCTATACTCAACATGATAGCTATTCATTTGCTATTCTTCTTGCGCTTATTCCAGCTCTAGTAGCCTAATGACCACAAATGCCGTAATACTTTACTTCTTGTCTCCATGTGAGCATGGAGACAAGAAGGCGAAGAGGGACTCAAAAGGATGTCACCAGGATGAATGTACTAAACATTTTACCCATCAGCCATTTCAGGTAGAGTCAAATCCTAAATAAAAGTAGTAAAGTACTTATAAAGTCAAAGTTTAACAGTAAAATGTGGATAAATACTACTTAAGTAAAGCAATTTTTAATTTTACTTTTGTATTTTATTACTTTCCACCATTGCCTAGATGTATTTATGTGGCAGAAACCCATACTGCCACATAGGCAAAGCAATAACATGGACCCATACACTGTAACTAAATTACACCTTAGGGCTACTTCAGAACAAAGCATCAGGATTTTTTTTTTATATTCAAATGTTTAAAGCTATATTATTTTAGGCTGCCTTCACAACCTCATATGCTGCTCTCTCTCTCTCTGAACCCCAGCACTATGTAAAGTTACCAGGGAGGTACCGGCTGGTTTGTTTGTGCTGTAAATGTGCTCTGTAAATAATGCAGCGTGTACACAGAGTCGGACAGCCCTGAGATGGGACAACACCCGGCGCTAAACGCAGAGAAATGGCACCGCAGATGTTCCCTCCTCCACTTAACACTTTACTCAGCACTTTTTACGCTTTCAATGAGTTTTAAACGAGCAGCCTAAGGAGCTAAATGCCAGCTCCCACCTGCACCCTGCAATCTCCGAACGACCGGAGCCATAACAATAGCAGCAGAGTGCTTCTGAAGCAGCGAGCACATAACCAGGAGCGGCCTGAAGCGTGGTGGAGCAGAGGAGGTCCTTCCCACTGTCTGCACATCCATCAGGCCTAAATTACTTTGTGGCCACTGCGATGGACACTCTACTCCAAAGATATGAACGCGGCTGAACTGGAACACTCTTCTGTTAATGAAAAGGGAGAGCTCGACGCGTTTAAGCATTATTGGCCCGTAATGTCTAACTCTGTGTGGGATTTATTCCTCCAAGTGTCCAAACAGCTCCCAGGGCTCGGAGCAATCTTGGATAATGCCAGCTAGGAGAGCAGAAAACCAATAATTCTGGCTGGGTCCTGACGCCGGATTGGATTTACTGTCAGGCTTCTTCATCAGTTTAATAAAGTCCCTCTCAGTGCGGCATGCAGGCTCCCGGGGGCCTCTGTGCATACAAGACCACCAGCTGCATCTGTCATTAGGATAAGCACAGCCAGCACGCCTCACTCCACAACCAACATTAAGTCTCATTAAAGGCGCTGCTGTGTCTACTCTGAGGTGTTATTGATGGTGTGTTTTCTGGAGGTGTGAGCAGGGCCAGGTGAAGGGCCCCACGGCACCAAGGCTATTCAAACACAGACAGATCGATGCTGTGGACCTATTGTGCGATGTGGAAAGGTTCATGGCACTGTGTGTACATGTAGTGGGAGGAGGAGTGGAGTTAAAGGTGTGCTATAGTCCTGGCCCTGATCCTTCAGACTGGTTCACTTCAGAGCGCTTTGGAATGTTTGTTTTTTATGCCGAAGTGCGTCTCGATGTTCAGGGTCTGGCTCTGGGTCTAGAAGCACTGTTCTGCTATGTGAACAACTGACGTCACCCAAACATAACTCTTCCTGAATATCTGGTCATTATATGACTGGCCTGAACAGTTGGTTGACCAGGGCCT
This sequence comes from Eucyclogobius newberryi, assembly GCF_026437365.1. NCBI lineage: Eukaryota > Metazoa > Chordata > Actinopteri > Gobiiformes > Gobiidae > Eucyclogobius > Eucyclogobius newberryi. Next base: position 10,269,882 of record NW_027315735.1, read on the forward strand.
CAAAATGATGTTTGAAGAGCAATTCTCTTTTTTAGCAACAATTGCCTCCTTATCTCCTCTCTCAAACAGCTGCAGTCAGTAAACAATAGGATTGCTATGGCCCATTACAGAGCTGTTAAGGGAACAAAGAAGATTAGTTTTAGATGAAACTTAGACTGTGTAAACAGAATGATTAATAAGACAGGCTGCTATCAGGTAACTCATCCTGGAGGGCAGGGTTTATGCAGCTCAGATTAGCATGGTCCACATGGTGACAAAAGGACCAGACAGCCCTGAGCAAAGGGCCCGGACAGCCCTGAGCAAAGGGCCCCGGACACCATACTCCCGGAGCACCCCCCACAGGACCCACACCCCGAGGCACATGGTTGAAAGCCTTCTCCAGATCCACAAAGCACATGTGGACTGGTTGGGCAAACTCCAATGAACCCTCGAGCACTCGATGGAGAGAATAGAGCTGGTCCAGTGTTCCATGACCAGGACCAAAACCACTCTGCTCCTCCTGAATCCGAGGTTCGACTATCGCTCGGACTCTCCTCACCCTGGAATAGACCTTACCGGGGAGGTTGAGGAATTTGATCCCTCTGTAGAGCAAAATCTCTGGTCCCCCTTTTTGAACAGAGGGACCACCATCCCAGTCTGCCAATCCAGAGGTACTGTCCCCGACCGTCATGCAAGGTTGCAGATACGTCTCAGCCAAGACAGTCCTACAAGATCTTGTAAGACTGACTTTAGGTACTCAGGACGGATCTCATCCACCCCCGGAGCTCTACCACCGAGGAGTTTGCCAACAACCTCAGTGACTCCAGCTTGGGTGATGGACAAGTCAGCCTCACAGTCTTCAGTCTCTGCTTCCTCTTCGGAAGACATGACAGTAGGTCACACACACCATAAACGGTGTTGGTGAAGCACTGTATCCCCTTCCGGAGGCGCCGGACTGTTTGCCAGAATTTCTTTGGCGATACTCCTCCTCCATGGCCTCCCCGAACTCCTCCCAGCCCCAGGTTTTTGCCTGTACGAAAGCACAAGCTGCGGTACGCCTAGCCTGCCGATACCTTTCAACAGCCTCAGGAGTCCCACAAGCCAAAGAGGCCTGCAAGGCCTCCTTCTTCATGTGCAATACCTGTAAATAAGAGTGTTCTATTTTGTTTTTATTCGGTTTACTTACCTGCTAATAGTATTACCTAGTCTTGTGCTAGCTATTTTTATTTTATTTTATTCTATTATCATAATTTTATCATTATCTTATTTTGATCTTTTTATTTTTATTTATCTATTTTATTTTATTTCCCCCCCCCTCCATTCCCTATTAAGATAGGAGAGGAGTTTTTGTTAATAAGAGTTCTATTAAGAGTGTGTTTTTGAAACTTCCTATAATCTGTCCTTTCCTCCTGTTCTACTGCGTTGTAACAACGAAATTTCCCCTTGTGTGGACATCAAAGGATTATATTATCTTATCTTATCTTCTTCAGCCTGAAGGCATCCTTACCTCCAGTAACCACCTGATGCCTTGCGACCATATCTTCGAGATGCCACATTGACAATGGAGGTCGAGAACATGGTCCGAGTCAATGTCTGCAGCCTTCGCCGGGATCTGGGAGAAGCTCTCCCGGAGGTGTGAGTTGAAGACCCTGCTGACAGAGGGCCACCAGGTGGTGATCGGTTGACAGCTCTCTTCACCTGAGTGTCCAAGACACGCCGGAGGTCAGATGAAATGGCAACAAAGTTGATCATTGATCTCCGGCTTAGGGTGTCCTGGTGCCACGTGCACTAATGGACATTCTTGTGCTTGAACAGGGTTTTTGTTATGAAAAATCTGTGGCCAGCACAGATGTCCAATAACTGAACAGCACTCGGGTTCAGATCGGCAGGGCTTCCTGCTCACCCCTCTCCAGGTGTCACTGTCGTTGCCCAGGTGGGCGTTGAAGGCCCCCAGTAGAACAACTGAGTCCGCGCTCGGTGCACTGTCCAGTACCCCTCTCAGGGACTAAGAGAAAGACGGGTACTCTGCACAGTGAGAGACCTGTCCCGAACTCAAAGGTGTTCACTGGGGTGAACTCCAACACGTGGCGGCTGAGCTGCTGAGCCGACTATATCTAGTCGGTACCTCCCGCACAAGCTCAGGCTCTTTCCCCCTTAGCGAGGTGACGTTCCATGTCCCCAGAGTTAGCTTCTATGTAGAGATCTGGTCGTTGACTCCCGCCCAGATCTCTCTGCCCCGGCCCTTTACGGATCCTCCTGCAGGTGGTGGGTTCACAGGAGGACGGCCTCATATTGCTCTTTCGGGCTTTGCCCAGCAGGGCCCCACCCCAGGCCTGGCTCCAGGGTGGGGCTTCGGTAACGCCATTCCGGGCAACGGAACTGGCCTTGTTCTAGCACTGCTCATAAGGGGCTTTTTATGATTATAATTGTATGACATTTATGATTTAACATTCTGCAATTTAGCAAGTTTTTCCACTTAGAATTTATAAAAGGGTCTGAAATTTTCGTTGTAGCTGCATTTACACTTAAATCACAATTTTGAGACTTTTAAATAATATATTTGCATATTATTGCTGCAAATAAGTATTTGAACACCTGAGGAAATCAGTGTTAATATTTGGTACAGAATCTTTTGTTTACAGAGGTCAAATATTTCCTGTAGTTCTTGACCAGGTTTGCACACACTGCAGCAGGGATTTTGGCCCACTCCTCCACACAGATCTTCTCTGTCACTGAGCAAATATTTTTTTTATCTGATTTAGGTCTGGAAACTGGCTAGGCCACTCCAGAACCTTGATGTGTTTCATACAGAGCCACTCCTTGGTTCTCCTGGCTGTGTGCTTCAGGTCATTGTCATGTTAGAAGACCCAGCCACGCCCCATCTTCAATGCTCTGACTGCGGGAGGCTGTCACTCAAAATCTCACAATACATGGCTCCATTCATCCTCTCCTTAATACAGAGCAGTCATCCTGTCCCCTGTGAAGAAAAGTCCCCCCAAAGCATGATGTTTCCACCCCCAAGCTTCACAATAGGGATGGAGTTCTTGGGATGGTCCTCATCCTTCTTCTTACTCCAAACACGGCAAATAGATTTTTTTTTTCGTCTCACCTGACCCCAATAACCTTTACCATGTCTCCTCTGGATCATCCTGAGGGGTCAGTGGCAAACCTCAGACGGTCCTGGACATGACTTACGCAGGGGAAGCTTCTGTGCGATGCATACCTAAACCCACGTTCAGGTTCAGGTCCGGATTCGAATCCAGAGGTTCAGGTTCAGGTCCGGACCTAATGAGTCCGGGCTAAACCCATGCCATATTTGCATAATGTTATAACAGCATAACAGAAGCTACTTGGCTAAATTAAGTTGAAGACACTTGAATAAGGACGACTATCAAACACAAGGCTTAACTGCAGACTGAAATAAACTCAACTTGTCCGGTTTATTCACAGTTTCTAACAGAAGTTACAACTTACAAATCACAAACTACTAGCTAGCTGCTAAACTACATAGCTTAACTAACAGTTAACACACATTCATGTGTTTTACTTGAGGAACAACTTCTGAACAAGAGCATGTTGAGTATTGTTGACAGAGTCAGTCTGGGTCAAGGGTCAAAGCAGCTGTTTCATCTGATACAATGTTTTGCCTTTACATTTCCACTCTTTCATGTTGCGGATCCATTGGCATTAAAAGTCAGATAAAACCCTTCAAACAGACAATACACCAGTGTAAATAATTAAGTCACAGTGTGTCAACAAATGATACATACACCAGATGCTATTCCTTAACACATAGAGAACACAATTCAACTTAGAATATGAAACGACACAGAAATGTCAGACATTTGTATGGCAAGCTTGGGAGAAAACGCTGGGCTGTGTCAGCCAAGCCGTTGTAAGGAGCCTGGCTGACCCTCCTGCGTCTCACCCCGTTTTTTCCCATGCTGGTTGGTTTTATTAGATATTCTGGAATAGGCGGGTCACATTTCTCATTGGTCAGCTTCACATCAACGCACTTGGTATTTTTCCGTAGAGATCAAGCCTTGGGTAAACATTACCCAAACTCCTCTGGGCTGTCACACCCCCCTTGGGTAAACATCCTTTGGCCCATCTTTACGACCCCTTCACAAATGCAGTTTGTCACACACCCGTTCTTCTCTTAGACTAATGATGCAGATAAAATATCACTATTATGCAGATAAAATACATCACAGAAATATAATCATATATTCACATTTTATCACACAGTGTAAAATAACAGTGTTTCAAAAACTAGCATAAAAGTCAACTAGAACCACTTTAAAGCATCAATTTAGCAGTATCAAAAATAGAATATGAAAATATTTTACACAACACATCAAGATAATAAATCATATTAGCTGCATTAAACACCAGACCATATTTAACAACTGTAGAATACAAATACAAATACTATTACAAAATATAAACTCCAATTAATGAATGCAGCAATTAAGCAATATCACTTTGACTTACTTTGTATTTACTTAATGCCAAATACATCACACCACAACATAACACTTAAAGGTTGAATGGACGATTTTTTGGGCCCAAATCTGACTCTTATTTCCTCGTGGCGAGGACTGCCGATTAGTCCTGCCACGTATAAAACGCACCTACCGCTCACCTGCAGCCTCGTCCGGCTCGTCCCCCGAGAGCAGCACATTTCCGCGTATCTAAGCGCATTGATCTATCATAATATAGTTCCCTCAGTGTACAGGACAAAACAAATTTCGCGATCTGTGGAAGGTTTAAGATGGTCTAGATTATAGAACGAAAAGGACAAAGTACATGAGTGCTAGATTTTGTATGAGTCCAGAACCGAATCACCAGGGTTTCAGGTTTTTTTGGACCTAAACGAAACATTTTTACAAGTCCGGTCCGTCGTACCGGTACGCATCCCTACATGACAGTGTAGTGTATTACCGATAGAACCTTTGAAACTGTGGTCCCAGCTCTCTTCAGGTCATTGACCAGGTCCTCCCATAGTTCTGGGCTGATTCTTCACCTTTCTTATCATCATTGAACCCCTCGTGGTGAGATCTAGCATGGAGCTCCAGACCAAGGGAGACTGACAGTCATCTTTAGCCTCTTCCATTATCTAAAATGCTCCAACAGTTGATATTTTTTCACCAAGCCGCTTGCCAATCGCCCGTAGCCCTTTCCAGTCTTGTGGTGGTCTACAGTTTAGTCTCTGGTGTCTTCTGACAGCTCTTTGGTCTTGCCCATGACAGTAGTTGGAGTCTGACTGATTGTGGGGTGGACAGGGGTCTTTATGCAGCTAACAAGCTCAAACAGGAGCTACTACTTTAGATTAATAAGTGGAGTAGAGGTGGACTATTAAAAGACAGACTGACAGGTCTTCGAGAGCTAGAATTCTACCTGCTTGGTAGGTGTTCAGATACTTATTTGCAGCAATGATATGCAAATATATATATTTTTTAAATCATACAATTTAATTTGCAGAAATGTATTTTAAGATTATGTCTCTCACAGTGGAAATGCACCTACTATGAAAATTTAAGACCCCTCAATCATTTTTAGGTGGAAGAGCGTGCTAAATGGCAGGGTGCGTGACTAAGTATTTTCCTCACTGTATACCGCGATGACTGTCCAAATGTCTCCTGATTTGCTACTTAAGCTCAAGTATAAGTCTGAGTCAATATTATAGACTCAAAGCCTCTACAAAAACAGCAATGATAGTAATGGTAAGGACACAAGTGTCATGCTCAAATACTATAATTCTCAGCATTCAGACTCAATTTGAAAATGGACAAATTTGACTGTAGGCAACGTAGGAAGATTGTTTGGGTGCGTACCCATATTCCCCGGTACCTATGTTCCCCGGTACCTGTGTTCCCCCTTTTCTATGAATGTGGGGACCACGCTAATACTAGCATAGGCTACTGGTTCAGATTCCACAGCTCCAAAGATTGTGCATAAATGTATGGTTTTACAGCATAAAATATAGCAGCATTTAACCCTAACTCTAACCCAGGTCTAGGGGAACATAGGGTTGTTCCTGATTTTGCGTGTGCTTTAGTTTCGTGTGATGGCTTTTGATTTACGTCTGGTGTTCTCTCTGGTCTTGTTTTGTTTATCGTTTTATTCATGTATTTTTTTTCTCCTTATTCTTTAAAAATAACACAAAAATAGAATACATTTTTTTAAATAAAAGACTACACTTCTCAACATACTGGTGGAATAATAACATGAGAAGAATTGACCAGAGGGATAAACAGACATATTATTGAAATCAAGTATATATTATTTCAACATTATATAATCATACACTTCCCAAAGTGCTGCACAGAGAATACGCCTGTGACGTGATTACCTAAATCACTGGTATAGCGCGTACTATTATACTGGGGTATACTATAGTTTTTTTACTTTGGTGTACTTCAGTACTATAGTACTAGGATGTAGTAACAGAATGTACTATAGTACTAGGGTATACTATAGTGCTAGGGTTTACTATAGTACTAAGGTGTAGTACTAGGATGTACTATCCCACTAGGATATACGATAGATTTCTTTATTTGATTCCAGAGGGCCAATCCTAGTGCAGACAGCTGTTTAAAACATCCACAAACAAAACATCATAGTATTTAGCACAGGATAGATACATTTGGAACAGGATACAGTTACACAACAGGCAAAGGTAAAGTGCAGCTGTGACAAGCTCTCAAGATTAGTTGAGCAGGCCAATAGCTGTGGAGATAAAAGAGTGTTTTTGTCTATTGGTCCTTCATGTGGGCACGGTGAAGGGCCCGCCAGAGGGCCCTTGAACTGTGAGTGCAGTGGGTGAACAGGGTCTGCCAGAAACTTCCTGGCTTTGGTCACCGACCTTGTTTTAAACATGTCCATCGAGTCCCAATGTTTTTACCACACTCGTTCACATGCTATGTAGACAGCCACCATTTTTCAGGTTCAACTAATTGAACCAACAAAGAAAAGAAAACATAAGTACTGTAAAGAAGTTAATGCGTCGGTTAATCGACTATTGACTGTCCAGGGCTCCAACTGGAGGTTATAGAAACATTTGAAAGTGTGCATCCTTAACCATCTATAGTGGATAAAGTGCTCACTTTATGCACCTGGTATTGACTCCTGATCTACTTAAGATTTAGTTATGGATTTAGTTCAAGTTTAGTCCCAGTCTTGATTGTGCGTGAATGCAGAGTTATTTGCAGCACAATCTGTACCCAAGAATATTATCTGTATTATATATCATATGTCTGCCTTGTCTTTGGTGTGTGTGTTGTATGATGCGTTATCATTTTTATGATAAATAATTCATCGACAAACCATTCTGAAGATTATCTGTTACAGTAGAGTGCACGGTGGCAAAGGCGGTTAGCGCTCTTGCCTCCCAAGAAGGAGATCATGGATTCGATTCCCGGACCAGACCAACATCGCATGATCTCTCTGGGTGGAGTCTGCATGTTCTCCCCGTGTTACCGTGGGTTCTCTCCGGGTTCTTCGGCTTCCTCCCACCGTCCAAAGACATATATGTGTAAGGCAAAATAAACTGTCTGTAATGTCTATGTCTCTGTGTTAACCCTGCGACGAGTTGGCCACTGTCCAGGCCCCCACCTAAGTCCCGAAGTCACTGGGATAGGCTCCAGTCACCCGCGACCCCGAACGGACCGATCTGTTAAAGTAATTATTAAATATGATCATCACTAAGAAAAGTTGCTCCCTCTGGTACAAACATCCACACACTCATGTTGTGCAGAATTGACAGCTGCTGTCTCAACGCTGTAATTCAGATTCAGTGGGCTAGAAATAAGAGAGATTGCCATTAAATCGTTGTAATCCCTCACTCGTCCAGGAGTGTTCCATCATAGAAAAGGATTCAGTTGTGGTCATCTGGACACTGCTTTTAGAAAAAACAAGACGTTTCAACGTTTCGAAAAGATAAAGATCTTTTGGATTAGAGACCAAATGTCTTTTTTTTTCAAAAGCAGTGTCAACATGACTTCAGCGGAATCTTTTTCTATATTGGCACTAAGTATACATTATATTTATTTTGTAAGAAACAGCTTTGGCATGTTTCTCAGTGCACTTAAACTGTTTTATTTATATGTTTACACCAGAGCAGCTTTTTGCTCTGTTTTGCACATGTCCTTAGGCAGTGACAGGCCAAGAGTGTGAGTAAATGTGGCACTATCTTGCCCTGCACATCAGACCAGGCTGCATTGATTGAGCCATGAAGAAGCCCTCACTCTCAACAAATTCTCAGTTAGCACTTAATCGATACGTCGCCTTTTGTAACACGGGAAATGAATTGAATGTTGTTGTGGCAATCAAACGGTGCTACAAGGCCATCTACAGTGACAGCCAGTCAAGTGGAGGCTACTTATTCCACAGACTTTGAAACCACATTTCCTTCCTGTTGCAACCGGTCAAAAACTGTATTGGAATAAGAGTGTCTTGTCCAAGAGCACAATGTCACCATTTATTCAGATGACTGAGCTCGTAGGTGGGTGAGAGAGGAGGTGTTTAGCCCTCAAATTCTCTCTTTTGATTCTATCTGGCCGATTCGACTGATGGACCACGGGCCAGAACAGAACCATCCCCCAAATATTTAAAAATATATTTTCTCTTGTTTATTGGTGTATTGGTTTACAGCTTTAACTGTTAACTGTTCTGGCGTATGTCTGGTTCAGTACTTTAAAGCGAGGATGCAACACATTACAGAATCTCAAAGGTGTGCAGGACTCCTCCTATGAACTATAATAAAGTGAAAAGAGTTTGCATATCTAAATTCGCTCCCAAATCTTTGGGCGTCTGGTGAAGGCCTGACACCCAAAACTTAACTTCTTTGGTCTAATCAGCTAATGGTGGTTTTAATCTGTTTCAGGCAAAACTCGCTCTGGTCTCTGGAAATTGTGAAAAAACGTATGAACTCATCGTAGTGGATCATTTGGATGCTCAGAATGCATTGGGTAAAACATGTGGCCTCCTACAGCAAGTTTAAAAAGCACGTATTCTGTAAAATCAACTTTCGTGAGCTTTTAAACTTGTCTTTCCTCATCATTAGTTTACTCAAAGTTATATTTTGATATTTTGGTTCCTGCAAATTTGAGTTCCTGTATCCAGTATTGTCCTGTAACTGAGTGCTCAGAAAAGTCCTGTTTCCCCCTACCCCCTGTTCCCGCCCACATCCCTGTACTTCGTTGCGATAATTTTTTGTTGTTTGTTCTTACTAATACTGAACATGAATAATATGGGTACAAACAATTATTTTCCAATGCCATAATAACTTACTGTAACCATGACTGTATTTTGGGGCAGATATGTAGAACACTTGTCTGTCCAGCCTCCACCTCCACACAAAAGTTACTGCACATTTAATCACGCATTCTGATTGCAGGGTATTGTTTCTAAGAACACTGTTGTGAGACATGAAACATTAACTAATGACCTGGTAAAATAGAATACCGTAGATTCAACTGATTAAAATAAATATAAGTAAATGATTTAAGCTAATTTAAGCCAAAAGAAATTATAAAAACAATGATGCCAATCTTTAATACTCATCGATTTTAAAGTGCAATCTATTTATATAAAGGATATGCTTATGTAACTTGTGATAGTATAATAAAAAAGTATCATCTCAAAATGGTATGTGAGCTTCATTAAAGTGTAAGTTGTCATAAAATATGTTATATATTTGTAGATAACATGAATAAAATGTCTGTTTCCTGTTGAATAAACAAATTCAGTAAAACACAGTAGTAAATGTGTTAAAACCAGGCTCTGATACAAAACCACCTGGTCGTTTCATATTTTGTGATATTCTGAGGTTCATCCCAGTTTATCTGTTTAAATCACGTTATGTTCCACTTCACTTTTGCCTCCATTAAGGAATTTACTATGTTTTTGTTTACTATATGTTACACTTTCATGTGTGAATCTAAATATGCCTGGTTTACAATCCACTAAAGGAATAAGAAAGACACTTCACAGTCTTATGGCATCTGACGCCTTAAAAGAACGTACTGTTTCTGGTGCGTCTTCTGGAAAAACTCCATCATCCCGACATAAAAAACGCAGAGCTGAGAGTTTTACTGTCACCTTCACTCTCAGGTTCAAATCAATAGGCGCTGCCAATGGCTAAATGCCAAATATACCTGTCTAGTGCAGGCGAGGGAGCTTTTCATGCCAAAGGAGAGGCGTCGATATGAGCGCGGTTTGGGTTTGAGTGCGAGGACTAGAGCCAGATCCACACAGACACAAAGGAAGAGATCGATCAGCGCTACTATTCCCAGAGTTCCACAGTGTGACTCGCCCTGCAGTAAACATGACAGCTCCGATCAATGTGTGTGTGAGACGCAGTCGGCCCCGGGCAGTGCAGAACGCACCGAAGCCTCGCTTTGAACGGGCTTCAACATGATTAAGGCGACATACTACAAACTATTCTCTGAACCCAAAGGTGTTATTATTTAACTGAATCCACTTCATCCATAGATTTATATGAGAGTAACTTCAAATGCTGTTTTCTCCAAATGCATTGTTCTTCTATAATGTACCACCAACACGCCAAACGTTATCATCTGGAACAACATGATACTGTACTAACTGTACTGAAGGATTTGTTTGTACATAATTTCAAACATATTGCTGTTAAGTTTTAACTCCAAAATATAAAATAAAATTTAAACATTTTGGCCAATCTTCAGTAAGATCAAACCTTCCTCAAAAACTAAATAAAATCTCCTTTAAATTTGTATTATTATTGTTATTTGTAACTAATAGGTCAATGAAGTGAAGGAATATTGAATTTAACCTGGCTCAGTACTGCCTGGTGGTGGAATGGTTAAGACGGGAGCACATATGCTAGGCTAAGTCATAAGTTTGAATCTCTCCGACAGGTTACTGCATGTCCTCCCCCCTCTCATCCCTGTTTCACACTAAACTGTCTAATGAAGCCTACGGCTAAAGAAAGTCTATGCGGTTTACACTCTTTGAAGCCTGTGGCCCATACAACGATGAAGCTAATATCTAGATCATTGCTAACAGCCTCTAGCAGGAAGCTAGGGACTGCTCAGACGTGTTCTCTGTATGTTAAGGTTCAAAATGCTGCTGTTTTATTACAATCCGACTCACATTATCTGAGAAAATCCATCCATGGATGGATGGATGGAGTCTAAACACAAATATATACGCGTTGAGTGCGGACATGCTATACGGCGGTTAGGATTTTATAATCCGCCCTGCAATGAAACAAGATCCGCAGCAGTCGTGGGTCAAAAGACAACCCCTGCACACTACCGAGTAGCATCTTTCTGTGTAAATTTTGGAACTATGTGTCTGGGCCTCAAATCTCCTGCCATGGACACAATAAGTGGATACCTTTGGAGTGGACGTTTGGCAACAGGAAAAAAGGCCATAACAAGGAAATGGATGACACAAACTTCACCAACGATCAAGGACTGGACTGACATTATAACAGACTTTATTTGGACAAATTTGACCTACTTTAGACCAAATTGGACTTATTTTAATTTAAATATAATTATGTTTGTATATAAATAAACATAAAATGTATATATATATATATATATATATATATATATATATATATATATATATATATATATATATATAAACCACACACACACACTTTTTAAAATCAAATTTGGAGCGGGCACTAGAGACCCATTTTAAAAGCTAGCCTCGACATTTGCATATCATTGCGTTCAGCTTTAAATCAAAATGTTTCCCAAAAACTGTTTGAGAAATATAGATTTTTTTTCATTGCTCATGGGTTTTGTGTCTTGTCGCCAAGGTTGTAGTGTTTTCAATGAAAATTGTTTGGACAAATGCCAAATGTACAATGAGGCGCACTCTTATGAGCGCCGTGTTTGATCCAATATGGCCCGACCTCCAATATGACTTAGCGTGGGGTCATAATATATATTTTTTTACATATCCTCCCATGAACTATTTTTTGGAGTGTCATATTTTACTGCCACTTTTTTGGCGTCGGGCTCCCATTGGCCCCATGTTAATCGATTTTTGAGGTGGCGCTACTGAGCTGTCTTTTAACATTTTTTCACGTAACCTTCCCTCAAAATTAGTCTTGCTATGCGCATTTTCAGTCCTCCACATGAGTCTATAATAAAACAAAACGCGCATTTGAGTTGTCATATTGCTTCTCACAGGTTAGTTTGCCCTTGTTGGCGCCACTGACATGTCCATAGTAATGTCACCCTCTGTCAGGGTGTGAAATTTTACTTACGCAAATGCATTCTGGGATTGAAACATGCCCAGCAGCGTCATCACAACAAACATGGCGGCGCCCGTGTCCCCCGCATGTTCCCCCCGCTCGTCTTCGCTACCAAAATAAAGGATAGCGGCGTACAAAAGGTCGATTGAAATATCTTAAAATTGTGAGATTTAGTCTCTCGATCGGGTTGATAGAGACAAAATTTTGATCTTTTTTTTTGCCTTCAAAGTAAAAAAAACTTTGAAGGCAAAAAATTTGCCTACCATTCGACCCACTTAAAAAATGTTGACTCGGGTTACAGCAAACAGACAATTTATTTGGGGTAGTCTAATCACTTTTTTTTTTTTAATTGTTATGGTACAGCGTAAAAGAGAAGACGTACAAATACAGTAGGTGGCAGTAAATGCACCTTTTCAATTGGCGGCCAACTGCCTTTAAAACAACACAACAACAAAAACAACAACGCACCCTGTCAGCCAAGTACGTACAGATTTTTGTGTCTAAAAACAATATAATTTGTTCAGAATAATCTTATATTATTGTTAGTTTAAATGTGTAAAAGAATAATATATATATATATATATATATATATATATATATATATATATATATATATATATATATATATATATATATATGATACTTTGTCTGCTGCGTTGGGCGGTTTGAAAAGTGCCCCTGAGCCCCATAGAAAAGCAATGGGGATTTTTAGCCAAGCAAATCACAATAAAAAGGGACTATGTCACTATGGGTCACTTTTTTGGGGGGGAAAATAGTCTCAGAGGGGCGCTATCTTCAGCCCCCATTTTTACGTAGTATTTACTCCACAGAGCTACGCAGTTTACCCTGGAGACACAGACATGTGCGCATGCCGTACACGGAAGTGCCACACGACTTGTTTTCCGTGTTTACTTCTTAAAACTGCATCTACAGACGTCTGTGTACAAAAGGTACATCAAAAATTGATTCAGAATGAGTCTGTTTGCTGGTTGTGAATATAAAACTATATTCATGTTGAAGTGAAAGCAGCAGATTTCATATTTCAACACATGTGATGTGTCAAACTTTGTGCTCCGTCACCTTGACTACAAACATACCAAAGAGGAGTGTTTTTTGAGTTTATTACTTGGATAAGGCTAACGCTAAGCATTAAGTATCGCTTAACTTCTATTCATAGAAATATGCTTTTGTTATTAGAAAACCCATGAAAGAATGCTATAAATGACATGTCTTTAAGAACAACCTTCCATACAGCAATAATGTCTGCGATGATTAAATATAAAAATGTAAAATTTTACATATGTAGTTCAGGGTAACAATTGTTTGTGTTTTTATTTCCTCTTAATGTAGTAATTTCTACTATGCACTATAAGTTACAGTATCACTGAGATGTTTGTTTTGCTCTTTACAATCTGATATTTTATAAAGTGTAAAATGTCATTTTGTGTCAAATGTATTTTCTCAGAAATGGAATCTGCCTCTAAGTCATTGTATTATCATCAACAAAAGTGGAAATAAAGTGTGTTTGTTTAATTAATTCAGTTGTAAATGTGTATTTAAAATATGTATTCATAAAGTCAATGTTAAATATTTTTGGGAGATTTAAATAAAACAAAAACACGGCCATGTCAAATGAGGGTTCATGGAAAGGATAAACCTTCAGCACATTACTGCATAGTGAGTAGAAAATCCTTGTAAACCAACAGCAGTATCATGTATTCAGTTACTGAGCCAGAAATGTGTCAGTGTTCAGACAAACACTGCGACGTGAGAGTAGACGAGACCACCTCAGCTCCTGTTGTATCTGTGTAAACCTTTTGTAAACTGTCGTCACGTTCTCTCTTTCCCCTTGAGCGACGGTTGTTGTTTCCTTCTGTCTGATCAAGCTTCAAATCCCTCCATTATAAAGTCTTCTCCAGAGGGGGGCGTCATCTCGGAAAGCACATTCTGAACCGGAGCGTAGACTCCACAGGATCAGGAACCCTCACCAGAGCAAAGAGGAACCAGAGCTGCCTGCTGACCAGAGCTGCCCGCTGACCAGAGCTGCCCGCTGACCAGAGCTGCCCGCTAACCAGAGCTGCACGCTGACCAGAGCTGCCCGCTGACCAGAGCTGCATGCTGACCAGAGCTGCACGCTGACCTGTGCTGCACACTGACCAGAGCAAAGAGGAACCAGAGCTGCCCGCTGACCAGAGCTGCACACTGACCTGTGCTGCACACTGACCAGTGCTGCACGCTGACCAGAGCTGCACACTGACCTGCAGCCCGGTCAAATTCTTGTCTTCCACACAAAGACGTTGGACCAGATTCTTTAGCTGGACAATGTAATCAACGGTTTAACAAGAAATCTTAGAAACTCGATGAAGGTCAGAAGCCAAAACATTTAGTAAAGACAAGTAATGTTCACAATAACATGACATAGTTTATGTACAACGAAATGAATACAAATATTTGCTGGATTTTAAATCAAATGTAATGTGATGGACAAAACATTATTGTTCATAAAATCTGATATTGCTGTAAACATAGACACAAAAATGTGACAAACTAAGTGATGGAGTGAGAGAAGCACTTTTTACTCAAGTAAGAGACTGTTCCATTTACACACATTTACTGAATATCTGCATCCAAATGTATGATGGAGTTACAAGTATTCTGAATTGTTACTTTTTTATTTTTAGTGGCCTTATATTATAGTGCATAGGATTAAAACAGCTTTATGTTTTTTGCAACAACTTTTATACATTTTATTATCACTGATCGAGAAGGAAAAATCACACAAGTGAAAACCACAATTGAATTACACAGATCACATTCATCTGACTTCTACTGTGTTCCATTTCAGTGTTTATACTGGAGAAGGCACTAAACAACACTAAACACTGGCAGGCAACAGCAGGGAAGCTAGAGCGTGCAAATAAAGGGACATTTTGAACTTAATTTCTATTTTGGAAAAAGATTTAAGATAAGATAATCCTTTTTATGATGGTAGATATAATTACATTTTGATACATTTATATTGACAAATGCAGCTTTGATTCATTCTTGTTTGACTTAAGCATTAGGAATAAAACTATTGATCTTGCCGTGGTAAATAATATTTGTTGGGATTTTGCTTTGTGTTGTTGATTCTGTTGCTTTCACCATTTCTCCACTGCTGTTTGCTCAAAAGCACAGTTCTGAGTTCTCCTTTCAGTTGCTTTTCATCATGATATGAATGGAACCACTGCCTGAAAGAAAAGATGGGGCATACATCAGCTGCACACTTCTGCCAGAAGGAAACACAAGACATTATGGTGGCCCTTTTAAAACACACAACAAATAATGCCAAGTGTACAAAGAAAAGGTGGCCTACAGCTACATTTACCTTTTAAACAAATGTGTCAAATGTGGGGCTGTCCGGGTCTCTCTGCCTATATGTCAAGAAATTACACATGAATCAATGCTATTACTTAACAGTCGGAGAACATAATTCAACTTAGAATATTAAACGACACAGAAACGTCAGTCTTTTGTGTGGCTTGCAAGGGAGAGGAAGGCTTAGCCGAGTCAAGATGAGCCCACCACAGCACTGAAACTGCACTAGTTAAAGTCACAAATGATTTGTTATTAGCCGCTGACGATGGACTGGTCTCAATCCTGGTTCTGTTGGACCTCAGCGCAGCGTTTGACACCATCGACCACAACATTCTACTGCAGAGGTTAGAATGTGATGTAGGTGTTGGAGGAACAGCCCTCAGATGGTTTAAATCCAGTCTATCTGATAGGTTCCAATTTGTTAATGTAAACCAGAGCCCCTCACCTTGCTCTAAAGTAATTTACGGTGTGCCACAGGGTTCGGTACTCGGTCCAATTCTGTTTACTCTGTATATGCTGCCATTAGGCAACATTATCAGAAAGCATGGCATTAACTTCCACTGCTATGCAGACGACACTCAGCTGTATTTATCAATGAAACCTGATCAGAGCGATCAAGTAGACAGACTTAGTGCTTGTGTGAAGGAGATAAAAACCTGGATGACACTAAACTACCTGCTTCTTAACCCTGAAAAAAACAAGGTCATTGTGCTTGGCCCTAAGCATCTACGAGATGCTCTATCTGAGCAGATAGTCACACTGGACAATGTCAGTGTAGCCTCCAGTTCTACTGTAAGAAACCTTGGAGTCTTATTTGACCAGGAGCTCTCATTTAAAGCTCATATAAATCAAGCTTGTAAAACAGCCTATTTCCATTTGCGCAACATAGCCAAAATCAGAAGAATCCTGCCTAAAAGTGATGCTGAAAAACTTATCCATGCATTTGTAACGACTAGATTAGACTACTGTAACTCCCTGCTTGCAGCCTGTCCTAAAAGCTCCATAAAAAGCTTTCAACTGGTTCAAAATGCAGCAGCAAGATTACTAACAGGAACAAAAAGAAGAGAGCACATTACGCCAGTGCTGAAGTCTCTTCACTGGCTCCCGTCGAGTCCAGAATCAAATTCAAAATTCTACTCTTGACCTACAAAGCCATAAATGACATGGCCCCATCCTACCTCAAAGATGCTATAGAACCATATCATCCAAACAGAGCTCTTCGCTCTCAGAATGCCGGCCTTCTGGTGGTGCCAAGAGTCTCTAAAAGTACTGTAGGAGGTAGAGCGTTTAGCTACCAAGCTCCTGTGTTATGGAATCAGCTCCCGACCCATGTTAAATATGCTGACACAGTCTCTTCATTTAAGTCCAGGCTTAAAACGTTCCTCTTCGAAATCGCTTATGGTCAGACTATTTAGGAACAGAAACATAAACCCACAGCTTCAGCTACGCTGCCCTAGGAGTAACTATGCTGGGGGAAGTATGACAGCTTGAGCACTATCCTCTTCTTCTGACTACTTATTCTATCAAACAATATTTATTTTTTGATTCCACTTGCAAACTGTTCACCGCCTTCTTTTTCTTTCTCTCACTCCTGAGGACCTGTGGACCCAGATGCCCCTCTCCTGGTGAAGTGGTCCCTGCCCTGTGTGGACGGTCCCTCATCTGCCTGAGGAGTGGGTCCAGCTCGCCCCCGACGGTCCCTCATCTGCCTGAGGAGTGGGTCCAGCTCGCCTCCGACGGTCCCTCATCTGCCTAGAGAGTGGGTCCAGTTCGCCTCAGTCGGTCCCTCATCTGCCTGAAGAGTGGGTCCAGTTCGCCTCAGTCGGTCCCTCATCTGCCTGAAGAGTGGGTCCAGTTCGCCTCAGTCGGTCCCTCATCTGCCTGAAGAGTGGGTCCAGTTCACCTCAGATGGTCCCTCATCTGCCTGAAGAGTGGGTCCAGCTCCAGTCTCCCTCGTGTCCGTCTGTCCGTCTGTGAGAGTCAGATCTCTCCTTCACTGGAACTCCTCCAGGTTTCTACGCTTTTTTCCCAAAGAGGTTTTTTTTGTAGTTTTTCCTGGCCGAGAAGGAGAGTCTAAGGACAGAGGACCCTGGGACATCGTCCCTCGCCACCACAGACATTGTCTGACTCCCTCGCCACCACAGACATTGTCTTACTCCCTCGCCACCACAGACATTGTCTGATTTCATCGCCACCACAGACATTGTTGATTCATTACTCCCTGTGGCCCTCAGAGGCAACTGTTGTTGTGATTTTGGGCCTTACAAAAATAAATTGATTTGATTTGATTTGAGATGTTGTAGGCAACCTGAACGACTTTCCAAAATCCCTCTCAGCGTTCCTCCCTCTTACAAGTCATTTTATTAGAATCACACATAAAAAGGCGGGTCACATTTCTCATTGGTCAGCTTCACATCAAGGCACTTGTCTTTTACGACTCTTTGGTATTATCTTTAGAGATAAAAACCTTGGTGAATGTTCTATCCATCTGGTCCCTGGGGACCAGATGGGAGGAACATTCCTCACGGCTGCTTCTACAACATCTTCACACATGTTATTAGAAATACATGCCTTTCCCTCCCCTCAGGCTAATGATGCAGATAACTTTTAACACACAAATATAATCATATATTTACATTTTATCACACTATAAAGGTAATTTATGTTGTTTAGGAGTGTGATACTAAAAGATGGTGGTGGGGGTTCTGCATCTAAAAGTTGTATCATGAAGACAACATGTCACAGTGAATCGTGTTTCCTGGCAATCCAACCCCCGAAAAGCTGCTGGACCAGACGGTGTGTCCCCTGCCACCTTTAGACACTGTGCAGGTGAGCTGACCCCTGTCTTCACTGGCATTTTTAACACCTCCCTGGAGTCATGCCATGTCCCAGCCTGCTTCAAGTCGTCCAGCATTGTCCCTGTGCCCAAGAAGCAGACTTAATGACTACAGACCTGTGGCGCTGACGTCTGTGGTCATGAAGTCATTTGAGCGCCTGGTCCTCCCCCACCTCATGTCCTTCACCTCCCCCCAGCTGGACCCCCTGCAGTTCACCTACAGAGCCAACCGGTCTGTGGACGACACCATCAACCTGGCTCTCCACTTCACCCTGCAGCATATGGACTCCCCAGGAACCTATGCTAGGATCTTGTTTGTGGACTTCAGCTCTGCATTCAACACCATCCTCCCTGCTCTGCTCCAGGACAAGCTCTCCCAGCTCTATGTGCCTGATTCCACCTGCAGGTGGAGCGCTGACTTCCTGACGGATCGGAGGCAGTGCGTGCGGCTGGGGAAGAATGTCTCACACAGACACACGGACTATCAGCACAGAACTTCCACAGGCCTGTGTACTTTCTCCTCTGCTCAGTTTCTGCACTACAACTGTACATTGAACTGTAAATCCTGAGTTCATATTAAGCCTATTTTTATATTTATCCTATAGTAGATTTAAATTGTTTTTTTTTTATTTCATGCATGCCCTTTCTGATTTTGTATAGGTTGTTTTATCATTGTTCATTGTTCTATGTTGAACAAATCATCAAAGCAAGTTACTATGTTTGTGATTTTTTTTTATTTGGCAATGGCAATACACTTCTTCTGATTCTGATTCTGGGAAAAAGGACCATATCCTGTGTCCCCGATTTCCGATGGGAGTGATTGAAAAGCAAGATTAACCGACCAGAGAAACGCATTGTCTGTCTGTTGCAAAACAAACCTGTCTGTAAGAAGAATAAAAGACACGATTTAGAAACAGCTCAGATTTTTGCAGAATCACTAAGCAAAGCCATAAAATCTTCTTCTGTTTTGAATGATACAAGAATATTTGAGAGGAGATGTCGTTCGCATTTGAGAGACACGTGCTACAAATTAGCAGCTGTGATTGGAACGTCTCAAATGACTTGTGGAGCTTCATCATCTGGTCTAGACCCTCCTGTATTTGAGAGTTGGAGGAACTCGTCAGGCATGAAATCTACACATTATTGAGGGTTGCTCAAAGTTCCACATGTAAATGATGTGCCAGGATTTCCTCAGCTCAGACTGCACGCAGCGCAGCTCTGGTGCAGGAGCAACAGGCCTTCCAAATAATGAAAAGTACAAGAGGAGCTCCGAGCTGTCTTCTGCAAGAACACCGCTCCAACACAGCAGTCGCAGCTGCCTGGGGCAGTCTGAGTGAGGCATCAGGGCTGTAACTGCATCTGTTTAACATTAAACCTGAGGCGTCTTCTAAAATAGAATTCATACCGGTATTCAATACTCACTAGGATTGCTAGGATTGAAACTCATGAGTATCTTATTTACTAGTCAAATTATATATTTTTTTGTACATAAAATATTTTTACCTGAAAAGAATAATGGAAATGTGGTGACTGAAGGCGGCCTGATATTATAAATTGGCATTTACACTTGTTACTCTTACTATACTACTGTATGCACATGTTTTTGAGACATCATTTTCCTTTAGGTTATTGTAAATGGCCAGTATTTTTTTTGCCTGAGATCTTTTTGCTTTTCGTTGTTCCTCGTAAGTAACCATGTTTGTTTCAACACGGGTGGACCATGAATGTCCCTGATTGGCTTATCCACTCCTCAGTGGCAGGGCTCCGGGAGTGGATGAGATCCGCCCTGAGTGCCTAAAGTCTCTGGATGTTGTAGGACTGTCTTGGCTGACACGTCTCTGCAACATCGCGTGGCGGTCGGGGACCGTGCCTTTGGACTGGCAAACCGGGGTGGTGGTCCATCTGTTCAAGAAGGGGGACCGGAGGGTGTGTTCCAACTACAGAAGGATCACACTCCTCAGCCTCCCCGGTAAGGTCTATTCCAAGGTACTGGAGAGGAGAATCTGACCGATAGTCGAACCTCGGATTCAGGAGGAGCAGAGTGGTTTTTGTCCTGGTCGTGGAACACTGGACCAGCTCTATACCCTCCATCGGGTGCTCGAGGGTTCATGGGAGTTTGCTCAAGTCCACATGTGCTGTGTGGATCTGGAGAAGGCGTTCGACCGTGTCCCTCGGGGCGTCCTTTGGGGGGTGCTACGGGAGTATGGGATCCAGGGCCCATTGCTCAGGGCTGTCCGGTCCCTGTATGACCGGAGCAGGAGCTGAGGGACTGACTGAGTCACCGGTTCTGTTCATAATTTTTATGGACAGAATTTCTAGGTGCAGTCAGGGGTCGGAGGGTGTCCGGTTTGGGGACCACAGGATTCCATCTCTGCTGTTTGCAGACAATGTTGTCCTGATAGCTCCATCTAACTCGGACCTGCAACATGCACTGGGACGGTTTGCAGCCGAGTGTGAAACGGCTGGGATGAGAATCAGCACCTCCAAATCCGAGGCCATGGTTCTCGACCGGAATAAGGTGGCTTGCCCTCTCTGGGTGGGTGGGGAGTCTTTGCCCTCTCCAGGTGGGTGGGACGTCCTTGCCCCAAGTGGAGGAGTTCAAGTATCTCGGGGTCTTGTTCACGAGTGAGGGAAGAATGGAACGGGAGATCGACAGGCGGATCGGTGCAGCGTCTGCAGTGATGCAGTCGCTGCATCAGACTGTTGTGAAGAAGGAGTTGAGTCGAAAGGCAAAGCTCTCAATTTACCGGTCAATCTAGGTTCCTGCCCTCACCTATGGTCATGAGCTTTGGGTGATGACCAAAGGGACAAGATCGCGGATACAAGCGGTGGAAATGAGTTTCCTCCGCAGGGTGGCTCGGGGCTCCCTTAAAGATAGGCTGAGGAGCTCAGTCACACAGGAGGAGCTTGGAGTGGAGTTGCTGCTCCTCCAGCTGACGTGGCTCGGGCATCTGTTCCGCATGCCTCCTGGGCGCCTCCCTGGGGAAGTGTTTCGAGCATGTCCCACAGGGAAGAGGCCCCGTGGAAGACCCAGGACACGCTGGAGGGACTATGTCTCTCGGCTGGCCTGGGAACGCCTCGGGATCCCCCGGAAGAGTTGGAGGAAGTGTCTGAGGAGAAGGAGGTCCGGAAGTCCCTGCTTAAACTTCTGCCCCCGCGTCCCGGCCCAGAAGATGGCACGATGGATGGTTTATACACCTGTCTGTCACGTTTCCTGAAATTGGGGAGGTGACCAATCTGCATAAAGAATACAGAATACAATTCTGGACTTAAACTCCGCTGGTGATTCACTTAAACGTAATAATAAAAAAAATGCTTATTTATGAGTTAAATCAAAGGATGAAAATGCAATAAGAAGCGCTCAATAGCCGAGTCTGGTCCACAGCACAGTTGTCAGGCTCTGAAATCAAACTGTAATAGTGGTGCAGAGTTATTGAAAGCCGAGCGGGCAGCAGAACTCATCAGATCAAACCTTTTCAATAAGCGCCAGCATGTGTCCCTGCTGCCGCCAACAACACAAGATTGTTTGTCTCAGACCTCGACCTGTGTTGTCTCAACCTCAACAACAAACTTCAGATCCACATTCTCTGTAGGCCATAGAAAGGAGATACATTTTACACATTTATTGCATGATTGAGTTCAGGCCAGTGGTCCCTAAACTGATTTGTCTCCCCCGCACAAGTCTTTGTTCAGCGTTCAAACAAAACAGGCTCGAATGTTACATGTTCCAGAAAAGCAACAAAGGTGTTATTTAGTTGTTCTGCCTGCGCTCTGGGAGCCAGCGCCCTGCTGCACGATTATTTCACTACCTTTTTCTTACTATTTTTCATTCATGTTTTCCCTGGGTCAGTTTGTAAAAAAAAATGGTGCTATGGCCACATGCAATGTGAAGAACACTGACATGATGAGGAATACACCAATATAACATTATAGGGGTTAAAGCATATCTGTGATTATTGTTCAGACCCAAGCCAAAGGACAAGAACTGTCCCACCAAGGGACTAATTGGATTTGTATCTAAAGTCCAGGAAGTTGCTAAAACCGAGTAGTAAACAAGGATGAACATGCCCGAGACCAAGATAGAAAATTGTTATTTATTATTTCATATCCAAACAAACAAAACACAGAACAAGGAACACGAACAGAGAGAATAAACGCTTTGTTCATCTCTCTCGTGCTACAGGAGATTCCCAAAACACATGGCACTGGCGGGACAGCAGTTTCCTGGTGAAGAGTGAGCACTTGAACATTACACAGGGGGAACATGCAAACTCCACACACAAAGGCCTGGTCTGGACTGGGAGTCAAACCTACAACCCTCTTGCTGAGGCGAGAGTGTTATTCAAAAATTGACCAAAGGGGCAGCGTGTTCAAAGCCCCTCAAATGAAAATGAAAAGCACAACTAAATTGGGCCACACCTAAACTAGCAGGGCCTGAACAGAGAATTACTAATCTTAATCTTTGAGATATGACTTGAACCATTTTATTGCCACACCTTTGATGCCAACATCAACAGTTAACAATCAATTAACAGTTGAATTGAAATTGAGTTGAAATAAGATGATTAAATCTCTTAAACTCCTAAAAGTGCACTTTCGTTACTGTAATACATTTTAAAGCCAGACATTTTTTTTTTTTCCCCAAGACACAGTTTTCCTCCAAATGGGTTTGAATTTGCATATTGACCAACTATACTAACAATCGCATGTTTAAAAGCACTTGGGACACAGCCTGTGTTCATCATTTTCTTTCAATACGGAGGGAATCAAGTTTACAGTCAGAGAGTTTTAACTGACTAATAAAAACATGTTCAAATTGGGGGGGGAGACTAGACTTGACAGGGATCACCAGGCGGTTTAAGGTACAGAAAAGGTTTGACATGTTCCCAGCTTTGGCACAGCTTACTCTTCAAATGCCCAGAGAGATGCCCATGAAGCCTGTACTTTAGTAAGTGGAACTCACTCCAGCTGCTGTTCAGTTCTCTCCTGTTTAGTTCTCTATTTTCAGCATTTTGTTGAAGAGCATTGCATTTGCATTTCCTTGAATTCTGCATTTCTGGTGTTTTGAGCATGTGTTTTTTACCTTCATGTCTCACCAACAGAATAGAAAAATAAAACTGCGCCTCTGCTTGAGTTCCTCTCCAGTGCGGTGAAACTCAGCTCGTTGTTGATGACTACTGTCTCGTATAGTGAACTTTAATTTTAAGTCAAGATCCTGTGAAAACAATTTGAAAGACGGCTCAGAAGCGATTTACAGGCCGACCCAACAGTCGCAGTAAAAACACAAACCCCTGTCCGAAAAATAGATCATGTCGAGCATGCAACATGACGTTGCCCTAAACCTTACAGGACGTTGGCCATATTGGATCAAAGTGCATCCCATCATACAATTTGGCCAAAACACAGTAAGACTGTGCAGTTCGTATGTTTATTCATAAAACAGAGTCTTTGTCGTGGATTAAAAATAATAATAATAAAAAGTTTTTTTTTTCTCCTACAAACCATTCAATTGTTTCTCCCTGAACAAAAAAAAACTGTCTGGGCCCAAAATTCAAGGTTGGTGAAAATTCTATTTTTTTGGTACCCACATACAAAAATATTGTAAAATTACTTTACTGAACAAAACAAAAGCAAATGAGGCTACACCTCGATTTGACATGGTGTTATCACTACAACAGCAAATATGTGCCATTGAAATACGTGGGATTTCTAAACACGTAGAAAAATTATTTGCTTTAATTTAATTCTGTTGCCGTAGGCTTTATTAGACAGGAGAGGAAAGTGTGAAAGGGGGGTGAGAGAGAAGGGAGGACATGCAGTAAATTGTTAGTCGTGATTCAAACTCACGACACTGCGGCCGGCTCGCAATATAATATTTTCCTGCACGAATATATGTTTTGTTCAAAATGAGAACCAAACGCAGCGGTATATATAATATATAGTGCTATGTTATACAATTGTTCCATAGCGCTCTCTTGAACAGTTGAATGAGGCCATGAAATGAAGTTAGTCATAACAAAGAGGCCATACCTGCTTGCCACTGCCCAATCCCGTCCGATCTTTGAAGACGGCTGGAACACCAGGTGCCACAGTGAGGCACTAGAGGAAACTGTTGTTGTGTCCTTAGACAAAACACTTCACCCACATGTCTAGTATGAATCTGGTGTGTGAGTGATCGCTTCTGTCTGTCATCAATTTGACAAGCCCGTAAAATGCATTAAAAGTGTAAGGCATTATTATTCGTTATTATTAAATGGGACAGACATCCTTCTTGTCATTCTGAAGAAAATGTAATTTATTTTTGTAACGGCAGTTACAAAAACTGCAGTTTCCTCGAGGGGCGACAGTGAAAAACAGATTAAACAATGTTCATAGGGATGGCAATGTCCCAGGGTCCCCTGTCCTTAGACCCTCCTTCTTGGCCAGGAAAAACTACCAAACCTCCTTGGGAAAAAGTATAAACCTGTAGAAGTTCCACATTGAAGGAGAGATCTGACTCCCTCAGACAGACAGGTGGACGCGAGATAGACAGTGGAGCTGGACCCACTCAGGAGAGAAGCAGTTCTTCAGGAGGAGAACCGGTTCTTCAGGAGGAGAACCAGTTCTTCAAGAGGAGAACCGGTTCTTCAGGAGGAGAACCATTTCTTCAGGAGGAGAACCATTTCTTCAGGAGGAGAACCAGTTCTTCAGGAGGAGAACCAGTTCTTCCAGGCAGATGAAGAACCGTTCATATGGAGTAGAGACCGTTTCTCCAGGAGAGGATCATCTGGGTCCACAGGTCATCGATGTGCCCGTCCCACTCATGGCAGGAAGTGGGAAAAGATGGTTCAAACTGAACAGCGTGAGCCCGACCAGAAGGATTTTCAAGAATTTGTGAAACAAATATCACAAACTCATCTGGAGAGAGCCAAGTTAGATACTGTGTGCAGTTTCATGATTTACTTTGCACTGACATCTTAATCTACAGTTTTACTATATGCACAGTGCCTCTTTATAAAATGTTGTAAAGTGCCTTGATTAATAAACACTTTTGTTTAAACATATTTCCAGCCTCAGCCTGGTTAATTCTGGAGCTTACATTATATAATTATCCATCAAAGTATTTGACGTGCAAAGTTGCGTACCTCTGGGCATAGTATAATCCTCATTTAACTGCGTTCCCACTTGCATTTTAGTCTGGGGCCGCCCCGGATCAGTTTGCTCCAACTTGTTCCCACCAGTGAAATTGCCGGATTAGAGCCGCTCCACTCGTCCCGGCCGAGAAGCGAGAGCGGCCCCGGTTTTGCTCCGAAGCTAGTGGGACCAGCCAGGAGCGAGACCGGCAATTGAGTATGAACACACAGTCAATTGATCCGGTCTAAAGATGGCCGCCAACTGAGCCGGATCAATTTAATCCGGACTAAACTAAGTGGGAACGCAACTTTTGGCTGTATTTGTGCAGCTGAAGGGAAACTATATGTATAACTGTGTATGCAAACGTCATCGTCTCTCAAACACTGAAACGGCTCTACATTATTCTACATTATATTATAAACTTGAACATTTATATATTTCCTGAGTCTACTCTGGGACATAGTTCTTTACAACAAAGGAAACTCTCCTCAAACAGCTCAGCATTGGGAAATCCTGCCTCAGTCCCAGTTTCACCAACACATTCACACAAACCTTCAGAATATGAACTTTCAGGCCAAAAACGAGATCTGGACTTAATGAAATGACACTGAAAATATATTTACTCAGGGAGGGACAAAGTACTGTATATGTTGTCTCCACTCGCCTCTGCCTCCAGTGTAATACCAACGAAGCTCTTCATCTCACCAATGTCAGTTACCGGTAAATTATCATTGCCAATAGTACTTTTCTTGTCTGTAGAGCAGAATTACATGTCGGTGTGGTGTCAACATCGTTTTCAGACTTCTTCATTAAAACGAGAACATTTGGCACATTTGGCAAAACATTTACATTAGCACTCAAAATCTTATTGTTGTCCGATTTTTGGAAATATAAGAGTATTAAATTGACACTTAAACAGCTAAATCTGATGTGAGTAATCTGATTTCTTTGTGAGTATGCTCTGAAGATTCCTTGATTTTAGATTTTGCAGTAATTTATATAATCAAGAATCTGAAATACAAGATTAGTATCACTCCGTTAGTCTGAGAGAAAGATATGCCGCAAATATGCAAAGAGGTTTTAAGCATTTGATTTTCAGAACTGTGTCAAACTCAGAGTCTCTAAAGGAAAACGTGGTTCTAACAGATTTCCCCTTTTACAAACCGTGATGTTGGAGCTGTAGAGAACTAGAATAAAAGACGCGCGCACAAAACGTCCGGTTACCCCCCACAAGTCCCATGGTTTCCTTGTCCAAAAGTTCCTCCTAAAGTGAAGGTGCATGGACGGGATCGGGATGTAGCCACTGGGGCTCGTCACAACATTTAGTGTACCAGCTGCTCACAGGTGGCACCCCAAGTTGTCCTGTGTATATAAAAATAGCAAGGGAACATCTCGAATCCTCCACTCTGAACCTTAATTTGATCATAAGTATAGAAAAGGGCACTAGATCATACACTCCTAACTCACGGAAGTCAGAATTCGGAAGTTACAGAATCCAATATGTCGGCCCTCGTGGTGGCCCAAATCAACACAAAAACTTAGGGTTAGGGGTTAAGGGTTAGGGGATAAGGGTTAAAGGTTAGGGGTTAAGGGGTTTTAAGGGTTATATATTGTATGGTCAAACACAATCTTTGAGCAGACTATACTACGTGTGAAGTGGAACAAACTGTAATGCAATGAAAAAAAGCTTTTTAGAGAGAGAAAATGATTGCCTGAGCTGTATCAGTGGGACCGCTCTCTGTCGCCACCATGTTGGATTCAGATTCAGTCACTTTTGTCCCGATTCCGTATATTAACTTGCGGAATTCGGACTTCCATGAGTTAGGAGTGTATGATCGCCGTAGGATTGGTAGTCAAAAAGGAAATTCAGCTTTCAAAGACTGCCTACTGAAAAAGTTTAATCCTGGAGACGATGTAATATCACCGCGGTGAAGTTAGTTTCACGTTGGACGTTGGACATTCGCCTCCGTCACTAAAGCGGGTTAGGGTTAGAGAGGCGCGAGGAGAGCCCGCTGCGCAGACGCGGACTAACACTTTCGGACTAGCGACCCTTCCGACTAGTGAACCTTCGGACTAGCGAACCTTCGGACTAGCGAACCTTCGGACTAGCGAACCTTCGGACTAGTGAACCTTCAGACTAGCGAACCTTCGGACTAGCGAACCTTCAGACTAGCGAACCTTCGGACTAGTGAACCTTCGGACTAGCGAACCTTCGGACTAGCGAACCTTCGGACTAGCGAACCTTCGGACTAGTGAACCTTCAGACTAGCGAACCTTCGGACTAGCGAACCTTCAGACTAGCGAACCTTCGGACTAGTGAACCTTCAGACTTGTTAGCAGCCACCAAATTAAAAAAATATAAAAAAATAAATTGTACATATGCGCACCTGTCAATAAGCTGCAGGTTGTAACATGAGATATTTACACATATAGTACACGGTAATGATGCAGGGCTGTCTTTTGATCCGCGGGTCAAAGAATGTCTCATTTCACTGCGGCAGGTTTTAAACTTCCTTATACTGTTCAGCCGCATCTAGATTCATCCTCTTGAAACTAATTTCTCAGTGGATATGAGTCACACAGCATTTTGAAGTATAAATTACAGAGAACATGACGTGTCCCATGGACAGTGACCACAGTCCACTGTCTTCTTCTACAGTGTGTCAAATGCTTGCGCTTCCTGCTTGAGTGCCCCCCGGTGGCCGTTAGCCAATAAAAATATATGAATTAGAATCACCGTTGTATCGGGCGCAGGGTTAAAAAAAAAAAGTAGTGGCTTAAAATCCAGTACGGTAATCGAGTATAAAATGTCTTCACATTGGGAACTGAGTGTTCTGGTGTGTCTTTGGTCTGTGGACTTAGACACAAGCTGTAGTTTTGAGGTGTACGTGAGTGTTAAAAATGCAGTCTGTGTTTTAACTGGAGAATATGTTTCAGATAAAGTTTGTCATTTTGAGATAAAAGTTAAGGCTTGACAATGGAAATAAGGTTAGACAAACATGAACTCAACATGAGGTTATGCAATTTGTGCCAACATTTAGACCTTTGTGTCAAGGCAAAATACAAAATGCAAAAATCCTTTGAAAAATGAAAAAAGCGATGGCAGAGGGATTTGAGAATCATACAAAGATTAGTTCACAGTCAGGTGAAAAACTAAAACATTTCTTTTTCTAAAGTTTGATTTCCTTGTTCCATCAGTTTTCAGGTTATGGTACTTTTTTTTGCCTCCGAAGGGAAATTGTCCTCTGCATTTGACCCATCCTTTTCCAATCTCTGTCTCCGTTCAGTGGAATGAGCTGCACGACATTACTCTGCTTTGCTGAAGTCATTGCTTTGACCAAACAAATCATCAATATTTATAATATAATCATTCATAAAACTTGTAATAGCTTTGCACTTTTCAAAATACCCAAGACGATTTACAGCAGAGGTCTCCAAACGTTTTTCACTGAGGGCCACATTTTGAAACGTGTACAGTGCGGAGGGCCACAG
>NW_027315735.1:10303917-10388917 GCF_026437365.1 Eucyclogobius newberryi
GTTCTTTTCCAGAGAATTCCTTTATAGTACCAATATGTTGGGGCTTGTGTAACTAAGTGATTGAAGCATTTCGCTCTTTGACCGGGTTTTAGCGCCGTTTTAGACCGCGCCGGGTTAGGGTTAAGGTTAAGGTTAGGGTTAGGGTTAAGGTTAGGGTTAAGGTTAGGGTTAAGGCTAAGGTTAAGGTTAGGGTTAAGGTTAGGGTTAAGGTTAGGGTTAAGGCTAAGGTTAAGGTTAGGGTTAGGGTTAGCCATGAGGCTATAACGGGCTATAAAGTAAATGGAAACTGCGGCAATTTGACCGCGTAGCGGCTCTCCAGCCACGGCCTTTTAAAAAAGAAGACTCAGAGTGAAACATGTAGAGTTCTAAAATGCAGGAATCAATAAAAAGTGCTGGGGTTAATACTGAAAGCTCTGAAAAGTCGATTTTGCATAATATGGGACCTTTTAAACTGGTAGTGGTGGTCCAAACTCATTACCAGTGGCGGCTGTTGGTACAAATTATAGGGGGGGGTATTTGACATGACCGTGTTTTTTTTGTTTTAAAATGTCCAAAATTGAATTAATTAAGTAAACACACTTTATTTCCACTTTTGTTAATGACAATACAATGACTTAGAGGCAGATTCCATTAGTGAGAAAATGCATATGGGCCAAATTTACATTTTACACTTTATAAAATGAAAAGAGCAAATCAAAAATCTCAGTGATACTGTCACTTATAGTGCAGAGTAACATTACTACATTAAGAGGAAATAAAAACACAAACAATTGTTGGTGTTTCATAAAACAGCTTCTAAGTGGCATTAGTTACCCTGAACTACATGTGCAACATTTTACATTTTTATATTTAATCATCACAGCCATTATTGCTGTTGGAAAGTTGTCATTTATAGCTTTCATGGGTTTTCTAATAACAAAAGCATATTTTTATCAATAGAAGTTAAGTGATACTTAATGTTAGCCTTTTGCAAGTAATAAACTAAAAAAAATTGCGCGTTTGTTGTCATGGTAACGGAGCACCGAGTTTGACAGCCACATGTCTCGGCTCGGATTGATACAAAATCAGCCGCTTTCAACACAAATAAAGAAGCAAACAGTTGAGCAGCTCATTCTGAGTCGTTTTTGACGTACCTTTTGTCACAGACGTCTGTAGATACAGTTTTAAGACGTAAACAAGGAAAACACGGCGTGTGTGGCACTTCCGCGTAGGCGCGCGCACATGTCTGTGTCTCTAGCGTAAAAAGCGTAGCTCCATGGCGTAACTACTACGTTCAAAAGGGCGCTTTCTGGAGCGCCCCAAAGTCGCTATTTTCCTATGGAGAAAGCCATAGTGACGTAGTCACTTTTGATTGTGATTTGATTGGCTAGAAATCCCCATTGCTTTTCTATGGGGCTCTGGGGCGCTATTCAAACCGCCCCACGGCTACGTAGAAAAGTGACGCAGGCTGCGCCAGGCAGCAGACCACACGGCGCAAACAAAGTATACATCTATATATATATATATATATATATATATATATATATATATATATATATATATATATATATTAAAACTGCCAACTACGTACATTTTTTTGTGTCTAAAAACAATATAATTTATTCAGAAATATCTTATATTCTTATTCGTGTAAATGTGTAAAATAATATATATATATTATTATATATATTAATATATATATATATATATATATATATATATATATATATATATATATATTATTATTAGGACTCGGAGGCTGACTCGTCCATCACCCAAGCTGAAGTCACTGAGGTTGTTGGCAGGGCTCCGGGGGTGGATGGGCTCCGGGGGTGGATGAGCATCTCTGCACTATCGCGTGGCGGTCGACAGAGCGGAGACAGTGCCTCTGGACTGGCAGACCGGGGTGGTGGTCACTGTTCTTGCTAAGCTGCGCGTGTGCAATTGTGCACTGCGGCTGGCCCCTGTCCAGGGTGAACCCCGCCCAAAGCCCAAAGATCTCTGCGGCGAGAAAAAATGCAGTCTACTGCGCACAAAATAAGAATCCACCCTGAATTGAAAATAAACTAAACACATAAAAATTTATACAATGTGATTCAGTGAGTGACAAGCAAGGGGGGACTGGTAATAAGTGTATAAGTATAAGTGTGCACGGGGGCGAGTAACCACCCGCTGTAACAGAGGACTGAGCAGGAGGAGACGAGAGGAGGAGAGCTCCATATCAGGTGGATGTGTTATCACAGGACACTTTGATCATGTGAGTAGAACAACGCTGGTGAAACTTTATGAATGAGGGGTGCGAGAGGCGTGACCGCAGCACAATCTGAATGAGCTTTCTGGTAATGAACATTTCTCCTTCTGAACAGTTTCAGAGAGATTATTTAAATTCAGTTTATTTATTTATAAACATTCTCATGCAGGTCTCACACTCAGAGCTGTCTAAACATGGGCCATTCATGGACTATCTCATTGCAGTAATATGATCGGCAGAGATGAGGGTAACGCATTAGCTGGTAACGCATTTGAGTGCTCAAATTACACGTTAGTTTTGTGCACCCATGTAATCTAGTACTCCCCAAATTACTTTTAGTGAGGCTGAGCAAAATAATATGTCTGTTTGCCGTAACCCGACTGACCCAGTGTGAAACTAGCCGACTGAAATTTTTTTATCAGCATTTTGTTGAAAAAACTTAAAATTCTTTTATTTTTCAATTATTTCGCAGACTCACCGACCCGACTTCCCTAAACTAGCGTGTTGAATATTTTTATCACACTTGTAAACCTATCTTTCATCCTTATAGCAATGATAACGCACAGTGCAACTGCATATGCAGTCCCCCACATATGTGTCTGTAACGAAACAGACCGCGAGTAAATGACGACAAATTGCCTTTTACAAGTTGGTCCGCCTCTGTCGGCGCCACTCAAGTGTCCATAGGACATGCAGGCTCTGTCAGGGTGTTTTACGCAATGCATTCTGGGATTGACACACGCCCAGTAGCGTCATCACAACAAACATGGCAGCGCCCGTGTCCCCCGCATGTTCCCCCCGCTCTCCTTTGCTACCAAAATAAAGGATAGCGGCGTACAAAAGGTCGATGGAAATGTCTTAAAATCGTGAGATTTAGTCTCCTGATCGGGTTGATCGAGACGTTTTCCGTCATTGACTGTTGAAGCTTGACCCCTGGTGGTTACTCCGACTCAAAAAATGGCAAAATTTGGATCTTTTTTTTTGCCTTCAAAGTAAAAAAAATAAGAATTTGCCTACCGTCCGATCGAAAAATGTTGACTCGGGTTACAGCAAACAGACAATTTATTTGGGGTAGCCTGACTGGGAGTCTTGTCCTCACGCCAAAGAGAAATACACTTTCAGATGCACATTTTGAAAATATTTTTTGTATCTGAGGAGTAAATTTAGTTTAGCAAAGTTAGTTTAAAGCGGTGGTTCTCAAACAGTGGGTGAGGGGCAACAAATGGGCCACAGAGAGTAGACTATAGGCCACAGAACATTAGGCTCCTCAGGTGAAATGAGGCAGTTTGATGTTTAAGGTGCACTATGTAAGATTTCTAGTTGTGGGTCCTTCACCTGATTTTCTCATAACATTGTTCTTGCTTTGCCTGGAAGTTTCCTCAGTATGATATAA
Source organism: Eucyclogobius newberryi (assembly GCF_026437365.1). NCBI lineage: Eukaryota > Metazoa > Chordata > Actinopteri > Gobiiformes > Gobiidae > Eucyclogobius > Eucyclogobius newberryi. The sequence continues at coordinate 10,307,541 of NW_027315735.1, forward strand.
ACTCATCTATCTTTCATTTATACAAAAATGTATACAAAAATCTATATAAACCAATATTCAGCTCTAAAATACCTATTGAATCAAGTGGACATTATATTGTGGGATATCATATATCATATTATAATGGACAACTGAGTCTATGAAACAAATAAACACACTCTCACACACACACTCACACACTCACACACACACACACACACACACTCTCTCACACACACTCTCACACACACACACACACACACTCTCTCACACACACACACACACACACACTCTCACACACACTCTCACACACTCACACACACACACACACTCTCACACACACACACACACACACACACTGAAGTACAGTAAATTGCCGCTATTTTCTGATTATTCATTTAAAGGTGCCTTAACATGCTTTTTTTCACGTTTCGTAATATGTTTACCGTCTATCCTAAGTGTATAATTGATAATAATAAGGGTTGTGCAACACCCTTAACATAATAGTTTAGAAATATCACCCAGACCTTGGACCCCCTCACCAACCCGGAAATGCAAACGGCTTGGTTTGATATTCGCCCCCACCCTTGCGAAGAGCGATCTGGCTCCCCCGCCCAACCCGTGACGTAGTCTCAGAGAGAGCGGTGTGTCCCCCACAGCTGTCAGCGCCGCCGTGCGCCGCTCCGCGCGAGTGAGTGACAAACGATAGAACTTCAGATCAACACTACTTTGAGCCGAAATAAAACTGGTGTTACTTCTACAGCGTGCGCAGAACAGATATATCTATTATATATATATATATATATATATATATATATATATATATAAAAGTCTTATGTATATCGCGCTCTTTTTTCCTTGTTTTTTGGTATCGGATAGAACTTCTCTCTGTTTATCTTCCCGGTTGCTGCATCAACTGCCACATAAACCTTCACCATTGTGATAATAGTAAAGAGTGCGATATCATTAATGAAGTTTTGGGCCTCTTTAAGCCGTGTTTCCTCGTAAATCAAAGCAGAAAAACTCCGGGGCTTGTATGGGGAGACACGGGAGCCTGGAGCAGTGCGAAGCCGGGGGGAAGGGGGCGGGAGGCAGCAGGCGGGAGGGGGAGGGTGGTGGAGAGGGGGAGGGGGGATAGTGACGCGTGCCTGTGGTTATGACACGGTCTTGCATCCATCCCCCGTCAGTTTGGAGATTCGAGGAAAGGAGATAGTCTGTAATATAGCTAAACACTGCGGGAATCAATCAAAAAAACACTCTGGGTACATATATGAAGCACAAATAGCAATGTAAGAATGTTAAAAGCTCAGAAAATGTCGATCTTGCATGTTATGGGACCTTTAAGGACTTCCAGGAGTAAATATTACTTCAAATCCAAGGCAGATTTTTCACCCAGTCCCTGCTACACAAGTTATGAACAAAGTTTTTGTCTTTTTTATTATAAGTTATGAACAAAGTGTTTGTCTTATTCATTATAAGTGGAATTAAAAGTAATCTCACAGAAATTCTTGTTATAATTTGATTCTTTTAACAAAGCATGTCACTGGGACATATGTGATATTGGCGTGACCTCAGTGCACAGGTCTGATGTTGCTTAGAGCAGGGGTCCCCAACCACCGGGCCGGGGACTGGTGATTGCTACCGGGCCGCACAAAAACAGTAAATAATCTATCAGTGACAGCATCTTCTCCGACGTAGCTTTGGCCTGTTCCTCATGACACTCCAATAAGATTGTCTGTGGATGTATAATGAAAAGCCTTAAAGGAAATTGGAAATTGCCAATGAAATCCATTAAATATAATGGCAAGTATATTATATCTCTGCTCTTGTCCTGCGTGAGAACAACTGATACGTGCATTATACATGATACGTCATCGCAGATGCGTCGCATCAAACGCGCTGCCCAAAAGTAGACCCACAAGCCAGCAATAATGAGTGAAAAACTAAAGTTTTTGGAGAGCGTTTTTGTAAAGGGGAAAAGGCCAAGTGAGGAGCAGACGAGGAGCCAGCGGGGATTTTGTAGGACACGTCTCCTGGGCCAGAATTCTGCAACTGCTACGCAATCACCTGTTTTTACTTTTACAAGAGTTTGAGCGCTACTTCCTGTGCGCAAAAGATCCACAAACTGCCCGTGAATGGATCCGCGACCCATTAAACCGATGGTCTTAAACTTAAATTTTATGCAACAACTCTGCTGACATTCTAGATGAAAATCAAGCCAGAATATCCTGACATCGCACTAAAAACCTTACTACCATTTCCAACATCCTCTGTGTGAAGCGGGCTTTTCTGCAGTTACGGCAACAAGACAAAACTACGGAGCAGACTGGACTCAAACACAATGCAGGTGTCATTGTCTCCCATCACTCTGAGATGGGACCACCTCAGGCACAGAAAAAAGCTCAGGGCCCCCACTGATTCAGCGTGTGGTGAGTTGTAATTTGTATGCACTTATTTTTGCCATATTTATCTGATGAGCTTCCACCAGTCAGAAGAACAGTGAGGACACATGTAACTGTACGTTATGTTACTCCAATTCGGATCTCTTGGTATGGTATGTACAAATATGTAATGTACAAACGCCTTCGGAGCTGAATCGAATGGAAGCCTAAGCCCCGCCCACTTCCGCACAAGTTAACCTGGCCGCGACATAACCTGACACACCGATCCGTGAAAATAAAACCTACATTATTACGGTCCGTGGTGCAAAAAAGGTTGAGGACCCCTGGCTTAGAGGGAACATTTATGGTGGCCCCTCTGTTCAAGAAGGGGGACCGGAGGGTGTGTTCCAACTACAGAGGGATCACACGCCTCAGCCTCCCGGGTAAGGTCTATTCCAAGGTACTGGAGAGGAGAATCTGACCGATAGTCGAACCTCGGATTCAGGAGGAGCAGAGTGGTTTTCGTCCCGGTTGTGGAACACTGGACCAGCTCTATACTCTCCATCGGGTGCTCGAGGGTTCATAGGAGTTTGCTCAAGTCCACATGTACTTTGTGGATCTGGAGAGGGCTTTCGACCGTGTCCCCCCGGGTGTCCTCAGGGGGGTGCTCCAGGCGTATGGGGTCCGGGGCCCTTTTTTCGGAGCTGTCCGGTCCCTGTATGACCGGAGCAGGAGCTGTGCTCGCATTGCCGGCAGTAGAACAGGAACATGGACTTGTGATGTGATTTTTGATATGAAATGTTCATATCACAGACAGGTTGCTTCACCAACTCAATATGAGCTCACTATTTTTATAGTTTAAGCTTATTTCAGTGACAAAATTATTAATGTAGTGAATGAAATGAGGTCATAGTGTTTGTGTTCACGGTCACGTTCGTGTGGACACAGTCAGAGCAGCTTCACTCTGTCATGTTCATACTTTATTACACTCTGACCTGTGTTTTTACCTGTGGCTCCTGATCTGTCCAGGTTTGCTCTGGTTTGGATGTTTTCCTCACAGAGCATCATCACAGAAGTTTGTTTTCTTGTACTTAGGTCCACATTAGCGCTGCAGTTAGCGGGGGGAGAGGCTGCTGCAAAGGATTGTGGGATTCGTAGTATGTGTGTATAAATTATCATACATTTATTATAAATTAATTTCAACGACATTAAATATAAATTGGAATTGTTTGGCCCGTGGGTCACGTGTTTGTCACCCGGGCTCTATATCTTGGCTCAGCATCAGCACACAGCGTGCCAGGGTAAATCAATTACAAGCAATGTTTTTTTCTTGGATATGCTTTTATTTTTAATAGGTTGAATTACCGTGATGGCATTTTTACAGGATTTAGCAACGACAAAAAATCCATAAAGGCGCAGCCGATCCAAAATGCAGCAGCAGGAATCAAAATACCAGTCAAATGGATCACATTACACCAGTTTTGCAATCTCCTCACTGGCTTTGGGGCCAAATCATATCACATAGGAGTGACTATAAAATGTTACTTCTGCTGTACAAAGCAATAAATGGTCTTGCTTGTTTCCAGCATTTAAGATTTGACAGTTTAAAATCTGGGCTAAAAGCATTACTGTTCACCTCAGCTTGATTTCCCTACTAACATGTATTGTACTTTTATTGTCTTGCATGACATACTGATGTAACTTGTTATATTGTATAATTGTCTTTTGAGATAAACCTTTTGTGTTGCTTGTGCATGAATTGTGCTTTATATATTTGCCATTGCTGAATTGAAATGGAACTAAAGTGGTTGTTACCTGAATTTGTAGTTGTACTGCACCATTCATTTTACCATGAAAATAATCACTTGTAGCAGTTGTGAATGGTTGTGTTGCCTCCATAAGAGCATCTTCTGCCGCTCTCACAGTCTGAGCTCCATTGTTTATCCCTCAATTCCACTTCCATTTCTTTAACACTGAAATCATAAAGTTGGCAGTCTGAAGTAATCAAACTGTTAGGAGAAAGTTCTGCTACAGCACGGCACTTTTGCCGGATGGAAGGGATTACAGACGCTGGCTCCAATGTGCAAGAAGCAGACGGCAAAATCAATTAAGTTCAGCTTGTGGAGCCTCCCGCTAAAGCAATGGCAAATATTTGATAAATGTCACATGTTTGACGAGGCAGAGTGTCCGTGCGGGCTCAGATCCTCCGTAATCACCACACAAACACACAAACACACGCTCAGGCTTCAGATGCACTCACCGCGCCGCTGTGGACCTGACCCGGCGCCAGGACGTGCCCCTGACATTTCACAAATTATCAGTGATCATAAAACATGTTCCAATTAGTCTTTGCGTTTGGCTGTGCTGCTGACTTGGACTCATTTAACAAGTCAACAGTTGTGCAGAAAACACCCGCTCTGCCCTGGCAACGCAGGGAGAAGAGGCACATCAGGGAAACAACTGTCTTTCTTTACTTACAGTTACTTTGCACTGTTGAAGAAGACGATTTATATCTCCTGTGCAGCTATTTAAACTCCTGATGCAGAAAAAATATGTTCCCTAAGCCTTTATTAAAGGTGATGTACCTGATATTTACTGTTTAGAAGACCTAGTTCATTTTAAACTCTTTACATTAGTCCACATGTATCGCTCACTTACCTAATGCCTTCCCAGCATCCTAAAACTTCCCCATGACAAGCAGTGCTTTGGGTGGGCAGGGATGCACCGGTGCTCAGTACCAGCACTTCTCTGAGCGGTCAGCACGTTCTTCCCGGGGCCTTAACAGAACTGGTGCTCAGACGGACATGACAAATGCAAACCTGTATCTCTACACACAGTAGAGTACTCAGGCTGTTCTCTTCACTGATTGGCTGCTTTGACTGTCTGTCAGGGACACATTCCTCTGTCTCTGATTGGATCCTGTTTCACAGTTCGATTCACTCATGCTGTCTTTTCATCCACTTAACGCTTTACACTTAAGTTTATGAGCACTTTTTTCTCAAATATCTGATGCCAGAGCACGTTTTGCTGTCCTAGATGAAGCTAACCAATATTAGCAGGCTAACGCTGGACATGGATATCGATTGTCCAAGTAAAATGTCCCCAAGGCACCAATGTGAAGGGCCAGATTAACAAAATAGATACTATTTCATGAATAACTCATCAATGTGTTGATTGAACTCGGCACTACTTCCTGCTGAAAGAGTATGATCAATATTTACCAACCCAAACTAAGTGTTTCAGTGTAGGTTTATGCCAGATAATCTGTCCAGTAGTTTGCTTTAAACTATAAAATTGCCTTTCCTTTACTTGCTCGCCCTCTGACCCGTGCTCCTCCAGGTCAGGTGGATTCACACCTGTCCTCTGCAGCTCAAAGTACCTAGTATTCTTTATAATATATAATGTATATATCTGAGCCACTGATGCCAGGTGTGCACCCGGTGAGAGGCGGGTCAAGATGTAGTTTGAGTTCCGGTGCACTGTGGTGTGGACTTGACAAAGAGATTCTCATGGAACACTAGTCAAATGACCGCTCCAGACCGCTGCAGTGACCAGGAAAAGATCCACTCTTTGAGCACGGGACCCGGCCCCGGCCCCGGCAGAGCGCTCTGGTTTAGCTGGAGTCCCAAACGTGGCATCAGATGTACACACAGCGTACAGTCTGACAGGTGTACTCACCTGTCAGACTGGTGTCCAAACTGGTCCATGACGACAGGTGGTGTCCAAACTGGTCCATGACGACAGGTGGTGTCCAAACTGGTCCATGACGACAGGTGGTGTCCAAACTGGTCCATGACGACAGGTGGTGTCCAAACTGGTCCATGACGACAGGTGGTGTCCAAACTGGTCCATGACGACAGGTGGTGTCCAAACTGGTCCATGACGACTGTGGGTCCTGTAAACATGAGCTTAAAATGAGGCTAATGTTTGGATTGATATAAGCGCCCGAGTTTGTTGAGTCAAAGTCCACTGCTGACTTGTCTTCTTGTCTTCTTGCATACTCTTCTTCTTTCCTGCTCATCTTCTTGTCTTCGTGCCTCCTTGTCTTCATGTCCTCTTGCCTCCTTGTCTTCATGTCCTCTTGCCTCCTTGTCCTCTTGCCTCCTTGTCTTCATGTCCTCTTGCCTCCTTGTCTACATGCCCTCTTGCCTACTTGGTTTCATGTCCTATTGCCTCCTTGTCTTCATGTCTTCTTGCCTCCTTGTTTTCATGTCCTATTGCTTCCTTGTCTTCATGTCTTCTTGCCTCCTTGTTTTCATGTCCTCTTGCCTCTTTCCTCCTTATTTTCATGTCCTCTTGCCTCCTTGTCTTCATGTCCTCTTGCCTCCTTGTTTTCATGTCCTCTTGCCTCCTTGTCTTCATGTCCTCTTGCCTCCCTGTCCTATTGCCTCCTTGTTTTCATGTCCTCTTGCCTCCTTGTCCTCTTGCCTCCATGTCTTCATGTCATCTTGCCTCCTTGTCTTCATGTCCTCTTGCCTCCTTGTCTTCATGTCCTCTTGCCTCCTTTGCCTCCTTGTCTTCATGTCCTTTTGTCTCCTTGTCTTCATGTCCTCTTGCCTCCTTGTTTTCATGTCCTCTTGCCTCCTTGTCTTCATGTCTTCTTGCCTCGTTGTTTTCATGTCCTCTTGCCTCTTTCCTCCTTATTTTCATGTCCTCTTGCCTCCTTGTCTTCATGTCCTCTTGCCTCCTTGTTTTCATGTCCTCTTGCCTCCTTGTCTTCATGTCCTCTTGCCTCCTTGTCCTATTGCCTCCTTGTTTTCATGTCCTCTTGCCTCCTTGTCCTCTTGCCTCCATGTCTTCATGTCATCTTGCCTCCTTGTCTTCATGTCCTCTTGCCTCCTTGTCTTCATGTCCTCTTGCCTCCTTGTTTTCATGTCCTCTTGCCTCCTTGTCTTCATGTCTTCTTGCCTCCTTGTTTTCATGTCCTCTTGCCTCTTCCCTCCTTATTTTCATGTCCTCTTGCCTCCTTGTCTTCATGTCCTCTTGCCTCCTTGTTTTCATGTCCTCTTGCCTCCTTGTCTTCATGTCCTCTTGCCTCCTTGTTTTCATGTCCTCTTGCCTCCATGTCTTCATGTCATCTTGCCTCCTTGTCTTCATGTCCTCTTGCCTCCTTGTCTTCATGTCCTCTTGCCTCCTTTGCCTCCTTGTCTTCATGTCCTTTTGCCTCCTTGTCTTCATGTCCTCTTGCCTCCTTGTCTTCATGTCCTCTTGCCTCCTTGTCTTCATACCCTCTTTCCTCCTTGTCTTCATGTCCTCTTGTCTCCTTGTCTTCATGTCCTCTTGCCTCCTTGTCTTCATGTCCTCTTGCCTCCTTGGCTTCATGTCCTCTTGCCTCCTTGGCTTCATGTCCTCTTGCCTCCTTGTCTTCATGTCCTCTTGCCTCCTTGGCTTCAGGTCCTCCTGCCTCCTTGTCTTCATGTCCTCTTGCCTCCTTGTCTTCATGTCCTCTTGCCTCCTTGTCTTCATGTCCTCTTGTCTTCTTGTCTTCATGTCCTCTTGCCTCCTTGGCTTCATGTCCTCTTGCCTCCTTGTCTTCATGTCCTCTTTCCTCCTTGGCTTCATGTCCTCTTGCCTCCTTGGCTTCATGTCCTCTTGCCTCCTTGTCTTCATGTCCTCTTGCCTCCTTGGCTTCAGGTCCTCCTGCCTCCTTGTCTTCATGTCCTCTTGCCTCCTTGTCTTCATGTCCTCTTGCCTTCTTGGCTTCAGGTCCTCCTGCCTCCTTGTCTTCATGTCCTCTTGCCTCCTTGTCTTCATGTCCTCTTGCCTCCTTGGCTTCAGGTCCTCTTGCCTCCTTGTCTTCATGTCCTCTTGCCTCCTTGTCCTCTGATTGCCTTCATGTCCTCTTGCCTCCTTGTCTTCATGTCCTCTTGCCTCCTTGGCTTCAGGTCCTCCTGCCTCCTTGTCTTCATGTCCTCTTGCCTCCTTGTCTTCATGTCCTCTTGCCTCCTTGGCTTCAGGTCCTCCTGCCTCCTTGTCTTCATGTCCTCTTGCCTCCTTGTCTTCATGTCCTCTTGCCTCCTTGGCTTCAGGTCCTCTTGCCTCCTTGTCTTCATGTCCTCTTGCCTCCTTGTCCTCTGATTGCCTGTGAGCTCTAGAGGGGGATATGCACATATGTACGTGCGGAAGACAGGATATGTGCAATTGTAATGTGGACTACAACTAAAGTTTTTAAGACAAACTCAAGAATGAATACAACAATCTACTATTTAATCATTTGAATTTACAATGGAATAATCCTCCTGCTGATTGTCGCAGACTTGAGTGCCTTATATTCCTTATACGGTGAGAATCAACCAGGACAATACACAGCATACATTAGCATAATGTGCATACAGCCCAGCAGTAATAATACTGATATAAATAAAGCATAAAATATAAGGGTGAAGTAGCGTGAAAACAATAGTGGCAGCTCATGGGGGGCGGCTTCATTTCCATTTCTAAAATACTGTTTTTATGCCTTCCTTTGATGTTGTCATGGTAACCACCAAGTCTGAGAATTCAGCCCTGTCAAGAGTCAGACCACAAACATACTCTTCATGAGTTGTTTTACTTTTGCTGTCACGGATGCCCACCAAAACCCAAGGCAGAGTGAACATTTGATTTCTTTAGACCTTCACAGATTATGAATTATTCAGGACTTCATCTTAAGCCTCGTCTGCACTGGTATGTAATATCTAATAACTTAAGAGAAACATATTATGCTAAATGGACTTTTAAACATGTGAATGTGTATTTCCCTCTTCATTATCTTTTTCAGAGTTGCATTCTGAATGATTCAAGCATGTTTGAGTAATCCATTGTTCTGCATAAGGCTTGTAACACACAGTAAGTGCAATATTTCCCCACACATTGTGACGTCCCAGCTGCCAGCCCTCCAGCGCTGGAGAAAGAGGTCGGTGTGGCACGAGGTGAGGTGCACACGGCAGGTCACTCCCCCGCCTGAGTGAGAGCGAGGCTGGCCAAAGTCTATACCCGAGTGTGGAGTCTGCTGGAGCTCGGCCGATCCCTGATGAGACGACAACGGCGGCGCGGCATTTACAGGGCAGGTGTGGCGCTAATCTGGCTGAACGGCAGAGGAGAGCCCGGTGCCAGTTGGAACACGTGGGCGAGCCGAGTGGGGGATATCAGCGGATCACACACAGCCTTTTGTTTTTCCCACGCTGATCCTCACTGCTGCAGTCAGAGCTGTCACATGCAGGAGCACAGGGCAGAGGAGAAGGAAGAGCTCCCCCCAGTGGTAAGGAAAAGGTTTACAAGTGTTCAGTTAAAGCACTCGTTTCACAAAGTGCTTAAAACCCATTCACCCACCCATAGATGAAGTCACCCCATGAAGTCCAATAAGCAACATGACTCTTAGTGATAATGTGTAGTTAAAGATGCACTATGTCACTTTCCTGGTGGTTTCTGTGGGGATCATATTGTTTTGACAACTGACAGGTGATGACACCAGGCCAAATTCCCAGGTCAGATCTGTGAACAGGCGAGTTATGAATATATGTATGATTATTGATTATTCAGAAAACACAGGAAAAAATTGAAAATAAAAATGTATTATCAAACTCGTGCTAAAGCGCCGTATTTCTACTGATGCTAACTTGTATGTTGAGCCTTAGCAACACAATGCTAGCAAAGCACGTTTCCTGTTTATGGCCCACTGTATTTCATTTTGTAATTATTTGAGTTTGAGTACTCGTTGCTTTGACTACAGTGAAAGTCATATATAATGCTTTGTACTCTTTCTGCATCTGTTGTCCCCTTTAAAGCTTCATGATACTCACACAGACTTTGGGTAGATCTGCTGCTCCAGAAGCTCAGGGTGTGTGTGTGATGTCACCGGCGCTTGTTTGTTGTGACTCGGCTTCATCATTTTTAGGAGGCGCTAACAATATCTGCAGCTCTGACAAGGAGCGCTTAGTCTTGCTTTTGATTTGAATAATAAATAAAGACAAATTTTATTCCTTTTTCCAATATAATGAAAACCAAATATGTCCTTATATATTATATGTATAATGTGTTTATATATGTATTTATCTTATGTTTCATCATTCACAGCAGTTTAAAATGATTTGCCAAAGGTACTTGAAGTAAATGAAAGGGCGAGGTCCACAATCCTTTGTCCAGCTAACGCTGACCACAGCTGAGAGAGTCTAAATGTGCATGAAAACTCAATGAATCGCCAAGAATATGAGATACAAGACAGCTTGGTGGTGCTCTTGTGAAATCTGTTTCACCGTGACAGATGAAACATGGCAGGTTCACAGGACAAAAAACAACCAAAAAAAAACATGATGTCGGGCAATTTGGTTGAAATTTGAAAGCCAAAACGAACTAGTCCAAGCATTTTTATCCGACAGACTCTGAACAAAGAGAGCATCATCAGGACATATGTGGAATCAAACATTTTGACGTGTTAATCACGAGCTCCTAATGAAGCTGACATTTTAAAACAAAAATCAGATTTCGACAAACTTAATGAGGCATTTGTGTGTATTTTGATGAGCTGGACATAAGAATTTATGACTCAAACTGCTGTCTTAAAAATGGTTCTTCAGTGCTTCCTGCAAATGAATCGATCGCATGTCAAGCCACGGCTGATGAGAAGCCCTTCTGCAGTGGCCGTGCTGTAGCAGAACTTTCTCCTAACAGTTTGATTACTTCAGACTGCCAACTTCATGATTTCAGTGTTAAAGAAATGGAAGTGGAATTGAGGGATAAACAATGGAGCTCAGACTGTGAGAGCGGCAGGTTGGAGGCCCCTTCAACTGCTTGCGACTAAAAAACACTTGTTTGATCTTTCATTATTTTACATTTTTGCTAAATTGCTTTTAACTTTTGTGTATTAATAATTTATGTATTTTTGGTTTGTTTTTCTGCCCACACATGGGAAATAATCCAGCAGGCTGAGGTCATTCCAGCTCGTTTCTGAATATCATTCACAGTTATTGCAGTTCATACAACACTGTAAATCACTCCAGCAACAAAAAACTTTTTTTACATTTCAGAATGACCTCGGAAGCAAAATCCTGTAAGTTTGCTTGTGTTTTGTGCTGTTTTTCTTCAGCTCTGTGGGGACATGAGGCTCTTCTCACTCTATGGACACAGCCTGCTTTATGGCCTTGGCTCTACTTTGTATCCTATAACTCGACTTTATGATTATTGAATATTCAGTTAGCACATCTAAACCTGCTTTTTTGTCCAGGATTTGATGACATGTATTGCATTTCTGGATTTTATGTGCAGTGTGTGGGTGTGTCTTTGTCACATTGTGCAGTTTCCACTGAGAGAGGAGGCGGTTTTATGCTGACATTTATTAGGGAATCTAAATTAATTTGTTGCACTCATGTAACTTGCACGTTTATTATTCCGAATCAGAAAAGGTTTATTGCCATTGTCAGTGAACAAAATTCACAAACATAGGAACTCGCTTTGGTGATTTAGTGTGACATAAACAATGAACAATAACGAAGCAAGATGTATCAAATAAGCCATGCATGAAAGAAAAAACATTTAGATTTACTAATATGATCAAAATAGACTCAAGTATGTACACAAAATGTACAGTTAAATGTACAGATGTAGTGCAGAATCACTAATCATGTCTTTAATAGATTAATCATTTATCAGGAAATGTTCTCCCCCCGCCTCCCCGTGCTTTAACGTTTGTGATGTTTGCGACCTTGAGTGAAGATAAAGTGTGGGCCAAGTATATTATTGAGAGTTGAAAAGAATGTTTGCATTTCATGCGACCACCACACGTTCTGTCTAGAACAGTCAGACTCTGACATATCTGGCTGGATTTATGTGACGTGGAGCAGAGACAGCTGCCACTGCCATTAGAGACACAGCTTCTTCAGTGAGTTTCAAAGTTTCATTACGCCTGTATAACGCTGTTATGTATGTTTTAATAGTTCAGTTTTCGGGGCTTGTTGGCTGTACAGTCCGATAGAGAGAGGCTCATGTGAGGCTGAGGATTCTCTTACTTCACTGACACTGAAGTGAATCTTAGTGTTAAAACCATGTAATGTATGTGTTCTCTCTACAGCGGTGCCGCCGCAGCGGGACATGACGTCACTCTCACTCTAAGTAAGAGGTTGCTTTTATGACACAGTAGCGCAGTAACATAACCACATATGGACTGGCACCACCCCACTCCAAGTCCAGCCTCTTTACACCAGAGTTGCGTCTTGAAGGAAGTAGAAGCCCGCCCTGGAACCGTCCCCCCGGAAAAGACTCCCATTAACACAAAGTTTGGGCGCAACATACGGCCCAGTCTTTGTTCGGTCGTCTTTCACAGAAAATTTACAAAAAGAATGACCAACATTAAAAGAATCCACAAAAGAGGTTCACTGGGATTTTAAATTCTGCTTTTGTGGATGTAGAATGTTGTAAGAGTGTTTGCACAATAAAGTTCGGAAATCTTTCAGAATATAAAGTGCCACATGGTGCAGAAGAAGAAAGACATGTTCACCATCTTCTCACACTCACTTTGACTGAAGACATTCTGCAGCCGCTGTGATCAGGCTTTGTTTGTGCTGTGATCAGCTCTGCACTGCTGCCAGTCCAAATCGAAGGTGTTCTATTAGATCATGGCTTAAAAGTTGGCAAGATAAAACTGCTTTTTTAAATCAAAAACATGAATCTTTAGTGGTGACTAAAGCGACTCATACAGAGAGAAATGTCTTCTATCTCTGTGTCTTGTTTTCCCTAATAAAAGCAGATTGGGCTCTCCGCCGAACAGGAACATTTGATTTGAGGTCCCCATGAGGTAAAGGCTTTGATTGATCAACTGCACTGTCTTTCTCATGTTTTTTCCTCAGCAGAAAAAAAACGCCTTCCCCACTTTTACTCTCTGGCCTTTAAAGCAGAACTATGTAACTTTAGCGGTAGAGCGCCCCCTGCAGCTCCCTTATGAAAACACACTCAGAGAACAGACCTAAAAGCCTAAAATAATGGATATAAGGCAGTATAATCACGTTCAAAAATGTTTAACATTGCCAAATACAAAAAAGGGCCTTGGTTTTCAGGATAGTCTTCAGCGGACACTCTACACATAAAATACATATTTAACCATCACAAGGAATTACAAAGATGTTTAATACCTTACTTCTCCTTTAAGGCGAGAAAGCAGAGCTGTCATCGCTTATGGTCAGACCAGTTAGGAACAGAAATATAAACCCACAGCTTTAGCTATGCTGGCCTAGGAGCAACTGTGCTGGGGGAAGTATGGCAGCTTGAGCACTATATCCTCTTCTTCTGTCTAATTATTCTATCAAACAATATCTAATTTTTAATTCCACTTGCAAACTGTTCACCACCTTATTTTTCTTTCTCTCACTCCTGAGGACCTGTGGGCCCAGATGCTCCTCTCCTGGTGAAGCGGTCCCTGCCCCGTGTGGACGGTCCCTCATCTGCCGGAAGAGTGGGTCCAGTTCCAGTCTCCCTCACGTCCGTCTGTGAGAGTCAGATCTCTCCTTCATCTGGAACTCCTCCAGGTTTCTACTTTTTCCCAAGGAGGTTTTTTGTAGTTTTTCCTGGCCGAGAAAGAGGGTCTAAGGACAGACTCTGGGACATCGTCCCTCGCCACCACAGACATTGTCTGACTCCATCGCCACCACAGACGTTGTTGATTAATTTCTCACTGTGGCCCTCAGAGGCAACTGTTGTTGTGATTTTGGGCCTTACAAAAATAAATTGAATTGAATTGAAAGGACATGAGGTGTGTTTATCTGGTTTTCTACAACTGTTGTCTTGAGTTTCTGTTTAAAGATGTCAGGTACAAATATGTTAGCAGTTGTAGAATTTTATATTAATTTACTTTACAAGAGAACATGTCATTACTCACTTATGGCTCCCATGTTACAGAAGAGAAAGAATCCTTTGTTTTGGGACTTTTTGCTGGCACTGCCCACAGTGAACATGCAGATTTTGTCCTACAGAGGGCAGTACCAACCAGCATGTCAGATAATGAATTATGATTATGAGGTAATTTCATTTGATGGGCGGGGTCCATGGAAGAGTTACAGTTTTTGAAAGAAATCTGTAAAATAGTAATCCTCAAATGGTTCTTCTTCACATTATTTGTTTGTGTTTGGTGCTCCACAAATGTAGCTAATTAATCTTAAGGTTTAAAATCTTTTAGCTTAGTGGTCCCCAACCTACGAGTACGAATACCAAGTACGAATCAGATATTTTTCTTCAGGGTCCAGTTGAATAGGACCAGTAAAAATAGAATACAATGTGTATGAACCCTTGTTCTAAATATATTGTAATTGTCTAATTAATGATATGGTTTTGGCTCTATATTTTCATAGTAAAAAACAGGGACATAGCAATAGACTATAAAACGAGAAAAGAAGTATATAGCTTTTGTTAAAAAGAAGACGTGGAACTTAGTGTTTGTTTTTATTTCATGAGGATTTGCTCAGTTATTACAAGACGTTATTACAATTCTAGAATGTTGTAACAATGTAAAAACATGAAGAATGCCTATTAGTACAGTGCAAAGAGCATCCAAAAACACATGTCCTTCCCCTGCTCCATCCTGTGCTATCAGTTTATCTGAGCTGCACAGCCCTGGAGCCTGCAGCCGTCAGCATTTACCATTGTACTGGCAGATTACAGCGGCTTAGAGGTGGACACACAAACACCCAGCCTGCCAGCCACCTCCACCACCACAGCCCCACAGGCCCCAGCCCCAGCAGCACAGCACAGGGTTTGATGTGGGATTACAGTCTACAACACCGAGCCAGTTTTCCTAAAAAGAAGAAAAAAATAATCAGAAAATCCACAATAGCAGAGGCTTAAAAACACAGGCTCCACACAGGCACAGTAATAATATATCCACACACCCACACGCACCTATTGTTCTGCTGACAAGACGTGGTGTGTGCGACCCTGCTCCTCGAGAGCCGGAGAAAACGCCTCCTTTCAGATGTACAGGCCCAGGAGGCCTGGGGGGAGGGTCTGCCATAGACCCGGGGGGGACACAACATTTACAAAGACTACGGCTCCCAAAAGTGCTGTACACATTTACAAAGATGGAAAAATAAAGCACAGAAAAAACAACAATAAACCTCAGAGCTAGTGCAAGAAAGTGTGGGACGCTCTGACAGTGAGGTCCAGAGACTGAGGCAGGTTTAACAGTTCATTTTACAATCGTAAATGTTGCAGTGGAGAAAGGGAGCAAAGAGCAGGACACCAGGGGCGAGATGACAACAGGAGCGGAGCAGGATGACACCTGGAGCGGGACGACACCAGGAGCGGGACGACACCAGGACCGGAGCAGGATGACACCAGGAGCGGGACGACACCAGGAGCGGAGCAGGATGACACCAGGAGCGGGACCACACCTGGAGTGGACCAGGATGACACCAGGAGCGGAGCAGGATGACACCAAGAGCGGGACCACACCTGGAGTGGAGCAGGATGACGCCAGGAGCGGGATGACACCAGGAGCTGAGCAGGATGACACCAGGAGCGGGACGACACCAGGAGCTGAGCAGGATGACACCAGGAGCGGGACCACACCTGGAGTGGAGCAGGATGACGCCAGGAGCGGGATGACACCAGGAGCTGAGCAGGATGACACCAGGAGCGGGACGACACCAGGAGCTGAGCAGGATGACACCAGGAGCTGAGCAGGATGACACCAGGAGCGGGACCACACCTGGAGTGGAGCAGGATGACGCCAGGAGCGGGATGACACCAGGAGCTGAGCAGGATGACACCAGGAGCAGGATGATACCAGGAGCGGGACGACACCAGGAGCGGGACGACACCAGGAGCGGAGCAGGATGACACCAGGAGCGGAGCAGGATGACACCAAGAGCGGGACCACACCTGGAGTGGAGCAGGATGAGACCAGGAGCGGGACGACACCAGGAGCGGGACAACACCAGGAGCGGGATGACACCAGGAGCGGGACGACACCAGGAGTGGAGCAGGATGACACCAAGAGCGGGACCACACCTGGAGTGGACCAGGATGACGCCAGGAGCGGGACCACACCTGGAGTGGACCAGGATGACACCAGGAGCGGGACGACACCAGGAGCTGAGCAGGATGACACCAGGAGCGGGACCACACCTGGAGTGGAGCAGGATGACGCCAGGAGCAGGATGACACCAGGAGCTGAGCAGGATGATACCAGGAGCGGGACGACACCAGGAGCGGGACGACACCAGGAGCGGAGCAGGATGATACCAGGAGCGGAGCAGGATGACACCAGGAGCGGAGCAGGATGACACCAAGAGCGGGACCACACCTGGAGTGGAGCAGGATGAGACCAGGAGCGGGACGACACCAGGAGCGGGACAACACCAGGAGCGGGATGACACCAGGAGCGGGACGACACCAGGAGAGGAGCATGATGACACCAGGAGCGGGATGACACCAGGAGCGGAGCAGGATGACACCAGGAGTGGAGCAGGATGACACCAGGAGCGGGACCACACCTGGAGTGGAGCAGGATGAGACCAGGAGCGGGACGACACCAGGAGCGGGACAACACCAGGAGCGGGATGACACCAGGAGCGGGACGACACCAGGAGAGGAGCAGGATGACACCAGGAGCGGAGCAGGATGACACCAAGAGCGGGACCACACCTGGAGTGGAGCAGGATGAGACCAGGAGCGGGACGA
This sequence comes from Eucyclogobius newberryi, assembly GCF_026437365.1. NCBI lineage: Eukaryota > Metazoa > Chordata > Actinopteri > Gobiiformes > Gobiidae > Eucyclogobius > Eucyclogobius newberryi. The sequence goes on from NW_027315735.1 coordinate 10,324,541, forward strand.
CACCAGGAGCGGGACAACACCAGGAGCGGGATGACACCAGGAGCGGGACGACACCAGGAGAGGAGCATGATGACACCAGGAGCGGGACGACACCAGGAGCGGAGCAGGATGACACCAGGAGCGGGACCACACCTGGAGTGGAGCAGGATGAGACCAGGAGCGGGACGACACCAGGAGCGGGACAACACCAGGAGCGGGACGACACCAGGAGAGGAGCAGGATGGCACCAAGAGCGGGACCACACCTGGAGTGGAGCAGGATGAGACCAGGAGCGGGACGACACCAGGAGCGGGATGACACCAGGAGCGGGACGACACCAGGAGAGGAGCAGGATGACACCAGGAGCGGGATGACACCAGGAGCGGAGCAGGACGACACCAGGAGCGGAGCAGGACGACACCAGGAGTGGAGCAGGATGACACGAAGAGCGGGACCACCCTGGAGTGGAGCAGGATGAGACCAGGAGCGGGACAACACCAGGAGCGGGACAACACCAGGAGCGGGACGACACCAGGAGAGGAGCAGGATGACACCAGGAGCGGGACGACACCAGGAGCGGAGCAGGACGACACCAGGAGCGGAGCAGGACGACACCAGGAGTGGAGCAGGATGACACCAGGAGTGGAGCAGGATGACACCAGGAGCGGGACCACACCTGGAGTGGAGCAGGATGAGACCAGGAGCGGGACGACACCAGGAGCGGGACAACACCAGGAGCGGGACGACACCAGGAGAGGAGCAGGATGACACCAAGAGCGGGACCACACCTGGAGTGGAGCAGGATGAGACCAGGAGCGGGACGACACCAGGAGCGGGACAACACCAGGAGCGGGATGACACCAGGAGCAGGACGACACCAGGAGAGGAGCAGGATGACACCAGGAGCGGGACGACACCAGGAGCGGAGCAGGACGACACCAGGAGCGGAGCAGGACGACACCAGGAGTGGAGCAGGATGACACCAGGAGCGGGACGACACCAGGAGCGGGACAACACCAGGAGCAAAACACCCTGCCCCGTCCCCTGCTACACACACACTCTGCTGAAACACGAGGCGGTGAGGAAACACTCCAAACCATAACAGGTGGTTCCAGAGTCTGAGGGGCAGGTCGTTTTAAACTGTGTCCTGGGCACATCCAGGAGGAGCAGGTCAGCAGAGGCCAGTGCTCTGGAGGAGGCCGGAGGCATGGACAAGTGGGCATACATTCCACTTAAACATTTCAAAATGATGAGAGAATCTTCAAATGAATTGTAGTGCATCTGTGCGAGCCCGGGCGTGCAGACGGACCATCTGAAGTCTGTCCATAAAGCTCTGGGCCAGCCTGAAGTAGAAGGAATACGGGAGTCCAGACAGGAGCATAACAAACCATGTACAGTTTCCATAGAGACACAGTGTCAACAGCCTCGCTGAGTGACTATACAATGAGCACTGCTAACACTGCTAACAATTAGCCCTGTCATCCACTTGTAGGTAATCATGTGCAATACCATAATATAATATGAATGATCTCTGACGTCCTTTTAGCTGCAGTTTATTCTGTCCATATGCCTCATGGAACATAACCACAGTCAGAGCCACTTATTCTACATAACACTGTCTTATGTTTAGGGCCCGAGCTCAAAGTGCAAGAGCCCTTTGGAACAGTTTTGAGGGAAAACGCAAAAATCAAGTAGAGCTTATTCTAGAGTTTTTATTCAATGTTCATGAATCATCAGAACAAATGTGGGGTCAAAAATGGTTAAAATAATTTGCATAAGTCTCAGGATGTGATCATAACGAGCTCTTATAGGCGTAATGGACGATTTTTTTGGCCTAAATCTGAGTCTCATTTCCTCGTGGCGTGGACGGCCGATTAGTCCTGCCACGTATCAATCATAGAACTCACCTTCCGCTCACCTGCAGCCTCGTCGGCTCGTCCCCAGGAGAGCAGCATGTTTCCGCGTGTCTAAGCGCATTGATCTATCATAATATAGTTCCCTCAGTGTACGGGACAAAATTGAGACGGAGGAAGACAGTTCGAGCTGGCTCAGAAGAGACGGAAATCTACGGGAGACGAGAGATGCGATCCGTCGCGCTAATAAACAAACACATGTGTGTGTTGTATCAGTCCGCACGGGGGAGTGCGCATGCCGTTCTCAAATCGCCGAAAAATTGTCCATCACGCCTTCAACGAAGCAGCAAGTTTAAAAGCAGAAATATCTTTGTAGGTTTGGCAATTATCGTCCCAAGGACCCAATGAGTTTAGAGAGAATGAAGTTTAATTGCCACATAATTTTGTCCTGGTCATCAAAATACACACAGACCTATGTTTAAAAATGGCTCGCCAGCGCCCCCTGCATGGAAACAATAATTTTCAACATGACACTTGTCATTTTTAAAAACATATGAAGCCACTGAAGTGTGCTCTTCTGCGGCCACAAGGGCTGTGAGGGCCCTTTGTCTCTGCTTGCAGTTATAATTAGCCTCATTGTGTTGTTGTACCTGCACTCTGTGCTAAATAAAAGTTTATTTGAATATTTATTGATCTTGTTGTTATTGCATGTCTCTATTTTCCTGCTGTTCTTGGATTATTGTTTAATTGCAACAATGACATTTCTCCATTTTTTTTCATTTTTAATAATTCATTCAAAAGTAAATTATGCTTTCTTTTTGCCTACAATATGCCACTGAAAAACTTGTACTACAGCACTTCTTTGTTTGTCCAGTGTAAAAGCGCTGTAGACCACACTCCTGACAGATACTGTGCAGTCTGAAACACCGTGTCCCAGGATCAGACGCTCCAGACCTTTTCCTGTTGAAGGTGCTGTTTTTTTCCTCAAACATTTGCCAGGTTTTTCTTGCAAAGTTGTAGCATTTCCCTTCAAATGTGTACATGATACGGTTGTCATGAACTCCAACCACTTCAAACTCGAAACTGGGACGACACTCAGGTTCTTGTGACGTCTGTGCTCCCTCATGCAGTGAGTACATGTGTCCTGGAGGGCGCGGTGTTTCCCAGCTCTGGTACAGGCGTGTGTTGTTTGATGCAGTGACAATTTGCACCTGCAGATGTCGCTCACGCTCCACTCTGCCCTGCCTGTGAGGAGCAGAGCAGAAGCGACAGGGAACAAAATGTCCAATCAGCTCCTGAGGACGTTTAATCACTTCACCAAACCCACTTCAGACAGATTTTTCTGGGACACTTTCCTCCCAGAGACATAAGGATCAGCTTTAAAGTGGCTCCTACACACACCAGACTGCACAATATTCGACTCAGCACGATGTTGATGTATCGTACACAAGGATTTATTCATATCTAATTCTGAGCTTGATTTATTCAACATTTTATTCCCAAAAATTAGTCACATTTTGACATTTTATAAATGTTTCAGTCCGATCTACATAGATGAACTAAAGACGTTTCAAATTGAATATCTCTAAATGTGAAGATTGTTTCTTTTCACGTACAGTGTGTGTTTCCACAGCCTTAGAGGCTCTGGTCATGGCTCTGGTCATGGTTCTAGTCATGGTTCTGGTCATGCCGCTGCTCATGGCTCTGGTCATGGTTCTGGTCATGTCTATGGTCATGGCTCTGGTCATGGCTCTGGTCATGGTTCTGGTCATGGTTCTGGTCATGCCGCTGCTCATGGCTCTGCTCCTGGCTCTGGTCATGGCTCTGGTCATGGTTCTGGTCATGCCGCTGCTCACGGCTCTGGTCATGGTTCTGGTCATGGCTCTGGTCATGGCTCTGGTCATGGCTCTGGTCATGGCTCTGGTCATGGTTCTGGTCATGGTTCTGGTCATGCCGCTGCTCATGGCTCTGGTCATGGCTCTGGTCATGGTTCTGGTCATGCCGCTGCTCACGGCTCTGGTCATGGTTCTGGTCATGGCTCTGGTCATGGTTCTGGTCATGGTTCTGGTCATGGCTCTGGTCATGGCTCTGGTCATGGCTCTGGTCATGGTTCTGGTCATGGTTCTGGTCATGGCTCTGGTCATGGCTCTGGTCATGGCTCTGGTCATGGCTCTGGTCATGGTTCTGGTCATGCCGCTGCTCACGGCTCTGGTCATGGCTCTGGTCATGGCTCTGCTCACGGCTCTGGTCATGGCTCTGGTCATGGCTCTGCTCATGGCTCTGGTCATGGTTCTGGTCATGGCTCTGGTCATGGCTCTGCTCATGGTTCTGGTCATGGCTCCGGTCATGTCTATGGTCATGGCTCTGGTCATGGTTCTGGTCATGCCTCTGGTCATGGCTCCGGTCATGGCTCTGGTCATGGTTCTGGTCATGGCTCCGGTCATGGCTCTGCTCATGGTTCTGGTCATGGCTCCGGTCATGGCTCTGGTCATGGTTCTGGTCATGCCTCTGGTCATGGTTCTGGTCATGGCTCCGGTCATGGCTCTGGTCATGTCTATGGTCATGGTTCTGGTCATGGTTCTGGTCATGCCTCTGGTCATGGCTCCGGTCATGGCTCTGGTCATGTCTATGGTCATGGTTCTGGTCATGGTTCTGGTCATGCCTCTGGTCATGGCTCCGGTCATGGCTCTGGTCATGTCTATGGTCATGCCTCTGACCACACCACGTTCAGGCAGTAGAAGAAAGACCTGACTCTAAAGGGGGTTACACACCGCGGCGTCCGAAGCGTCCAGTTTACGTTCAAAGTCTATGTAAACGCATCCGTGGCGCGATTCCTGCGTTTTCGTACACTCTCGCCGCTTTGAGCGCGCGTACGAGGCACCCGAGGCGTCCAAAGCGGCCGGCACAACATGTTCGGCTTTGTTCAACTTTCTGCGGCAGATGCGCCGCAGCAGCCAATCTGAGATGACGCTCCAGTGACGTGCTACGCACGACCCGGAAAAAGACCCAAAACAAACTACGCAAGATTAAAAAAAAAAAATCTTTAGACTCTTGGAGCAAATAATGATATTGACTAAACTCTGCTCAGCTCTGAAGTATATGCGGGTCCCAGACAAGCCCTGGAGCCCATCGCCTCCGCTTTTGGACTTTGTAAAGTGAATAAACCAAAGCCATGGTCCAACATTAAACTGTATTTACACCACGAGAAAAGCAACGTAGCACAACACTCCACTGTGCATGTGCAGGACGACTCGGACGCACGTCTGCTGTTGAGTGTATTTTACGGACATGAGTCCGGGGCGTCGAGAATGCGCGTCCGGGGCGTTTGTCTTCAAATGTACAGGCGTCTAACTTCTGCGTCGGGCGTGAATTGGCCGCCGCGTTGTGTACGTAGCTTAATGTTTGAATGGCCGATGTAACAAGTCAAATTAAAACATGGTTTTCTAAAACATACAAAGTTAAGCATTGTATTTTGGACGGCAGCAGTTAAAACTGTTCAAAAGCACAGATCGTACACTGTCTACTTCCCTCAGAAGTACAAATATATTCAAAGAGCAAATGTAAGACACCACAGCAACATTGTGAAATATTCCAAGGAATCATTTTATTAGTGCCCTGTGTGCGGCCCACACTGTACCACAAAGACAAGTGTATATTCATATTAATGCAGGATATCATAGTGACAAATACAAAAGAATGACAATACAAAACAGTTTGAATACAGCGAATTTCAGCCGCGTGTTCAAAGTTCGTTCACCTCCACATGCTCCGTATAAAAATAGACTCTATACACTTTTATAAATATAAGTTTACAAATGTATTTTTAAAATACAAAGATAAATACAGTCACAGAGTGTACATTGTGTACCAAACCAACAATTACAAACATTTTTTTGGATATTAGCATTCACAAAACACAATACGTCAGAAATGCAACTTTAACGACACTTGCGGGTCACATTTGAGTGTTTGTCCCTCGAGGCCCAGGCCACGCTCAGTCATTCACCTTCATTCCAACATGGAGTCTGTTGTATTTACCCATAATGCACTGTAAGAGGTCTGCTGCATTCATGTATCCTTCACAAAGTAAAGGTCAAACATCAGTCGCACACTGTGTCCAGCAGGGGGCGCTGGACTCTGTGTGATCATACTAAAGACAACGCGTCTTCGAATGGTCTTTAGAAACACATTCAGATTCATTGTCCATGCTATTTAATAAAATAGATATAAACAAAAGACTTAATAATAAATAACTTATAAATAACATTAAAAACAATCCTGTCAGTAAATAAACTTTATAAATAAAAATACTAAATGATTATCTAACACAATAATAACGCGGGGAATACGAGGGGCACATGAATGCAGCATCAGCTCTGACACAATGTTCTTCAGTATTTCACATTTGACCACATGAGGTGGATGCTGGACACTCGGCTCTTCCCCTCACCAACGGAGGAACATTTAAGAGGTGTGGCTAGCACCTTTACTGGGGGTGTGGCTAGCACCTTTACTGGGGGCGGGGCTAGCTCTGCCTTACGTCCTGTAAAAGTTTGTTGATCTCGGCGACCAGCTCGCTGGCGTCCACCAGCTCGTGCCTGCTGTCGCTGCGTTTGCCCTGTAGGTGGCCCAGAACACACTCAAAGTCGTCCTCCTCGTAGTTCTCGGGGATCTCCTCCATGGCCGGCAGCCACTTGGCGGGGGGTCCGGGCAAGGGCACGGGGACGGGCACAGAGGGAGCAGGTGCATTCTGCAGAGCGGGGCTGACCATGGCGGTCAGCAGGGAGGCGCTGTGGGCTTTAGAGCTGCTGTTCTGGGGGCTGTGTTTGGGCTGCGAGCCCAGCTTGGTGCTTGGTTTGAGGGTGTGGTAGGCCCCGGGCTGAGGGTGGCCCATGCTGGGGTTCTGGAAGTGGGTGTTGGCAGCCCAGGCCGCAACCCCCTGCTGGTGCACCGAGGGGCTGGCCTTGCCCGGGAGGTGGCCCCTCCTGCGGTCCAGGGAGCCGCTCAGAGGGACCCCCACCCCGCTTAGACTGGTGCCCCGCTGGCTCTCGTTCACCTGAACATACGCGTCCAAACCCTGAGGTAACAGTCTCTGGAACACGCTGCTCATCTCGGACAGCAGAGAGGACGTCCCACACACATCCTCGTCTCGCAGAGCCATAGTGCCACCCTCACCCCCCTCCTCGCCCTCCTCTGCGCTCAGGTCTTTACCGAAGGTGGAGAAGCTCTGGTTTCTGTCCGTGCAGGGCACAGGGGCTGTCTCCTGGGGCAGCTCTGTGGGCTGGCGGGCCTCTTCTCCGGGGATGTACAGGTTACTCCTGTAGTCAGAGGAAGAGGAGGCGGGCGAGGCCAGGGGGGGCATCCAGCACTGGTCCGAGTGTCCCAGGACCCTGCACTCCTCCGTGCACAGCCTCATGCCTGTGGGACACAACAGCAGATAAACTCAGTGACCAATCCTCGTCTGAACGCCTAAGCAGAAGAACTCTGCTCTAAAAGCTCTCGTTTCTTTCTCTTTCAAGTCACTCTTTTCAATATTAAATCTTCAAATAGAAACTCTCTGAAGAATAAATTAGTCAAATCAAATATGCCATCTTAAAGCGCTCATTAGCGCGGCTGCACTTGGCCGTGTGGTGGGACTTCATTATGAGCTCATTAACATGAAAGCAGCATTTATAATACATGTGAGAGCAGATGAAGCACAGCGCGGGGGCCGTCCGATAAAAGCAGAGAAATCAAAGATTCAAGGCTCCAGATTTGTGCGGGACGTGTCAACAGTCACAGAGAACGCAGAGAACTCAGAGAACACAGAGAACTCAGAGAACGCAGAAAGCGCAGAGAACTCAGAGAACGCAGAAAGCGCAGAGAACTCAGAGAACGCAGAGAACTCAGAGAACTCAGAGAACTCAGAGAACGCAGAGAACTCAGAAAGCGCAGAGAATGCAGAGAACGCCCCCTGCTACAGATATATGTGGACGTCACAAAGACGCCGGTCCAGCTGGCAGCCCGGTGCAACGCTCCGCTTTTTTTCACACTTTTTGTGCATTATCTTTTGTATTTTGTAAATATTTTTTCTACTTCAGTTGTACGATCGGGACACGCGCTGGAATCGCTTTAATTCAACTTGTTTCGACTTTGTTCGGCCACCGCCGCCGTATGGAAGGGCGCCGGTGCGCGTTTATACAAAGGAGGAACTCATGAAACTGAGGGGAAAACCATCGTCTTACCCGGAGATCGTCCGGCGGACATCCTAATTTTTCCCCTCCATCCCTTGTTGGGAAATGGGAGGTTTTGTCTATAGGAGTTTTTGTTTATAAGAGTTCTTCTATTACAATGGACAATAAAGGATTATCTTATTCTATTTTAACAATCCAGCCTCATCTCATCGCACTATAATCCCAAGTGTCAAATTTGGGAAGTTTTAATGAAATCTGTCAGGACTGTGACATCATCAAAGCGCCCCCCCTCCAGAGCTACTTCCCCAGTTTGATGTGCTCACGTCTCTGCGACAGAAGGAAGTTCTCGCGCTGCAGGCTCCTCCCACATTACAGACAGAAGTGGGTCATGTTCTGAAACACTCGCTTTTCCTGGTCAACTTGATCAGAGTTGAGCTGTCCTGGGACGTGTGCACCTGAGCAGGACGTGGTCTTTCTCCACAGCACAGATATATTGTAACTGCGGCTCTTGGGGTCAAAATCAGACCACTGTGTGCTGTCTGCATCTAATGACAGAGCAATTTACTCTCCACAAAGCAAAGTGTGCTATAGCATGCTAATGTCTTTTATAATTAGAATGACCAAATGCATAAGTGAGGAACAGAAGAGGTTCATGTTTGTGACACAATAAACAACTTTCAAACAGATGCATTTTTAGGGACTTCAGGAAATCAATTCTGTGTTTTTCACAGTTGGACACTAAAACTGACGTTTTCCTTTTTGAGTTTTTTCAGTTTCAAAGACTCTTTTGGCCCCGTAAATGCAGGTGACACGCATGGATACTCCCTGGCCCCGCCTCCTGGACAGGCGCATAATGACGGGCTGTGGCTAAACGCTGGTGGGAGGCAGAGGCAGGGAGAAAGGTGAGCGCGACATGTAATTACGCTCTCCAGGCTTTAATCAACCGCGCAATCTGGAGTCCCGTCGCCCTGGCAACAGCTCGTCACATGGCAATTAACGGGTTCCTTTTCATCAGAGGAGCGGCGCGCTGGCTTGAGTTCAGAGCACTCAAGAGTGACAGCTAAAAGGTATGGAGCGCAAAGTGCTTAACGAGCCCGGAGCCGGCGCTGAGGCTGGGCTGTAATTGGAGTGTGGTTTCGGAGACGAGTGATGGCACAAACACTGGAGCTGGACACCTGCATGGTCTCAGCAGAGGGCTTCACAACCAATCCCTGATCAGAATATGAATCAGCCCGACTCCAGCGCACACTCACACATCATTCTGCCTGGAGACAAACACCAGGGAGGAACACCGTCTTCCTTTGTCTGTCTTTGTCACCACGACCACTATATTCACTCAGCGTTCAACAAATGTGAGATGGAACACTGTTTTGGGGTCTTTCTGTGCATGCTCGGGGATGTTTATATTGTAGTAAAGGTGGGACATATACTTCCTTTAAAATAAACAGTATAATGTGATATTTCTGCACTTTTAGGCAGAAATATCACATATGGATTGCCATAACATCATCTGATACATATCGTTATAGAGATAATGGAACATGTATGTTATACTGTGGAATATTTCAGGCAAAGCAATAACATCTCCGTCGGGGATGCGAAGATACAAAGTGTTTTAAAGCCCCAGTAAGACACTTTTAGGCAGAAATAAAAGCATGTGTTTGTTGTTGTTTTTCATTGTGGATGTTTGTATTACTGTGTCTGGCCTTACAGCGCCACAAACCTAACTCGTACCTCTTCCGAAGTAAGGTTTTCACTTTTGATTTCCATGGAAACATGCAGGTGACGAGCCACCTCCCGTGAATGACATACTGTTACTTTAAAAATAAGTCTGTCATGACTCCTCAAAGTGACAGCTCCTCATGCTTTTCTAAATATCGTTTGATGGGATCAAACCCGTGGCATATATTGATCATAGTTTAACATGGGTCAAGTGTCAGGTTGTGAAGAAAAGGCAATATTCAAGTCAAATTTTCGATCATGTGAAAAGTGGTCTGACCCATGACCTTTGCCCTGTGTCATTTGAAGTGGTAGTGTCTTTGTTTTGGTGTGTGCTGGCGTAACCCGTGTCCAGCGGATGCGGTTGCCGTGGGTTACGGTGCAGAGGGGCGCAGTGGGCCGTACCTGCATGCGGTCTGTGCGGTCCGTCATGCCCGTAGGCCTCACTGAAGCCTTCCCCGAGCAGCCTCTCCATGGGCGACTCTCGACCCGGCTCGTAGTCGCTGTCACCCGCCTCGCTGTCCCCGCGCCCGCTGTCCTTCAGGCTGAACTTATCCATCTCGTTCAGGGCGTATCTGCGCATGCACACACGTCTTATCAGAGCAGAGCAGCAGACTCGGCACCGCGACAGGGTTTTACATATGATTATGCAAATGAAGAGTGAGCGCGGGCAACTCTCAGACGTGATGTTTACTCTCAAACTGTGGTGTGTGGTTCAGGTCCAGATTTAGACCTGGTTTAGTCTTGTGGTAGTCTTGATGTAGTCCTGATGTAGTCCTGGTTAAGTCCTGTGTTAGACCTATTTTAGACCTGATTTGAACCTGGTTTATACCTGATTTAGACCTGAATTAGACCAGGTTTGGACCTGGTTTAGTTTTGGTTTAGACCTGGTTTAGTCCTGGTTTAGTTTTGGTTTAGTCCTGATTTGGAACTGGTTTAATTCTGGTTTAGACCTGGTTTATACCTGATTTAGACCTGATTTAGACCTGGTTTAGTCCTGGTTTAGCCCTGGATTAGACCTGATTTAAACCTGGTTTAGTCCTGGTTTAGTTCTGGTTTAGACCTGATTTAGTCCTGGTTTACACCAGGTTTAGTCCTGGTTTGGATCTGGTTTAGTCCTGGTTTAGACCTGATTTAGACCTGGTTTAGTCCTGGTTTAGTTCTGGTTTAGACCTGATTTAGTCCTGGTTTAGGCCTGTTATGGACCTGGTTTAGTCCTGGTTTAGACCTGGTTTAGTCCTGGTTTGGACCTGGTTTAGATCTGTTTTAGTCCTGGTTTACACCAGGTTTAGTCCTGGTTTGGATCTGGTTTAGTCCTGGTTTAGACCTGATTTAGACCTGGTTTAGTCCTGGTTTAGTTCTGGTTTAGACCTGATTTAGACCTGGTTTAGTCCTGGTTTAGACCTGATTTGGAACTGGTTTAGTTCTGGTTTAGACCTGGTTTAAACCTGGTTTAGTCCTGGTTTAGACTTGGATTAGACCTGATTTAGACCTGGTTTAGTTCTGGTTTAGTTCTGGTTTAGACCTGATTTGGAACTGGTTTAGTTCTGGTTTAGTTCTGGGGTAGACCTGGTTTATACCTGATTTAGACCTGATTTAAACCTGGTTTAGTCCTGGTTTAGACTTGGATTAGACCTGATTTGGACCTGGTTTAGTCCTTGGTTGGACATGGTTTAGACCAAGTTTAGGCCCTGGTTTAGACCTGATTTAGGTCCTGGTTTAGACCAGATTTAGTCCTGGTTTAGGCCTGGTATGGACCTGGTTTAGTCCTGGTTTAGTCCTGGCTTAGACCTGGTTTAGACCAGGTTTAGTCCTGGTTTAGTCCTGGTTTAGACCTGGTTTAGACCTAGTTTAGTCCTGGTTTAGACCTGGTTTAGTCCTGGTTTAGGTTGTCATGGTGCATGTTTCTTTGCGGTGCCTCTTCTTACCTGTAGCTGCGCGTGTACTTGTTGCCGCGGAAGCTCGGGCGTGGCTGGTACTGGCCCTGATGGAGCATGGACAGAAGCTGTGAGACTTGCTACAGTCCAGACACAGACACACGGACACAGGGACACAAAAAGAAAATAAAGGGAGAAAATGAGGAGGGGATGAATGGAACGACACAGGCACTGCACACTGAGGACGATGGGGGGAGGGTGGAGTGACTATGTGACACGGCAAAACTCAATACACACAAACAGAATATACACAAATAGTACAAATACAACCTACAATCATCAGTGCGTTTGCTTTTTCGAAGGATTTTCGGCAGTAATTGGATTGAACTAAATTAGGGTTTTACAAAATGGCTTCTCAAGCACATCTCTGGGTGGGTTTCAGCTTTCACTTACAGCAGGGGACATTTTGAAGACTTTTCACCATTCAAAAGACTAAATATTTAAATTATCCTTATTTTCATCATCATTCTGAAACAGAGCTGCCCGATACTGGACAACGGAGAGCTGTACTGCAACACCAATGCCACTGGGATATTTCAACATACTTGTAAATATACTTATTTTTTACCTTATTTGAAACATTTATCATCCTGACTAAATATTGTTCCTTTTTTTTCATCTGGTTATTGTGTGTCAATGTGTGATCTACTGTGTCCAGGTCTAAGACTGCAGTTTAAGTAACATCCTTCCCCCGTCTGACCTTCTAGTGCTGATGTTATTCTTCTCATTCTTAGGATTAGCGCACTTTGAACAGATTTAAACTATTAAAACACAAATTGCAAATCGAATCCCAGAACTCGCCAAAACCGAGACTAATCAAGGCTAATTTAGTCCTTATTATTTAATTTAGTTGAAAAAAGCAGTTCAATGTTGTCTTCTGAAACTCAAGATAATGAGTCGACAATCAAAGCGGTTTGTGATCTATAAGTATAAAATAGTCGTATGACATTATTTCTCGCATGTATTGTTCTGCTGAATGTTTTCTTACCTCCACTGGGGGCGTGGCATGGGCCAGCTCCAGGGCAAAGTTCTCCGCCACGTGATTGGAGGAGATTGTAACCAGGCTGTTGAGCGACTGGCGGCTGTGGTGGCTCTGGCGACTCCCGAGGGTGCCCCGGTCGGGTGTGGGCGAGGCAGAGGGCGAGCGTGGGTGGGCTCGGACGGGCAGCGTGCCGTTGACGGTGGGCACCAGTGTGATGTCCGTCTTGTGGATCTGGCGAGCTGGTTTCTTGGGGTGGTTCTGGTAGCTGCTTTCGGCCATGCGACAGTTGTAGTTGTGCCGGGGGTCCTTCTTCTCACGACTGCACCGGGCTGTGGCGAACATGACCATGACAACCAGTAACAGGGCGCACACAGCCCCCAGGGAGATGATGATGATGAGGGACAGGTCCAGAGAGGCCTGACCGGAGCCGGATGGGTACAGCGGGGCCAGGACCTCCATGGTCTCCTGCAGTCCCAGCCTCAGCAGCGCCCCTGTGCTCAGCCGGGCAGTGCCTCTGTCCTGGACTTCCACTCTAATCTCGACCACGTCCCGGTTGACCTGCTCCAGACTGGCGTTGGTCCGGAGCTCGCAGCGGCGGGGGTCCATGACAAACAGCCCCTCATCGTTGCCAGACACGATGGAGCAACTGAGTTCCCCATTGGCGCCTGCGTCCCGGTCGCTCACCTTCATGGCAGTGACCATCTGCCCCGGGGAAGCGTACCTCCACACAGCCAGTTCGGCCGTATAGTTCCTCAGGGCCGGCGACAGGATGACCGGGGCATTGTCGTTCTCGTCCAGCACGGTGAGGAGCACTGTGGTGTTGGTAGACAGAGGAGGGTTTCCTCCGTCCCGGGCCTGCACCGTGAAGGCGATACGGCTCACATCCTCATGGTCAAAGCTCCTCAGGGCGTAGATGGCCCCGTTTGACGGGTCGATGGTGACGTAGGTGGAGATGGGACTTCCTTGAATGAGCACATCAATGACATTGTACGTCACTTGTCCGTTTGTCCCTAAATCGGGATCTGAAGCCACCACGGTCATGAGGTATGCCCCCGGGGAGTTGTTCTCGGACTTGAACACTTCATATCTGTTCTTCTCGAAATGCGGCGGATTGTCATTCTCATCCAGCACCTGCACCGTGAAGTGTTTGATGGTGGACAGGCTCGGCGACCCCTTGTCCTCAGCAATGACGGTCAGGCTGTACTCTGACCGCTTCTCCCTGTCCAGAGACACGTTGGTGAGGATCATGTAATTCTTCTCGTAGGTCTTCTGCAGCCGGAAGTGGCCGTGCCCGTGGAGCCTGCACACCACCTCCCCGTTCACCCCGGCGTCGCTGTCGTCCACCCTGACCAGCGCGATGAAGGTGTCCACAGGTGCGCCCTCCGAGATGTACGCCACCTCCTCCTTCCCCGGTGTCATCAGGTTTATGTTGATCTCCGGTTTGTTGTCATTCACGTCAGCCACTTTGATCACGATTTTGCACAGTCCCGGGATGGAGTTGGGCCCCATATCCTGAGCTTGAACGTCCAACTCGTAGGACGCAGTGGTTTCATAGTCCACCTTCTTGATCAACGTGATGTGGCCCGTTTCTGGGTTGATTTTAAAAGTTTCCAGGATCTTTGGCGAGACGTGGCTGCTGAACGAGTAGACGATCTTCCCGTTCGTCCCTTCATCCGGGTCCGTGGCGTTCAGATCCAGGATGAGGGTCCCCACGGGTGAGTTCTCCAGCAGGGTCACCACGTACGCCTGCTCGTCAAACGCCGGGCTGTTGTCGTTGGAGTCGGAGATGCTGATTTTGAGTAAAGTGGAGCCGGACTTGGGGGGCACGCCGTTGTCCGACGCCGTGAGCAGCAGCTGGTACGCGGTCTGGGACTCGCGATCGAGCTCGCGCATCACCACCAGCTCCGCGTACTTGGCCCCGTCCGTGCGCGTCCTCACCTCGATTCGGAAGAAGTTGTTGGGCGCCAGAGAGTACACGTGCAGAGCGTTGTCCCCCACGTCCGCGTCCACGGCACCGTCCAGCGGCATGCGCGTGCCCACCGACGCGCTCTCGGAGATGTCCAGTGGCACGACGGCGCGGGAGAAGTGCGGCGCGTTGTCGTTGATGTCCAGCACCTCGACCTCCACGTGGAACAGCTGCAGGTGCTCCGTGGGCAGCGTCACCACGTCGAACTCGATCGTGCAGTTCAGGTTCTTCTCGCACAGCTTCTCGCGGTCGATCTTGGTCGCGATGCTGATCTCTCCGTCCTCCTCGCGCACCGTGAGGAACTGCGTGCTGCCCCGCTGCATGGCGCGGAAACGAAAGCTCAGAGAAGCGGGCAGTTTGGCCAGAACACCGGACACGTCCTCCTTTAAGCGCGCGATCACGCTGCCCACTCTTTGCTCCTCGTAAACTTTGTATTTGAGAGTTTTCCCGTGCGCCAGCGCGCAGAACACGGCCAGCAGCAGCAGCACTTTGTCCCCTGTGCGTGCGCCCATAGTGACCCTATGTATGGCTCCCAGAGTGATCCTCTGTGTGGCTCCCAGAGTGACCCCCTGTGTGGCTCCCAGAGTGACCCCCTGTGTGGCTCCCAGAGTGACCCCCTGTGTGGCTCCCAGAGTGACCCCCTGTGTGGCTTCCAGACGGCTCAGATCTTCTCACAAGTCTGGCTTCATGTTGGTACTCCACTCCACCGTGCGTAAAATCCAGACAAAACGGACTCACTACGAATAAATACTAAATAAATAATCAAATCTAACTAAAAGCTGTTTTTTTCTTGATAACACCGCGGCAGACAGACATATGAGCTGTGCGCGTCTCTCTCCGCGTCCGCGCTGCCGCTGTCCGTGCGCCGAGTGAGAGAGAGTGCGTCTGGAGGAAGAAAAGGCGCAGCTTTCCCCAGGTCTTTGTGCGCGGGAGAGAGAGAGGGAGAGAGAGAGAGATGGAGAGAGGGGGGGAGAGGGAGAGAGAGAGCGATGGAGAGAGGGGGGGAGAGGGAGAGAGAGAGATGGAGAGAGGGGGGAGAGGGAGAGAGAGAGATGGAGAGAGGGGGGGAGAGGGAGAGAGAGAGCGATGGAGAGAGGGGGGGGGAGAGAGAGAGCGATGGAGAGAGGGGGGAGAGGGAGAGAGAGAGATGGAGAGAGGGGGGAGAGGGAGAGAGAGAGCGATGGAGAGAGGGGGGGAGAGGGAGAGAGAGAGATGGAGAGAGGGGGGAGAGGGAGAGAGGGGGGGACGGGGGTCGCTCCTAAAATCCGCCCCCCTCTCTCTCCAGAATGCACCAGGAGCGGGGGCAGAAGGCGCAAGGAGCGAACGCAACAATCCAAAGCGTGTGGCGGAACAACAATGGAGTGATCTGGGTCTTTGAACAAAACTCCGGCTTGACCTGAGGCAGGCGCGCATTGTTATATTGTTGTATTCTCTCTTTCAATCCTCAGCGTGTGCCGCCGACGTCGTGTCTTCTTTGTGCTGTGCGTGAATCAAGAATACAAGTTTAAATCCGTTAGTTTTGATCACGTGGAAGTGGAAAGGCTACAAAAAGACAAAACAAACGTTAAATCTGGAATCTGGAACAGACTAAACAAAACAGGCAGCATTTTGTGTTGTTTAAGAGGAGAGACTGGGGTTGGTGGTGATTTACCTTCATCTGAACTGCAGCTCTCAAAGCTTCACACACGTGTTGGTTACAAGGGGAATATATGTAAAGAATGGGAGAATAATCATAGACATTATGATCTGATGTTTAGTCCAAGGTTTCCCTCACATTCTGGGTACAGTTACAGTGGGCAGATTTTCAAAGAGCAACATGTGACCAGCCTTTGAAAATAAAGCCCAAAACAAGTGGCCCCAGGTCCACAAATATAAATAGAGCACTTAGATCAAGCCGTGTGTCTCTGCTGAATGAAAGCTAATGAGATGCACATATTGTAATAGCACATCTAACATTTATAACTGCTGTAATAGACCATATTTTAGTCATTAGTGGGTTTATTCTGTCAAACAGATCATAAAAAGGTTCAAAATTACCTCTTTTGTGAAGTGAAAGTGCCTCTTAGGAGCAAGACATGCACAAAAATAACCCTAAAACGCAAAACTGTCAAAATGTGCAAACACATTTAAAAAAAAGAAGAAGGTCAAAGTTGTTAGAAAGAAACAGACTTGGAAACTCTGCCTCTGGATAGTGTTGTAACAGTGTTGGCAAAAGCCGGGAAATCAAAGGCCACATGATAAAATATCACATATAAAAACAATCTGGAATAAAGGAGCCATAACTTGAAACTCTGCACCAAGACAAACATTTTTTTACAGACTATATTAGTGTCATTCTGTTCTGATTTTGTCCACAGGCCTGCGCGCTCACAGTGACACGTCATGGGTGGTTGGGCCATGGGTCTGATTGATAGAACTTCTTTGGGACATTAACCGAGGCGATGGAATGTGGACTGTACTTAGACTCTTAAACATGAGCTGAGAGAAGAGGTTTATGACTCAGATAAAGCAGGGATTACATGACACATGTACGTTTATGGGTTTGGATGAAAGCCTTTCAGGACGTCCTCAAGCAGCATCTCTTTGGCTTTATCTGGGTCAAATTTAGTAAAAATCTCATAGTCACAGGCCTTTTTCAATCCAAACAACTCATCGATAAATCTGAAAAATAACCGCTAGAATAATCACGTGGTAACAGAGTGGTCACACCTCGGCTTATGTCTACATTTGATTGTCTAGCTAAGGAAAAAACTCCTAATTGTAGCTCTAACTTTCCCTTTTTTGAACAAGCATTGGTTGTTAAGCTTTGAATAATTAATAAACATTTTTCATTCCTTTGTTTGTTTGGTTTATAAAGATAAAAAAGGTAGGTTGTATTCACCTTGACATGTTTGGGTGAGCACCTGTCACCTGGCAGACTGGCCACGCCCCCTGGCCACGCCCTCTCTCTCTGGAGCGTGGCCCAGACGCGTGGGAGCATGAAAGCTCCTTCGTCTCTGTTCACTGTTTCCTCTTTTCCTGATCCCTGCTTCACGAATCCAGCGTTTGTACTTAAGTTCTTCTGTTCCAGTTATTTTGGAGTTTTCCCAAGTCATGAAATGTTTCTCCCTTGTTTCCCGTCTGATGTTCCCTTTTCCTGGCACTGAAACTCCTGCCTCGTTTCTCCGATGTATGGTTTATTGTATGATTTGCGTGGTATTTTGTATATTGCGTTGCATTTTTGATGGGGTTGTATTTAGTCCTTGGGGTGTACGAGCAGCTGTCTGAACTTTGTATGTGGTTTCATTGTGGTATTGTTTTGTTTTTTTCCTGGTTCTTTGTATAGAATATTTTACTTAAACCTTTTTCCAACGCCCGCTTCTCAAGCTGAGATATGGTGAGTGTCTTCTAGCTATAGAATTTCAAAGCAAACTGTAACAATAATAGTTGAAAGAAGCTCTTTTCCAAACAACTCTATGAAATACGAGAAGGGAAATAACGCAGGTTTTTGTTGCCCTCATGTAACAGTTTTCCTGGTGTAAGTCTGTTCACGCTTCTTTTCTTACACATAATCCAGGCGCAATTTGAGTCTTGTGTGGAATAATGTCAGAGCAAAGCTGTAATTAGTGTTTGGAGAACTCCAGGTCGGAAACTTCTCGCTGGCTGGAAATGAACAAGTATAAAAACGCTGGAAAAACAGAAATATGTGTAAGAGTTAGTGTTTAGTTCTGCGGTCGACTTTATGTGTTGTACTTGAACCAAAAGACATAAGTCGGGACACTGCAGGTGAATAAGAATACAAATCTTAAATTAGAGGTGCTGGGAAGGGTTTTGGATGTCTGGATGAGTAAACCAGATCTGACTGAAAATTGGTGGAACAATGAAAAATGTTGCCTCGTTTTGTGGAGCTTAAACTTTAATAAATCAGGTTAAGAATTAGATATGAACAAATCCTCCTGTACAATCTGTCAAAACGTGTCAAGGCCTGACCTTTATGTTTCTGAGGGTGAAAAATGCATCTGGGGAAAACAATGTCCCAGAGAAATGGGACGTTATGGTCAGCTTGGACAATCTTATTTTGTCTACATGAAAGCTTATAGTTTGAGAGACTGACCAAAAAACATAAGATAAGATAAGATAAGATATTCCTTTATTGTCCAACATGGGGAAATTTCATTGGTGCAACGCAGGTAGATACAGAGGTAGATCCAGAAGAACAGATCACTTATCAGGAAGTCTGAAAAACACTTTCAGTAGAAGATCTCCTATAAATAAATAAAAACTCCCATAGACAAATAAATAAATAAATAAACAAATACCATTGCAGTCATCTATGTATTCTTATCAGAGTAATTCAAATACATTATGATATAAGTTTTGTCAATGTTGCTCACCGACTCTAGTTTGTAACATAAAGAATTCTAAAGACAGCTGTATGTGTGAGACTAAAAAGAGATCCAGCCAACAGGTGCTCTGATTTCAGTTCTTAAAATAGTCTTAGCCGCATTTTGGATCTGGTAAAATCTGGGTCAGGTAACGTTCGAAGCCACCGCTGACCATTAGTGCATCATTAAACATTGATAACCAATGGGCGGCATCGGTCTGGACTCTGTGACTCTGGTGGTGTCCTTGTGCTGGACGGCTGTTTGCTCGTGCCCCTGCTCATGTCGGCGCTCTGGTCTCGATGACCAGGGCACGCTTTGTGGTTGTTTGTGTGTTTTTGTGGCTGTTTGAGGGTTCTTTGTTTGGCAGTTTGTTGGCTGTTTGTGTGGCTGTTTGTGTGGCTGTTTATGGGATGTTTGTGGGATGTTTGTGAGGATGTTTGTGAAGATGTTTGTGTGGATGTTTGTTTGGCTGTTTGTGGGATGTTTGTGTGGATGTTTGTGTGGCTGTTTGTGGGATGTTTGTGTGGATGTTTGTGTGGTGAGGCTGTCTGTGAAGATGTTTGTGTGGATGTTTTTTTGGCTTTGTGTGGCTGTTTGTGGGATGTTTGTGTGGCTGTTTGTGAAGATGTTTGTGTGGCTGTTTGTGGGATGTTTGTGAAGATGTTTGTGTGGCTGTTTGTGGGATGTTTGTGAAGATGTTTGTGAAGATGTTTGTGTGGATGTTTGTGAAGATGTTTGTGAAGATGTTTGTGAGGATGTTTGTGTGGATGTTTGCCTGGTTGTTTGTGTGGATGTTTGTGTGGCTGTTTGTGGGATGTTTGTGTGGATGTTTGTGTGGTGAGGCTGTCTGTGAAGATGTTTGTGTGGATGTTTTTTTGGCTTTGTGTGGCTGTTTGTGGGATGTTTGTGTGGCTTTGTGTGTCTGTTTGTGTGTCTGTTTGTGTGGCTGTTTATGGGATGTTTGTGGGATGTTTGTGAGGATGTTTGTGTGGCTGTTTTTGGGATGTTTGTGTGGCTTTGTCTGGCTGTTTATGGGATGTTTGTGAAGGTGTTTGTGAGGATGTTTGTGTGGATGTTTGTGGGATGTTTGTGTGGATGTTTGTGTGGCTGTTTGTGGGATGTTTGTGTGGATGTTTGTGTGGTGAGGCTGTCTGTGAAGATGTTTGTGTGGATGTTTTTTTGGCTTTGTGTGGCTGTTTGTGGGATGTTTGTGTGGCTGTTTGTGAAGATGTTTGTGTGGCTGTTTGTGGGATGTTTGTGAAGATGTTTGTGAAGATGTTTGTGTGGATGTTTATGAAGATGTTTGTGAAGATGTTTGTGAGGATGTTTGTGTGGATGTTTGCCTGGTTGTTAGTGTGGATGTTTGTGTGGCTGTTTGTGGGATGTTTGTGAGGATGTTTGTGAAGATGTTTGTGAGGATGTTTGTGTGGATGTTTGCCTGGTTGTTTGTGTGGATGTTTGTGTGGCTGTTTGTGGGATGTTTGTGAAGATGTTTGTGAAGATGTTTGTGGGATGTTTGTGTGGATGTTTGTGAAGATGTTTGTGTGGATGTTTGTGAAGATGTTTGTGTGGATGTTTGCCTGGTTGTTTGTGTGGATGTTTGGGTGGCTGTTTGTGGGATGTTTGGGTGGCTGTTTGTGGGATGTTTGTGTGGATTTTTGTGTGGATGTTTGTGTGGCTGATTGTTGGATGTTTGTGGGATGTTTGCGTGGTTGTTTGGGTGGCTGTTTGTGGGATGTTTGTGTGGATGTTTGCCTGGTTGTTTGTGTGGATGTTTGTGTGGCTGTTTGTGGGATGTTTGTGAAGATGTTTGTGAAGATGTTTGTGGGATGTTTGTGTGGATGTTTGTGAAGATGTTTGTGTGGATGTTTGTGAAGATGTTTGTGTGGATGTTTGCCTGGTTGTTTGTGTGGATGTTTGGGTGGCTGTTTGTGGGATGTTTGGGTGGCTGTTTGTGGGATGTTTGTGTGGATTTTTGTGTGGATGTTTGTGTGGCTGATTGTTGGATGTTTGTGGGATGTTTGCGTGGTTGTTTGGGTGGCTGTTTGTGGGATGTTTGTGTGGATGTTTGCCTGGTTGTTAGTGTGGATGTTTGGGTGGCTGTTTGTGGTTGTTTGTCGATAAACAAGAAACAGCTGATGCTAACAAACATGCTTGCTAGCATTGTTTTGCTAAGCATGTGGGCTCAACATATAATTATAGGCTTTATAGATCAAGTCAGGGTTTGCAGTGATTTTTTTTTTTACTGTTTCTCTCTGCTTTTTGCGGTCTTCTTTTGGCCTGAGTCTGCACCCTCTCTGATCCAAACATATGGCTGTTGTGTGGAGCTCCTCCTTCTGAGCTGCAGTCCATTTGGAGCCCAAGAGAGCAGACTGCTTTGGGAGCTCCACAGGGTCCACTTTGGATGACTTAAATGGGGCGAGTGGCTTCACTTAAGACAATGGAGACACTTTCGGACTGTGCCAATCCACTCCAAAGTCAAAGTGCCGCCGCTCCCATTACACACATAACGCACAGTGCGTTGGGCATCTAGCACTCTGAGGGGCACCACCAGCCTGACCAGGCAGTTCAGATTGAATGACATGGGCTATTTGTGCAGCAGCTGCACTGCTCTTTTAGCATTTAAACGGTGAGCCTACAGTAGGCATAGTCATACAAACCAGGCCTCGCTCTCTCTCCATGGCGAGTGTGAGACGTGCAGAGGAAGCTACAAGCCACAGGTTAAACAGACACAGACAGTTCAGGGGGACAGCTGCTTTTGTGACCCCGCAGAATTATTCTAAAAACCCCAAGGAGCAAAACTGTCTTTAGATGATGAAAATTGGCCCCATATTTAGTTAGAAACCGTGAAAAAGAGAAAGACTCTGACAAAGCATGCAATACGTTGAGCTCATGCGGCTCCACGGAGCTAACACCACGGCGTGTGCGAAACCGAAGTGGTTCAACTTCATACAAATGTCTAAATCATGTTTTCTTAAATATTTTTGGCCCAAAGGCTTTATTAGACAGGAAAGCTAGTGTGAAATGGGGGATGAGAGAGAAGGGAGGACATGCAGTAAATTGTCAGTCGGTATTCAAACTCACGACACTGCGGCTGCACCTGGAGCCCGGCATGTGTTCTGACCACCGGGGTAAATCATATTGAAAAAATCCAATAGAAAGCGTGAATAGTTTGCAGCCTGCAGTGTTTTGTAGAGCCTCGATCTGATCTGCAGAAGCGCAGGAGAAGGCTTTGGGTCGCGCTGCAGCAGGGGCGGAGCAGGGATCTGTAGGGACTGTGGGGGGCTTCATAATAAACTGAGTAACAAGTTGCAAATAATATTACATCTAAAATGCACCAAAATACAGAAAATGAAATTAATCTTGTTGAATACCTCTAGGTTGAGGGCTCCAGACATCACGTAGGATTGTGATTTATGCAGTATTTACTAAATTAAATTCATTTGAAAAAAATTACTTATTTTAACTTAATTACAAACACCTACATATTCAAAGTGGGTTGGGTGCATGGGAGCACCACCGAGCATCTCTGCTTAGGGCACTCAAATGACTTCAGCGGCCGTGAGTGACCCAGTGGAAACATGGCTGTAGTCGTGTCCTCTCTGGTGGTTCCAAAGCAAACCCTGCTCATCAAATACTTTTCTGATGAATATTGCAGTCAGATTTTAAGATGGAATTCACCTGGCAAAATATAATGAATACAACTGAAACAATTCTTTTTTTTTTTTTCTAAAGACACAAGGTCATGTGGTTCTCGGGTGGAGGACATTTTATCAACCAAAGAGCTGCAGCTTCTGTGATTTACTCTTTTACACCAGGCAATATAGATATTCAGTACTAATCACCGTCCAGCCCCCAAAATCCCGGGGCCGGGCTGCTGGCGGAGCGGCCCCGGCTCTGGAATGTCCCTCCGCAGCAGCAGCAGAGGGATGTGCAGCGTCTGTCAGGGGCCCCATGCAAATATGATTCAGGGAGAGGAGGGAGGGGCTGAGCAGACTAAACCCCCATAAGAACCAGACAGATACAGTCCAGGAGCCAGCCCTCTCCTACCAAATAAAGGTTTATTTCTGTTATTTTTAAACCTTGAACCGTTACGAGTTCCAGACTTTTGGTTCAACCTGGCCCCATTTGGTCCCAGGACCCCCAAAACTCCCTGATTGAACCAAGCCTCTGACCGCGTGCTGTAGTCACACAGTAATGACATATATAATACATACTTCATATGGTTTATCTTTATTGGTTTACAATTATTAGATCATTTATTGAAAACATATCAAATTTCATCATCATTTTTGACTCTTTTCACAAACATTTAAGACACATCATGGCATTACTGTTCCATATGTACATAGAAAATGTCCCCAATTTATTAGCTTCAAATGAAGTCCAGAGTGGGCTTGGATTCAGATCTCAGATCAAATCATTCATCTTAACCTGGTAGAATAGCTTCCCAGTGTTCATATTCCAAACACCAGCTGAGTCAAGTTAGAGACTCTGACTTTCAGGGGGTTAAAATGGGGGTGTGGTTTGTTGCCTGGGCCTGTGTCCAAAAAGAAGCTGATGAGACCCGCGTGCTTCATGTGACGGCCTTTATGGTCATTAGACATTCCAGAGCGAGCCGTGGGATGAGGCTACGCGCGCCGCCGCCATCTGCCTCCGAGCAAACACATGGACTCGGGCCCCAGCGCACTCCAGGGGCCAGGACAGGGGCCACACCTCAGTCCAATCTGCATATGTCCACATGGCCATACTGTGTGCATGGGGAGCAGACCAGACAGCAGCCAGGTTTAGAGAGGGAGATCAGCTGTGTCCCTGTGCTCCAGATGCCCTCCCTTCCTCCCGTGTCCCTGTAGGACTTTGTAACAGGGCAGGTCAAATGTCTCTGCAGATTTTGTACTGATCAAGTTCAGTATTTGCAAAATGTCCTTTAGGATATGTCTTAAAATGTGTTGTTTGTTACTGTCTGAATCTGAATTACTTTAATTCATCCCCAAGAGGAAATGATTTATGTTACAGACATACAGCGAACAAACAGAAGCAAATAAATGATCGAAATAAAGAAACTAAACTAAAATCAAATCTCCTCAGTGTCACAGTCTGACGGAGACAGTGGAATGATGTCCTGGTTCTCTCGGTGGAGCAGTGATAGTCTATTGCTGAACGAGCTCCTGCAGCCGACAAAACACTGTGGAGCGGGCGGGAGGAGGGAGTCCAGAATGGTCCTCTCCAAGCATGCGAGTAATTGTGTACCATACTTTACGGACTTTAAGCCGCTACTTTTTCAGTGGGAGCAATCTAGCATGAAGCACAAGCGTTTGACACACTGTAGAAGAAGATGTCCGGGAAACACTGTCCAAAACGCTGTGTTTTATTACAATCAGACTCATATTCACAAAGAAATTAGTTTAATGAGGAAGTGAATGTAGACGCGGCGAAACACGGAGCGTGGACATGTGATAGACGGCGATCTGGAGTTTAGAACTTGCCGGTTTCTTGACTTCTAGACTTTCTTGGCCAGACCTGACCCCCGCATCACTACCCATGACCATATTTTTGAAGACACAGACACAGGTAAATCCGCTCACACAGAGTAATCAGGGACAGGGGGGACAGAGGGCACAGTTTGGACAGATGGGGCAACTGTGATGGGTTTTCTGTTTGTTAAGCTTCAAAATGCTATGTATTATATTACAATCCAACTCCTATTCACTGAGAAATTAATCTTATTACACCCGCAAACCTAGGCTGCGCCACAAGACCCCTGGTTCAAAAGACGCATCACTACCGTTAATATCTGTGTAAATATCTCATGTTACAATGTGGGCACCTGTGGTTTATTGAGGTGTATATGGACAAGTTATATTTTCTTCGTAAATATTGTATGTGCAGCTTTTATTCAGGAGCGTTGTACAGTTTGAAATTTACGTTAGTCCTGTTTCAGACCTGGTTTGGCTCTAGCTTAGACCTCAAAGAGTCTAGATTCAGGTCTGGTGTTAAAACATTTTCTTAGTTGGAACTTAATGGTTTGAGAATTTGTTGAGGTTTATGGCTTATCTCTGTGCCAATGTTGCAAAATTGCAGTAACTACAAATGCCAGAGTGACCCTAGATTTTGTCCTTTTCTGTTGTTGGAGAGTTTCACACAACTAAGGTAACACATATATATATATACACTTCCATTAGTGTACGTCTAACATTAAAAAAAGCAATTTTTTAACTGACAGCACAGTTACTGCATTTTATTGACTGTTCTACCACATTCAAAATATGCTCCTGTTTTTCTTTTGGTGGTCGCCCTATGACTGGTCCATTGTTTGATTTTCTAACTTTTTTTTGTGCTGCATCTGCTGTTCTAATACGGCACAAAAAGTACAAAAACAATATAGAAATATGAGCGTTATAACTTGGACTTGAAGCAGCCTGACTTCAAACACATTCCCAGTTGACCACACTAAAGGGCCCGAGCAGCCGCCACCATCCCAGCTTCAGCTCCACACGCCTGGGCTGCGCTTGGCTCCGTTCCCCCTCTGCATGTCTCACCACACACTGTGTCATGTCCGTCTTCTCTTAACGCCGCACATCTGTCGTACAGTTGTCGCTTATTTAACTCATTAGTGGCTGAAAGGACGGTCACATGTGCTGCCAGCTCCGCTCTCTGCATGCTAATGGCGCTAATGACAGTTACCACACCAAAGAGGAGCCTAACTCTGCCACAGCTAACGGCCCCCCGGTCAGCCTGGTCAGTGGTCCACAGCCAGCGCAGGAGGAGGCTGTGAGCGGGGCCCGGCTGCTGTCACCGCTGCCTGGATAAGCTGACACGTCTGCTTCTAATCCGGAGGAGCCGTGCTGGAGTTAAGAGCAGAAGAATCTTACATGGGATTCAAGTTGTAGCAGCAGAATTAAAGGGACTAAGATAAGAGAAGGGAGACGGGGCCAAGACTGTCAGACTGCTGTGGGTTGTGATTACTACGCTGTAAAAACAGAATTTATGCTACGTGTTAAGTCAAAGTTACTTAAAAGTCAGAATATGGTCATTTATTTTTGAGTTTTGACTTAATTTAGTTCAAGATTTTTAGTTCAAGGTTTTCAAACAGTCTGGGATGAAGGGAAACGTCACCTGCTAATTAAAGATGCCCTAGGATTCTGAGCACGGCCCAAAAGAGAAAAAGAATGAATGAATGAACTATGGGCAAAGCATAATTTACACTGGAGATTCAGGGATTGAAAGAGTTGCACTGGACTAGAATCCAAAAGGGAAGAAACAACTACTTCCAGTGGTGGAAAGTACCAAAATGCAGAGGTAGAAGTACTGTACTTAAATAAAATACATTTTAGTGAAGTACATGCAACACTGGATACTGGTTACATTTGAGAAGAGTGTCTGCACTTTCTACTCCACAATATTCTTGAACTGGACTGAAAAGTAGCAATACTTTTCTTTCTGGTTTGAGATGGAATGAAAAGCATGTTCATAGTTTGAGTTAAAGTCTGTAAACAAATAAAATAAATAAATACATACATTCTGTTGTTTCTGTTGAACAAAAGCAGCACAACTCTTCACAAGACCATTTGTTCAAGAAGTGCTTCAATACTTTTACAGAAGTAGATTATAGCGACACTTTTATTTGAGTGTTTTTTTGTAATACTTCTTTCACTGACTGCTTGTACTATGACCACATCTGGTTCAGCTGCGTATCCTTGCACTTTTTGGATTCGTGAGTCTCTACGGGCAGAGTGATTTGCGCGTGTCTTATCTCATTTCCTGAGTGCATGTGGTGCCTTCTGCTCAGATGGTCAGCGTGTTCTGGACTGCAGGCAGGAGGCAGAAGGCAGGAGGCTCTGGGTGGGGGTGGACGCCGCTGACTCTCCCCTCAGGGACCATCAAATCACTGAAAGGACTGAGGGTGCGTGGCCAGGGGGCTCGCCAACTTTGTTATTGAAATGAAGCAGGAGATGTGAGTGACAAAGGCAGCCAGCAGGTGGACAGGGGGTGGACAGGGCCGGACCCAACCCCCCAGACCCCCGGACCCCCTCCCCAGGCTCCCGGCTCCAGACATCCTCCTGAGACCTGCTGATGCACCGGAGCCACGCAGCACCGGGGGAGGGGCCCTTAAACAATCTACACAAGCTCAAATGACTTGGCTTGAAAAAGTTAATTTTAAACAGTTTGCTGCGGTTTAGTCTTATCCCTCACTTTCTTGCATATTCTGCTCATCCTAATTATTCACTGTGATGAGTTTTTAAGCCCAGAGTTCACTGTCCTGGTCTCTGAAGGCTAACAGCAGTTAACAGCACACATTCTGGCTTTTGGGTCACAGTTCTGACAAGACCTGGTTGCCAGCTTGTAGTTCGATGGTGAAAAAATTTAGCTTTTGCTGGCCACCAATGCAAAGTAATGTTGTGTGGCAAAAAAAAAAAAGTATTGAGAATCAAACGCTTTATAATTAGATACAGACAGCACACCGCGGTCTCATTTTTACCCTGAGAGCTGCTTTTACATATATCTGTACTGCAACCAAACTAACATGGACAAACATCAGGTACAGATACTTTAAGAATGCATTGAATTGATATTTTTCATATCAAGATAAAGTTTATATGTATAAGATATAACACAAAGATATAACACTTTATAAGGTATGCATGTGTGTTTATGTTATGGATGAAAACGAGTCATTAACAATCATTAACAGGAACTAACCCTTGTAAATGATGTGTAAATGATTATTGACACAAAATTAATATTACCATAACAGTTTAATAAACAGGCAGAAAAGGAAAGCTACATCTGGAAAAAAGACTTCAATTCTGATCTCCCTCAACTACAACCTAACTCTGATTAAAGTGACTTCAGCAGGCCAACTTACAGGTCTGATCTGTGGGGATGCAATCCTGCTCCTATTAAGAATATAGACTGTTTTTCAAGCTGTTTTCTAGCAATAATAACACCTTCAATAAATACAAGATAGAAAAGGTTAATGCCACATAAGGAACATTCCAGCTAAAGTGATAATACCTCCTGGGGTCACCACGCTACCAGAAAAGTAACACCTTCTGAGATATTTATTTGGCTCAAGACCATAATATCCAGAACACAGATTGTGTTGGTTCCTCATGTCAGCACTTCCTAAAAGAGTGTGTGTGCAGGGCTCTGATTGTGGATGCAGAAATGTGAGTCCGAGGATAAGAATGGGGAGGGGCGGCTCTTTGTGAAGGCACGCGAGCATCTGCCACCCCCCATTAGCATGCTGTGAGCACGCACGCGGCGTGCTAATGTGCTAGCAAAGATCCTGCTAGTCAGGTCAATATCTAACTTTCTTTTATTCAATAATTGATCAAAATATCTTGAAAACATGCATTCATCCTGTGTGCGGGCTCACTTCTCTACAGGTCTGACCCATGACTTTACCCGGTTTGTCTCTGTTATGGAGTTCAACACCTTTAATGCCATACTGTGTAACATCTCAGACCCACACATGTTATTTGTTAGTGCCTGACTGATTCTTGTGAGTTTGAAGTTACAAATATTGTTTTCATGTTGAGTGTTTCTGTGGTGATCAGAGCGCTCCACATTCAAACCTGAGTTGTGGGTTGAGTTGTGGAGTTTTTCTGCAGACTCCTCACTCTGTCATCTCTGTCACAAACAGGTTCATACTCTAATCTACAGAGACAGAGCGCGAGCAGATGCTGGAACAGAGGCTAATTGGATGTTTGTCAGAAGACCAGAGCTAACTACAGAGGCTCAGACACTGCACCCCCAAAACCCTCCAACCCTTTGTCTGTGAGGCGCTCCTGAAGCAGAGCGAAACAATGAAACACAATCTAGTCTCTGCTCCTGAATGAGATCGTACACCTCCAAACTCTCTAGTTGCCGGGAGAAGTTGCTTCTTCTGGTGTAGTTGGAGAACACTATGACATTGCCTTTTAATAACATTCATAACCTTTTACACATGTTGTCTTGAATAAATTGTGTTAGCATTATTTTGTTTTGTTAGTATTATAGTATTATTTTTATTGTCAGTATCAAACAGGTTTTATTTTTGTTTAACCATAACTAGGCTATAGAAACACAATGTAGGCTTTCATTAATAGCCTAATATAGTT
This sequence comes from Eucyclogobius newberryi, assembly GCF_026437365.1. NCBI lineage: Eukaryota > Metazoa > Chordata > Actinopteri > Gobiiformes > Gobiidae > Eucyclogobius > Eucyclogobius newberryi. The sequence goes on from NW_027315735.1 coordinate 10,353,617, forward strand.
TATAAAATACAAATGTGCAATATCAAAAGGAGAGAGAAAATCTGCAATTTAACTAGACCATTTAATACAACTGAGAATTTAGAAACTAAAATATTGTTATTGTTATAATATAACAATAACAATGTTCAGTATGTTATGCTGCTCTTGCACGAAAATGCCAATACAATTTATTTAGGTTTGTGGTTGTGATGTGACAAAGCGTGGAAAAAATCCACACTCTAGGGGTGAGAACATTTTGCAAGCCACTGTAACGTAGCAGAAGGGGTCAGCCCCATGTTTCCCGAGACCTGGGCTGGGTTAGTGTTAGGGTTATAAAACAATGTATTTATGCACAATCTTTGGAGCTGTGGAGCCTGAACCAGTAGCTTATGCTAGAATAAGCGTAGTTCCCCGTTCATAGAAAAGGGGGAACATAATGCATCTAACATCATCCAAAGCCAAAGCATGACATAAAGAGAGGTTTGAAGAGAAGCTTTGCAGAAAAGTCAAAGAAATGAGGCAAAAGCTGTTCCCGTTAACTCACACCGTGGAAATAAAAAATGAATTTTTTTGCAAATTGCTGAGATCGGCTTTATGATTCAAATGATAATTCAGGTATCATTTACATTTTATTTATGACAAAAAGATGAGTTATGTTCAGGTGACATCAGTTGTTCAGGTAGCCGAGCTCTACCCTGAGCATGGAGACACACTCACATGCCATTAACAGAACTTATCTTCCTCTCTTTTAATGCATGTGTTTTGATTGCCCTGCAATGCTCTCCTCTCTACAGATCTGACCTGTAACTTGGCCTGGCTTTATCTCCTGCTTGTCCCTATGGAATAAATCAGTTTAATGGAATACTGTAAGACATTCTAGGCAAAGCAATAACATCTACTCGGTGGCGGACTCTTCATCAGAAATGTTAAACGGTGCACTTTTAAACTTGTTGAAGCGCTGACCTTGCAGAGAGCCCACTCCCGTTGGGAATCAAACGTTAGCATCACATAATTGCACTCTGCCCACAGTTTGAGTAAATAAGCTGCTGCTGCTCCTCACACACAGAGCAGTCATTAGTGCTGTGTTTACACTGGCTGAGGCCCCGTGCTGGGTGAGGGCCCCTGTGCTGGATGGGGGCCCCATGCTGGTTGAGGGCACCGTGCTGGGTGAGGGCACCGTGCTGGGTGAGGGCCCCGTGGAGTGCGGTGCTGCTAGCCTTTCTCTGGTGCTATTCAGCTCACTCTTCCTCACACAGCAGTTCTAGCAGGGGTGAGTGTGAGGAGTGAGTGTGAGGGGTGAGTGTGAGGGGTGAGTTTGAGGGGTGAGTGTGAGGGGTGAGTTTGAGGGGTGAGTGTGAGGAGTGAGTGTGAGGGGTGAGTGTGAGGAGTGAGTGTGAGGGGTGAGTGTGAGGAGTGAGTGTGAGGGGTGAGTGTGAGGGGTGAGTGTGAGGAGTGAGTGTGAGGGGTGAGTGTGAGGAGTGAGTGTGAGGAGTGAGTGTGAGGGGTGAGTTTGAGGGGTGAGTGTGAGGAGTGAGTGTGAGGGGTGAGTGTGAGGGGTGAGTGTGAGGGGTGAGTGTGAGGAGTGAGTGTGAGGGGTGAGTGTGAGGGGTGAGTGTGAGGGGTGAGTGTGAGGGGTGAGTGTGAGGAGTGAGTGTGAGGGGTGAGTGTGAGGGGTGAGTGTGAGGGGTGAGTTTGAGGGGTGAATGTGAGGAGTGAGTGTGAGGGGTGAGTGTGAGGGGTGAGTTTGAGGGGTGAGTGTGAGGAGTGAGTGTGAGGAGTGAGTGTGAGGAGTGAGTGTGAGGGGTGAGTTTGAGGGGTGAGTGTGAGGAGTGAGTGTGAGGAGTGAGTGTGAGGGGTGAATGTGAAGGGGGAGTGTGAGGGGGGAGTTTTATTTTATTTTACCTGATTTTTATTGTTCTGAAACATAAAAACCTCTTCACAGCTCTGCACATATCACTCACTTACCACATGGAGCATCCCAAATATTCAGCACAAAGAGCCTCTGAGTCCTGAGTGAGTTTTGGCGTCCTCGGTAAAGCTAACAAACATTAGCACACTTCTTGCTTCTTGCTTCATAAAAATGCTCTATGATTAGATACAGAGAAAGCTCTGTGCTAGACAAGCAGATGCTTTTAGAATATACAGTATGGGATAACCCCTCCTCTACAGGTGCAGTGTCTTTAAACAGCTAGCTTTGGGGAGTTTTTATTTGAGAATGATTTAACCATCATTTTGTAACAATTCAAAATTGTATTGATATTTTGTTTTTGGTAAATGGTCTTGTAATTTTCCTGAGAGAGAGAGTGCAGTTTGAAGCGAAACAATAGGCACGGTCGAGCTTCATGCGGATGGTCAACGATAATCAACTGAAGTGTCAACAAAAGGCAAGTGAAAATGCTTCATTCAAAGTCTGCGTCAAATCAAGCCCAGAGCTGTTATTATGAATGTAATGTGTACAGTAATAAACATCTATATTGGACTTGCAAGATCTCACATGAGTCATTTTCCTAGATCTAAAGTAGATCGCTGCTTTGAGGAAACGGGAGGTCGAGTCGCTGAGCACGATCCCAACAGAACTCAGACCTGTGTTTAGCACTAACAGCTGGGCTTTTCACCTCATATATGGTGCTCCAGTCGGTTGGTCCTGTTTGGATCTCTCAAGCTCGTGGCATCAGAACACAAAGGATAAAGTCGGATATCAATCTGGCCAGCGTGCACTGCTCTGAGATCAACCAACTGCATCTTATCACGAATTAGCTTAATCCCAAATACTTTTCAAAAACATTGTTTGAATAATCAACTACTTGTTGAAAAAAAAACTAATTTAAGTCAAACCAAAGATTTTGGAGCGTTTAACACGACATGACTGACTTATCCTTTGACATGAATATCAAATTCACTGTATCCAAACCTAAATCCTCTTTATTTATGTAGCACGTTTTATAAACAGAAACTGTTCCCAAAGTGCTGCAGACACAAAACATACAAGAAAACAAAAGGTTTCACAAGTGCTCAATTTGATCACTAGTCCCAGAATTGTGACTTGAAAGTCATAACTCATAACGCTATTATGGCAGCGACAGCGTCGTCGTGACAAAGAGAGAACAAAAAACTGTGTAACTGTGCACGTACCTGTTTCCCAGTACCGATGTTCCCCAATTCTTCATTGTGGGGAATACCTTTTATAAAATATCAGGAACTGTTGTTTCCCGGTACCGTAGTTCCCCATCCCTAGAAAATGGGGAACATAGGTACAGAGGAATATAGGTACAAACCAATGTTGAAATGCGCATGCTGCAAACAAACAGCAAACTGCACACGAACGAGACTTCAGGTTAAAACCATCCATCTAAAAACTCCTTTGCCAAGGGGCAACAGACATGCAAATTATAATCTCCAAGAGTTAGAATACAATTAATAGAATACGGTCTGTAAATATAGATGCAATAAAATCTTAAGAAAGTCTTTGTTGTACTTGGGGGTCCAATAAAGTCACTGTCTCCACAACACAACACAGGCTCCATTTGCCATAACGTGAAACATCTCAGTTCAAATGAAGAAAAGCACAGGTAGCGACTTAAAATGTAAGCGACTCTTCAGCGTCGTTGTAACACATTTACCACGACCTGTGGTTCTTGATGTATTAATGAAAGAACAACTGAGGGGAACAAGTTCGGGAAAAAGTGTTGGACTCACTGGCATTAATCCACGTTTGTGTAACAAATAAGCGCTGTGTGTTCCTGAAGGAAAAGTCTCATTCCCCACCGATCTGGGGTTGATGAGCCCACATTTTACACAACACTTGAGCCACTCCACTCAGTGGCCTCGGGTTGCCATGGTTAGCACCCCCTGAGCCACAACGACGGCACCAGTAGGGCACACAGCTATCTCTACTGCAAATTATGATGCATATTATGTTCAAGTGTCATAAATGTAATTGTTTGTTATCCAGATTTACTCATGGATGGTTTTGTGGTTATGTTCAAGTGTAACGTGACCCGTTAAGATGTTTAGATTGAAATAACTTTTGATTTCAGTAAATATGACCTGCTAATGCTTCTAATTTAACAAATGACCATTTTCAGTTCTTTATAAATATAACATGGTTTGAAACTCTGTTGTGCGTAATGATATGGAACAGTGCGTTTTAAGATTTTATTTTTGAATTTAAATGCTGTTATCAGGATGTTTGTTCAATAACATTTGAATTGTACTCTAAAGGTTGAAGACTTGAAAATTATGACGACTGTAATTTATACTGACTGTTTAGCAAAATCAGAAAAAATATAATTTGCATAATCATTTGTCAGTATGTTATCCTGACAACGAACGAACGACGAGGTCACGCCCAGAGAAAGGAGCATGTGTCCACGTATTCTTAGTCGCTCTGTACAATCATACAAACAGTTTAAAGGAAAATAAAAGTGTTGTCGTCGTACGAGATCAGCCATTGACTTGAATGTATATTCCTCACAAACATCCCCAGGGACTTGGAGTGGAAAGTAAATCAGATTTCATGGGAAAGCAATGCAATCAATTCTCCTTAAAAGCACACCGGTGCCAGGTAAATGCTTGCTAATGTATAAATTGATTTGTTTTTAAGATGTAGTGTTATTATCGATGTCTTCGTTTAATGACAAAGAAAAAAGCAAAACATCAGGCTCGTGGCTATTCATTACTGCTGTCTCTCCTCTGCCAATATGCCGTCCTCAACAAATGTTTGATATTTACTTGTTTAGATCAACTTTTTGGGGGGTTTTACTATGTACGGTTGCTCTTCTTTATTACTGTTTTTCAATCCATCAACACATTTGGGATCATCTGGGATCCCTTGGGCCTGTAAACTGGGGCCCCGAGGGACTGCCAAGTGTGCCTTGAAAACTTTCCAATTTCAGTTAAATGATTCACACACCATTTAATTTTACTATTTGCTATTTTGTACCCCCCCTGAGCAAATGTGTGAACCAGGAAGGCACTTTTCTAACACACACACACACACACACACACAGACACACACACACAGACAGACAGACAGACAGACAGACACACACACACACACACACACACAGACACACACAGACAGACAGACAGACACACACACACACACAGACAGACACACACACACACACACACACACACACAGACACACACAGACAGACAGACAGACACACACACACACACAGACAGACATACACACGCACACACACATATACACTTCTTATAATCTTGATTTTATGTTTTTAACTGAAACATGGCTTGACAAAAACACAGGAAATGTAGTTCTAATAGAATCTACGCCACCCATTTTTAAATTTGAACCTGAAACACAAGAAAACAAAAAAGGGGGTGGAGTCTGTGCAATCTTTAGGGATGAAATAATTACCCGCAGGTTGTCTTTTGGGGTGTTTTCATCATTTGAGTATATATCCTTTAAAATGGAGCTAAAACGGTCTCCATCCATTCTCTTCATTGTTTTATACAAGCCTCTCCAGCACTGCCAAAGTTGTATTGATGATTTTACTGAGATGTTTCAGTCGTATGCACAGACTTTGATGGTTTGGTCATTACAGGTGATTTCAATGTGCATGTTGATAATATTTGTGACAGAAATGCTAAAGAGCTTGATGCTGTCCTTGAAACCTTCAGTCTTACTCAGCATGTGAGAGGCCCCACCCACAGCAGAGTGGCCCCACCCACAGCAAAGGACACACTCTAGAGCTCATAATTACAAAGGGGGTAAATATTTCAAATGTTAATGTGATCGATGTTGCTCTGTCTGATCATTTCTGTGTCTTCTTTGACAAGTCTGTTTTACCCAAACCACCGGCTGGTCCTGCAGTTGTTCAGAGGAGACACATAAATGATGGCACAGGTGCACTGTTTATGGAAATGATAAACTTTGAAAATGTTCTAATGTAAATGAGTTGTTGAACTCTGTTTCATCTAGTGTTTTGAACTTTAACAGTCCCGTCAAATCAATAACATCAGCACCTTTTTATCATCAAAATAACTTTGCCCTAATCAAAAATATAGTGTCTAAACCAGATTTAGAGAGACTCATCCATGCAGATTAGACTACTCTAACGGCCTGCTCACTGGCCTCTCCAAACGAGCTGTAAAACAGCTGCAGTACATCCAGAACGCTGCTGCTCGGGTCCTGACTAGAACCAGGAAGTATGATCACATTAGTCCTGTTCTCAGGTCTCTGCACTGGCTCCCTGTGGCTCAGAGAATAGACTTAAAGCAGCTCTGCTTGTGTACAAGTCTCTCCATGGCCTAGCACCAAAATACATCTCATATTAGTGCCATATGAACCATATCGGACTCTGAGGACCTCAGGGACCGGCCTCCTGCTGGTGCCAGAGTCAGGATTAAACATGGAACAGTCTTCTTGAAGATGTGAGACAGGTTCTACTCTGACATTGTTCAAATCTATGCTAAAAACTGTTTTGTTTAGCTGTGCATATGACTGAAATGTTTTTATTTGCACTCTCTATTTTGCAACTCTCTTTTGTGTCTTAAACAGTGATTTCTGTCATGTCTTTGTGATTTTAACGCATTTTGCCACCTGTTGTGTGAAGCACTTTGAATTGCCTTGTGTACGAGTTGTGCTGTACATGTGCACAGCGGCGCACTGGTGACCTCACTGTGTCTCAAACATGGATCTATTCAGATATCAGGCCCTTTCCACGATAGGCCCTTCAGGTTCCTGTTGCCGTAAAAGTGCAGATCATCACAGCTCAAATAAAGTAAATGAAAAGTGTTTTTGTCTCAAAGCTTAAGACGTACATACATTCACTTAAATCTAAAACAGACAAAGTACAAAGAGTGTTTTTTTTGAACAGGTTAGTTTATTTTGTGCTGTTATTAGAACATCATTGAATACATTTTTGTGCGTTAGTATTAGTTAAGAGACAAAAGCACTTACTTTTATAAACATATAGATGTCTCCGGGTGAAGTATTTACAGGGTAAATACAGGTCTGAACATGCTGCTGTGATTATCCATCTGGAACTCACTCTCAGTTTTGCCTTCATTAATTATTGATTTATTTTAGTGAGACTCGGCTAATTCTCCATAAGAAGTGAATGGAGCAGGAAGAGGAGCTCTACAGTTTTAAAGCAACTGGAACTAGCCTGCTGCTAGCTTAAACCTGTCGTGAGTTGGACTAATGGCCAGTGGAAAAATCCTCAACATTCCAGAAAGCCTTTTTCCCATAGAGCGAATTGTATAGACAGACTGCTGGTGTGAGGCTGACAAGGACCTACAACTTTAACAAATTCACAGATTTAACCATTTCTTTTTTTTAGACCATGAACCTTTTTCCGGTTGTGCCAGACTCTTTCCATTTCTGCATGAGTGATAGAACAGCGCTCCGTGAGATGTTCAAAACATAGGAAATCTTTTTATACCGTAACATAAACCTGCTTTAAGGGTTTGTGGTTGTGACGTGAAAAATATGGCGTATGAATACTTTTTCAAGCTACTTGAAAGTATTAGTAACCTACAGAAGAAGTTTCAAATTGATCTATCTAAATGGAAGATGTTGTTTCTTCTCACCTGCAGAGTCTCACCTTGAAGTGAATATGTTTTGCCATTCATCCAAGTCTTCTTCAGGGGAAATGCAAATCCTGCTGAACACAAGTGATTTTATTCCCTGTAGACGTACCTTTTCCGCAGTGTTGTCGCTCGCGGCTCAAAATGGCGGAATGTTTTGACACATTTAGTCCATCTCCTCCTCGTATTTGTTCTGCTCATTCTGCTGAAGCGGGTGAAACTTCAGCCTCGCTTTGTGTTGTTGAAACAAACATTCCTGACTGGACTCTAACGTGTTCCATCTGTCCGACGCGCTGAGCAGACCTGCCGCTGTCAAAGCCTTGGGAAAGTCTCGCGTCTGAAACATTGATGAGTGACAAATTGGAAGCGTTTTGTGGTTAGCTCAGCTGGCACTGCTCGGTCTGCGCTGAAGAGGCGGATGGTTCTGTCTTTGTTCTAGACGTGTCTCAGTGAGTGGCTGAATCAGCACTGTTGCTACAAGACAAGAAAGACTCTGTTAAACTCAGTTACACTCACAATCTCACATGTTTAGAGGAGACTGGGCTGTTTAGTTTGAAGGTCTGCATTTAGAACTTGTTTTAATATACTTAACAGGGATATAGTTGTCCGCAGTTCACCCCGGGCTGTTCTTGTGGAATTGTATAATTGGTGGCTATTTCTTTTTTCTACTTCTCCAATCGGTTTAAACTAACTCATTGAATCTTTAATAATTCATTTTTCATATTTGTTTTGCCCCTTTTGTTTGACCTTTTTTTGCATACAATTCTTTGTCAAAACATTCAAAAGTGTGAAAAATCAGACAGAAATCTGATTAAATGGAACTGATTATATGACAGCAGACAATGATCAGATGTTTGGTGTGTTTGTCTGTTCTTTACCTTTTCTTCTTTTTCTCCCACTTCCCGCTGGGAGTGGGACAGGCACATGACCTGTGGACCCAGATGCTCCTATCCTGGAGAAACGGTTTCTACTCCATATAGATGGTACTTCATCTGCCTCAAAGAACTGGTTCTCCACCTGAAGAACTGGTTCTCCTCCTGAGTGGCTCCAGCTCCACTGTCTATCTCCCGTCCGTCTGAGGGAGTCAGATCTCTCCTTCACTGTGGAACTCCTCCAGGTTTATACTTTTTCCCAAAGAGGTTTGGGATGCTGGGACACTGCCAAGTTCCTATGAACATTGTTTAATCTGTTTTTCACTGTCGCACTCCGAGACAACCGCTGTTGTGATTTTGGGTGTTAATAAATAAATAAATTGAAATTAATTGAATTGAATTTGTGAACATTAACTCTGACACTGAGGAGGAGCAGGAACAGTCCACTCAGCAAAGTCTTCAGATGAACTTAACAATGTCAACATGAATTGAAGGCTGTAAAAGTCAAGGCTTTTTCTTTATGATCTGAACTCCAGTCCTTTCATTCGTGGACATACTGTTGTTGACAGCGTTTTGTCTGAGTCAAAGCCCATGAAAACAACAGGTGATTGTGCAGAATGTGGGTGGAGTGGATCACCGCTCTGACCCGGCCCCGGCGCAGCCCCGGTGTGGCCCCGGCCCAGCCCTCTCGGACGGACACACGTCTGGCATCTGCCGCCCGGACACCTGAGCCTTGTTTTTCAGCTGCACAAAGGCTGCGGGTTCTACGCCCAGGTCTGACACAGCGCGCCTCAGTGTAACTGGAGCTTCTCCTGTGTTAGCGCTGACACACCCTTTATTCGGGGCCTATTCGGATTCCATTCGCGGCCCATTCAGAGCCCATTCAGGAGATGTTCAAAGGCTCTGTGATGTGCTCCTCCAGGACTGTGCTCAGGTTCAGCAGGACACAGAGGCCACAACTGTTCACTTAGTTACTTTTATGACTCAAAGGCTATTGATGTTTGTCAAAATATAAAGAGAATATTAACAAATAATACATTCAATCTTTTTAATATACTTGATGAAGAATAAATTATGACCTTTGCTCTCATGTAGTGGGAACTATTCAGTGGCAGAGTGTGACTTTTAAGCTCTAACAGCAGAAGACAATCCAGAGGCTTATGATTGTGGCGCTGCAGATAATCAGAGCAGTAGAAACTCACGACTCCAGTGCAGCATCCTGACTGCAATTCCAGCTCTGACAATTTGCTGCATGTCCTTCCCTCTCTCCTTCCCATTTCACACTGTCCTGTCTAATAAAGACTACAGGCCAAAACATCCTTAAAATAAATGATTAAATAGAGAAGGCCACATCCCCAGAAGGACTCAGCACATCTGTGCTGAAGCCACAGATACATACAGCATTATGGGGTGGCCCAGGGTACAAAGTATACTTTTACTTATACTATAACGTCAAACCAAAAAAAAACATGTTAAGGAAATAATAAATGGACACAAATATGGATATGTGTAATTTTTGAATTATTATTTAAAAAAGATTAAATGTTAGTGTAAAATTCTCTTAATAATTGCTTTTTAGACTTGGGCGCGCCCTGGTGCCACCCTTGGGCTGCTTCAATGAAAAAGTCCCCTGAGCATAACTTTCAATAACACTAATCCACATGCATTTTATAAATCCAAATTTGAATTGTGAACTGTGTGTGAAACTGTAGCCTGGACTTTACTGCAAGAGACTGTGAGACCTCTGATAAACCTCCCTCTGGGACAATATACTTAATCTTTCCCTTCATGCTGAATCAATATAAATGTCTGTCAATCAATAAATAAGTTAAATATTATTGATTATATTTAGGTATTCTAACATTCTAACAAGTTGGAAAATGAAGAATAATTGTATTGCAAGTTCATCGTGTAATGATTACATATATCATTTAATTTCATATAAATATGGGTAAACGAGATCTAATGTTAAATGCTTTAGGTGAAAATTGTAATAAATCAGGCTTAGAAAAATCCTTCTGTATGATCCATCAAAAGTTCAAGCTGGTACAGTTTGGTGTGTATATGAGATTTAAGGGCTGATCTTCAAGTCTCTGTGGGAGAAAAATGCATTTGGAGAAAACCCAGAGAAATCCATGGATGAAGTGGATTCAATGAAATAATAACATGTATTTAGGTGCACATTGGACAAAGGTGTTGTTTCCAGATGAAGTTTACAGTTTAATTGAGAGACTTAACTGACCTTAACTTATTTTGTCTTGTAATTGCGCTTGTTAAAGTGGCTGTTGTGTGAGAGCCATAAAGGTTTGTGCTGTTAACCAGCTTAGGAGCTCCGCGAGGCTCTGGTTCCCCACAAACCTGAGGGAGCCGAGTCATTACTCTGCTCCTTCCAAGGACAATAGCTCCAGAGTGAAGGGGGGACAAAGGCCTCCTGTGTGGCTGGAGCACGTGCACTCTCAGTGGGTGACAGCAGTGAGGGAGGGTCTTTCATTAGGCTGAAGATTTAAAGCGGTCCCTGCCCCCAGCTCGGTCCTGCTGGAGTGGGCAGATGTGAGCCTCTTCTTCCCTCCGCTCTTCCCTCCACTTTTTAACAGGCAGGGGGGGAGTGGGGTCAGCATTCTCGAGCGAGGCACCACGTGTTGTCCATTTGTAGTGTTTGTGTGGAAACTGGAGCTGGTGTTTGGACTGGGGAGGCGGTTCTGTTGTTGCTCTTTCGCAGAGTCGTGGAGTTCAAGCCGATCATCTGCAAATGGGTTTTAAAGGAAACAAACGGATCCGGTGTCGTATAAGTTGTTACAGAAGTCTCAGCTCTGAGCTGGCATTGTATCTTTGGGCAAGATACTTTAAGGTCTACTTCATTAATACCAAAATGATTTGCTGCATTTGACCCATCCTTCAGATTGTGTTGCTGGGGAAACCTGTCAGGAGCAGAGAGAACACGGTACAGCACTCAGGGACCATCTCCAGAGCTGGTTCTAGTCAGTGCTCTTTTTACCCACATAACGTGCAGTGTGTAGGGCATCAGGTGCTCCTAGGGACGAGCCTGACCAGGCCCTTTGGATTGAATGTCAATGGCTTAGTGTGCAGCAGCTGCATATTACAAGTAAATTAAACATGGAGCCTATGGTAGGCCTACTTTGTCTCCAGTTCTTTATCATTTTAAAACCAACTCCAGGACTGTAGTAGTAAAATTGGGCTCAAATTCAATTAGAAATTACAAAAAATTAGAATGAAACAATGTGTTCGATGCGGCCAGCCGGCGTTCCAAATCACAGTGCTGACCCGTGCCCAAAGCCAAAGTGGTTCACCTTCTTACAAATGTCTAAATCATCTTTGAATAAATCCAATAGAAAGCGTGAATAGTTTGCAGCCTGTAGTGTTTTGTAGAGCCTCGATCTGATCTGCAGAAGAGTATATATATATATATATATATATATATATATATATATACTATATATATATATATATATATATATATATATATATATATATATATATATATATATATACAGCTGTGTAATAGTTGAACACTTTCACATATAAACATTTTATTAAGTAATTTTTCTGGCAGAGGGGCTTGTCTCCATGCTTTGGCAAACTGACGACGCTGATGTGTGCCATCCGAGGGGGCACTTTTGATGGTAGTGATGATTGGTGATGATTGGAGGAGCTGTTGACACTTGGTATAAATTGTCAGTGATTCTCAAAGCTCAGTTTCGCTACAGTACCTTACAACCAAGAAAGGGAATGAACAATGCAATATTTAATTATTCAAGATCCTGAGAGAGAGGGACCAGCTGCAACGCAGTAACTGCTGACTTGTTGTTTTTGGTGCCTAAATAAACATGGGACAGTATCCCGTGCCATGGACAACGTAAATACAGCCTCTCTAACTTGGGCTCAGGGTTACAGACTTTGTTTTCTCTGGTCTTGTGCGTTCCTCCTGCGCTGAGCCGTAGACCCGGCTCCCATTTCACTGCTCGTATGTGGAGTCAGGCCACTGCAGGCTGTCTAAACACATTCCATCCCCGCTCTGCTCCGGAAACACCGGCCTCCTCCTCCTCCTGCAGGACTAAACCCATCTCATCCAGTCCTGATCCTCCTGAGGCTGCTCCATCTCCACCTAAGTCTGTCCAAGCAAACTAGAGCTGAAGCTAAGACCCCAGCACACGGCGAGGCAGCACGCCAACTGTGTCCACGCAACGACACATCACAGTGTTCTACTAACAAGTTATGTCAGTTGAACGGAAAAATCAATCAAGACAAACTTCATAGTATTGGATGGTTTGAAGTATTGAATAATAAAGAACTCTTGCCTCGTGCTTGTTCCCATTCTCTTTTCCGAGGGTCGTGGATCTTGGACGTCTCAACCAGCTTCCTCCACAGACTCCGTTGCCATGCTAACGTTACTACTGAGATGTTTTGTCTATGTCTTTGGTTTCATCATTCCATCGTATCATTTGTCTCTTTGTCTGCCTCTCATCCTCTTGCCCCTTCAAGAATATGAGGATGTGTAGTTTCTTACAGTTGAAATTAGTTGTCGCTCTGTTCCAGTTTCCTTCAAGACGCTCATGTGTTCTGTGGATGTGACTCTCTTGATGTCAGAAGTGTGTAGGGTCCAGGCCTCACAGCCTCACGGCCCGGACAACACCAGTGTGTGTCATAAGAAGGTTATTAATATTGTATATAGTCAGACAGAGTTTATTCTGTTTACCACAGTCAGGGGACAGCCATTTAGCATAGCATAGCATAGCATAGCATCGTTTTATCCCTGAGTGTTTAGAACCCCTAAACTTGGAAGTCTATCAGCGCCCCTGGCCATGTTCCAAACTCATTATTGTGCTTCTTCCTCGTTTGCAAATGAAGACGATGCATTCATATTTTCAAACAGGACTAATAAATAGTCTGGCTGCTGCAGGGCGGAGTCCCGTTACGTCGGTGTGTGTTTAGCGAAGCTAGCAGCGAGTTCCTTCAGTGTATCCCCACACTTCAGACGGTTAGGAGCTGCTTTGGGACTATGGTGTACACTAACAAATATAAGGCTAAGAACATATACACAGGGTTCAGAATAAGCAGTATCGCATCGCAAAATGCGACGCAATTTCTCTCAAATGCGATGCGTTCGTCAGAAAAAAGTGTTTTTGTATCGCAGCTTTTGCTATACAAAAATGCGTGTTCTCTTGTATAACCAAAGCTCCTAAAAGTACTGATCACTCGTCAATCGATTGTCAATAACGGCATGACACATGTAGGACGTGTTGACATGACGAGTCCTGCTACTGTCTCAGAGCGCGAGTCTGAAAGCGGGAGGAGCCACGTGCGGTAAAGTTAGTGTCATATTCCCAGATTCGGACTTCCGAGGTCAATAGCTCCTAAACGCAAAAGTCTTTGCAGATCATTATTCAAAGCCAAAATATTCATATTTACACTGCCAAGTGACACAACCTCGTTTTTAACAATCAGATGCGTAATTTGGGCGCAGCGAGCCGAGACGAGTGCTTAGGGACCGTCATCAAATGTGTAGCCGGAGCCGAGACGAGACGTGTATTTAGGGACCGTCAACAAATAGCAAAACAAAAAATGGAATGGAACGTCAAATAGAGCGGTACAATTTGAATAACACATAAAATACACCATGATGGACACCACAGCAACCTTTATTTTTCCATCAGAAGCTTAAACACATATTTTTTGTGAGTGTAATAAAAATTAATATGTAAATGAGACTCCTGCAAATAGTCATCTGATTGATGATGATATGGAAGAAAGTTGTAAATAAGGCCATCTGACTTTGTGTTGATTAATTTGTTCAACAACTAATTTTATTTGCAAGTTCTTTTTTTTTTTTTTTAATGTTTAAAAAGTGTTTAAAAGTGATTTTGTTAAGAGTTTTTTTTTAAAATAGAATGTTTACAAATACATTTGAAATAAATAATCGTGTTTTATCAATGGAAATTGTTAAATTGTGGATTGTTAGTCACTTTCGTGTTTTGCTATGCAATTATCAAATTGCTATACAAATTTGGAAAAATTAACGGATTGTTTAGCAGCACCGCTATACAAGGGAAAATCCTTAATCTGAACCCTGATACATTTCCCTTTATAGTCAACTCTGTGTGAAATGGCAACAAAGAACCTTTTTAAAATATAAACAGAAACTGAAAGATGGAGCAGAAAGGATCTTTCCTGGGTCTTCTGCCTGGTTCAGCTGGTTCCCAGGGCATGAGCTGTGCAGTCCATGTGCGTGTGCTGGAGCTCCATACACTTCTCCACATGTGTCATTGGGATCTTTGACATTCCAATCAATACACCTCAATAGTACTTCCTGGGTTTGAAATATCTGTCTAAATTGGACTAGGCTAGTTATCCGGTTTTCCTGTAAACGTGGTGAGGGGAGGGAAGGTGCCAGGACGAGGAGCGTGAGAGCGTCAGGACAGGCATTAAAAGCAGAAGCAGCCGCAGAACACTCAGAGACACGCTACTCCTGAATGTTTGATGAGCGACACGACCAGTGCATTTAAAGCCACTCTCTGCGGTCACAGCAGCAGACGCTCTCACGTCTCTGCAGGCTCAATCATGCTCACTATCTGTTATATAACAACATCATCACTGTGTGTATGCTATATATAGAAATATCGGGAATATTTAAGTTTAATTTTCTGATTTAGTTTTGTCTGCAAGAAGTCAAAATCTTCAAAGATGATATCAAGGTAAGATAAAAATGACTTGAATTAAGAACATTTTACCTTGATTTGAGTAGATAAGACTTGACAAGTAAAATAATCCAGCTATAGAATGTTTTTAATTCAGTCCACTCATTTTGTGACCAAATATGTTTTCCCTTTTTTATGTACAAAACGTATTTTTCCATTGGAAAATAACTTTATTTGTCAAGTGAAATTTACTCAAATCAAATCTATTTCAATAAAAGATTGTTTGTTTGTTTGTTTGTTTGTTTGTTTGTTTGTATGGCTCACTTACAGTCCTCTTGTGTGTCACAGGATGTTACTGTGATGTGTCGATATTTTTAACCCTTCGGGGTCCGGAGCTTTTTTGGCCATTTTTGGGTACCTTCAATGTTGCACTGATATACTACATTAAGAAATGTTTACCAGACCAATGTTGGGTATCTTTTTTCTCAGCACAACCTCACCTATATGATCAGTTAGTTAGTTTTTCAATTTGACATACTATTTCAACATACTGGACCTAAACACACACAGAAAACACAAAGTCCGTCTAGAAAAATTATGTTTTTTTTTTCATTGTAAAACCCTCAAACATGCTCAACCAAGCATTTAAAAGGGTTCAAACTGAACCACAAGGTGCAAATATGAACATATAAAAGTATTCTTGTGATATATACAAGCAATAAACAACTATTTACATTAAAAAGTAGGTAAATCCACAGGCGTTTTTCTATTTGTGCTACTTTTCAAGACAGTTTCTGTCCAAAATGACACAGAGAGCCACATCACAGGCCTTGCACTTCCATGTGAGTGATGTTCAGAAGGAACTGCAAACCAGGACTAAACCAGGTCTAAACCAGGTCTAAACCAGGTCTAAACCAGGTCTAAACCAGGTCTAAACCAGGACTAAACCAGGTCTAAACCAGGACTAAACCAGGTCTAAACCAGGTCTAAACCAGGTCTAAACCAGGACTAAACCAGGTCTAAACCAGGACTAAACCAGGTCTAAACCAGGTCTAAACCAGGACTAAACCAGGTCTGAACCAGGACTAAACCAGGACTAAACCAGGTCTAAACCAGGTCTAAACCAGGTCTAAACCAGGATTAAACCAGGACTAAACCAGGTCTAAACCAGGTCTAAACCAGGTATAAACCAGGTCCAAACCAGGACTAAACCAGGTCTAAACCAGGTCTAAACCAGGTCTAAACCAGGACTAAACTTGATCAACATGAAGTGTGTGCCTCATTTTGCTTCACAACAACTATATTACTGACAATGAAATACTTGAAATACTAAAACTCTCCAAAACTACTCAAAAACAGCACGATTCCTCTCGTTCGTTCTTCCTCTTTGACTATTTGTCATGTGACTAATGTTTACATTCCTTGTGTGCGTCCTGAACATCCGGGTTAGCACAAGCACACGTTTTTTTCAGTTCCTTTTCATCACAAAAGACGACAAAGTTATTATAATAAATGCAACGCGCGCACAAAAGAGCCCATATTTTTCCGCACATTTTTAATGGAATTGAAATTATCATAACTTCGGTTTTATTTGGTGGATTTAGATGAAACAATCACTCAGATGTAGCTTTGGGTCTCCGCTTCCGCAGCCGTCTACGTCACTTAGTTTTCATGCTGCGCGGTCCTAAAGCTGACATGGGCGTCGACTCCGAAGGGTTAATTAATATAATTTTTTACTTTAATTTAAATTAATTTGCAGTCAATAAAAATAAAAATATATATATATATATATATATATATATATATATATATATATATATATATATATATATATATATATATATATATATAGCCCGGAGAAGTCTGATCATCTGATGACACCTGTCGATTCATCTACTCATTAACTAATTCTTTATGTATAATATAAAACTAAAAAAAGGTATATATTTGATTGTGTTGTTTGGCCTGTAACTTTTTGTCCTATTTGCAAATAGTATTAATTGATTCATGAATTAATTGATTAACTAATTAAAAAAATCCCCTGTTCTGACAAGATATTTTATTCATTTATATCCACATACGCACATATACCCACATGTGCACCCCCCGACACATATACACACCTGAAAGTACAGCGATACTCCTACATGTAACTTTCTGATTATAATAAGACTTATTTTCGCAAATTATTTCACAAATCTAGTTAAATGAGCCTATTTAAAATCCATATTGGCTTTCATTTAAGTCTGTTTCATAATAAAGCTGTGTGTTCACATGTTTCAAGTAAATGTAGTAAATGTGGTGGTTTCATTGCCGCTTGCAGGTGTAACTGACTCTAAAAGGCACAGATGTAGCTGCTTTCTGTAGTGCTCTGTTGGAATATAAATATAATGAATTCAAGCTTTTCTTATTATTAGTATTTACGAGTACAAATAAAAAGAGACAACATATGTTTTCAACCTTTTAAATACTTATTTTGAAATATTATATTTGATATTATATATAATGTATGTTCACTTCAAGAAACGTACGTCATTTACTAATTTAACGACGACTCCCCCCAGTGCAAAGGAGCCGACCGCCTCTGTGTGAGTGTGAGCCAAAGAAGGCCCACAGCAGGGGCCCACAGGAGGGGCCCACAGAAGAGCAGTCCCTTCCCATAGAGTGTGAAAGCATGAGGAGGCCGTCATCACTCAGCACGCCTCATTCATTAATGGCACCAGGAGCAGCTCAGACTGCAGGACCAAACCAAGTCATCAGGACTAAAGTACAAGCATACCTTCAAAGTGTGGCCCCAAGAGTCCTTTGCAGTTCCTTTGTTATTTAAAACAAAGAGTTAGGCAATGAGAAAACAAGTTTTACATTTTGGATGTTGGGTCAGTTTGTGTCGTCCATGTTCACTGCTGCCAGAAGAATGCTCCAGAATGAGCTCAGTTTCACATGAATTATAAATGTTGTTTTCTCTATTTATACATATCCATTGTTATTTGAGCCAATCCTTGATAGTTGGTTGAAAAGCCTTTTTTGCTGCAGCCAAGAGCGCATTCCAAAGACACCCATCAATTGTTTCCATTACTGGAGGTTTGTGTCCCGGACACACACGACACATACGTTTACAGTCAACTGGGATGTTAGTGTTGATAGTTTGTAGTGCTTTACTGATCCAAGTATACGTGAATATGACTTAGACCAATGCAATAACCACATCTACGGTCACTTTTCAGGTGTGTTATTCTGAAGAGTGACATTCAATTAATCACATTTATTCATGGATTCCAGTCCAGTCTTTTTTCAAGCTGAAAACAAGCCAATGGCTCTTCTTTCTTACTTTTGAAAAGCAGTTCAACGTAAACGTGCTATAGATCTGTTCAGCCCTGGTGTAGTCCTAGTGTCAGGGCCGGCCCAGCCTATAAGCGAACTAAGCAGCCGCGTAGGGCCCCGAGGCGTTAATAGGGCCCCCAATCTGGCAACCCGTCTTATGCGAAGTGCAAGCACAGCGTGCGCCACTAGTGTAGTAGCGCTGCTGGCGCGGCAGCGCACACAGCGGTAATATATAACGCACAAACCGCATTTATTTATAATGACAATCTGGCAACCAAGACACCAAACCTGCGCTGATTGGGCAACTTCATTGTGCGCGAGGAGAACGAGAGCAAAACATAAACACAACACAATGTGGTCCCTGCGTGGTCCTCATGTCCAGAGGAATATACCCCGATGCCGAAAAACGAAAGAAGAAACTTCTTGACGATGTAAAGAAACTGCAAACTCAACAACACTCTCCAGGTATTGAACTTCTCTTACAAAGAGACGGTTAATGCTGCTGTTTGAAACAACACGATTCTGTCACGTTAGTTTGCTCAGGCTGGAGGCGACGAGAGCTCTGCCCCGCGCATAATAATATGTCTGAATGAAAGATAATAAGTTTAACATTTACACCAGCCAGGCAGTGTTAGCTGCAGGTGAGGCCGGTGAGGGGCGTCTATGCCCCGGGTCACTAAGAGGCGGAGATCCGGTCCGGACGAGCGCCGTCTCGTCCAGAACCTCTGACGTGAAACTTTGGAGTGAACAGTGTGCGGCCCTGTCCCGGGCCCCTGTCCCGGGCCCCTGAGCAGCCTCAGTTAGAGATGAGCGGGTTTGAGTTTGCGTCCCTCTCTCTCACATCACCATGTGTGAGATCAATCGTGACTCGTTGTGTCTGTTTTACTTTGACTTCTTAAAGTGGAATGAGAGGAACATAAAGGTTTATGCACGTAAGGTCCATCAGCCAATCACATCGCAGCATTGTTTCATGCAGGAGTCCAGTGTCTGATGTTCTGATCAGAACAAACATTTATATTGTAATTCACTTTTAATACAGCAATAAAACATTTCAATTTATTTAAAAAGCATCATTAGACTATTTGTTATAAATTATAATAAATTGATAGTGAAAAATAACCAGACATATTAAAATTACGTCTGTTATAGAATAATACTATATATTTTTATACAAAAGTGGCAAAGTTGCAGAAACACAGTCTCTTCACTATAGCTAGATTTGGACCTTCACTTCTAGTTCTGTTCATTCTCTGGGAATAACATTTTTGCACTGTTTTATCAGTGTTAATTGTTAATCAAGCAATGCTTATGCCATTTGTTTAATTTAATATAACTTGTTTTGTCACTTTGGCAAGAAGGAACAGTTGGGAGCAGTAAAAGATAAATTAGTAAGGATAACTATTACTTTTACATTTTCAGTTAAAATGAATCAATTTGACCATAAATATTTATCATAGCCAATATTGTATTGAGTAATTAAGTACACTAATGTATTAATAACTGGCTTTAGTCATTTTCTCCTGGCACAGTTTCATCACATCATCATTTTATAGCATTACAACCTCAACATTTTACTCTTACTTTAGCCGGCTGGACCACATTAAAATGCAGCAGACCCCCCTGTTCATTCATTTAAACTAATGTGGTAATGTGGCTGTCGACCCTTAACGGCCACAAATACGCCCAAAAACATATCTGGGATGTGTGTTATTTGTACAGGGAGTAGAGGTGATGTCAGTGGAATACCAAGTTGCATTGTGGGATTTAAGTTATCAATATTTGAGCTTGTGAGGTGCTGAGAATAAACTAACTGGCAAACGCATGCCCTGGCGTTTTGGTGCGCTTTGTTTGCGTTGAAAAAAGTTCCCATATGTGAATTGTTTACTGACAATGGCAATAAAACTGATTCTGATGACGTGGTGAGGGGCCCCCAAAAACGTTTTTGCTTAGGGCCCCCTGAAGGCTTGGGCCGGCCCTGCCTGGTGTAGTCCTGGTGTAGCCCTGATGTAGCCCTGGGGTAGCCTTGTTGTAGCCCTGGTGTAGTCCTGGTGTAGTCCTGGTGTAGCCCTGATGTAGCCCTGGGGTAGCCTTGTTGTAGCCCTGGTGTAGTCCTGGTGTAGTCCTGGTGTAGCCCTGTTGTAGTCCTGGTGTAGTCCTGGTGTAGTCCTGGTGTAGCCCTGTTGTAGTCCTGGTGTAGCCCTGTTCTAGCCCTGGTGTAGTCCTGGTGTAGCCCTGTTGTAGTCCTGGTGTAGCACTGATGTAGTCCTGGTGTAGCCCTGTTCTAGCCCTGGTGTAGTCCTGATGTAGTCCTGTTGTAGTCCTGGTGTAGTCCTGGTGTAGTCCTGGTGTAGCCCTGATGTAGCCCTGGGGTAGTCCTGTTCTAGCCCTGGTGTAGCCTTGTTGTAGCCCTGGTGTAGTCCTGGTGTAGTCCTGGTGTAGCCCTGTTGTAGTCCTGGTGTAGTCCTGGTGTAGTCCTGGTGTAGCCCTGTTGTAGTCCTGGTGTAGCCCTGTTCTAGCCCTGGTGTAGTCCTGGTGTAGCCCTGTTGTAGTCCTGGTGTAGCACTGATGTAGTCCTGGTGTAGCCCTGTTCTAGCCCTGGTGTAGTCCTGTTGTAGTCCTGTTGTAGTCCTGGTGTAGTCCTGGTGTAGTCCTGGTGTAGCCCTGTTGTAGTCCTGGTGTAGTCCTGGTGTAGCCCTGGTGTAGTCCTGGTGTAGTCCTGGTGTAGCCTTGTTGTAGCCCTGGTGTAGTCCTGGTGTAGTCCTGTTGTAGCCCTGGTGTAGTCCTGGTGTAGCCCTGTTGTAGTCCTGGTGTAGTCCTGGTGTAGCCTTGTTGTAGTCCTGGTGTAGTCCTGGTGTAGCCTTGTTGTAGTCCTGCTGTAGTCCTGGTGTAGCCCTGTTGTAGTCCTGGTGTAGTCCTGATGTAGTCCTGGTGTAACCCTGGTTTATTGTTTTGTAGTGGTTTGTTTAGTTCTGGTTAACCCAGAGGTAGACCAGGTCCTAGCAAGTGGGACTCATTACATAACTATTCAGGAACCCAAAAGACCTGGTTTTGTCCTGGTTCAAACACAGGGCAATGCTGTGGACACTTTAGACCTGGTTTAGTCCTGGTTTAGTCCTGGTTTAGTCCGGGATTAGTCCACAGAGCTGGTACTTGTTTGTGTCCAAAAGGCTCCAGAATATTATAATGTGAATAATTCATGAAACTTTTCTTTTTGACATGAGGAGGGGCGGAGCCTGGACAGATGATCATACCAGACGACTGCTGCAGCTGACCTTTGACCTCCAGGTCAATAATGCACATGCCCCTGGGACATTTTTTTTCAGGGACAGGTTTCAAAATATTATTCCAATAAATAATACTTTGTGTAGAAGAAAAAAAAGTGTGATGCATTTTCAAAATGGAGATATTTGTATTTTCACTAAAGCCAATTTTAAATGACATAAAACATGATTAAATACTGTGAGATTAGCAGTTGCCTTGATTGTGCACAACATAATCAGAATCAGAATCAGAATCTGAATAGGGTTTAGTGCCATTTGTCAGTGAACAAAATTCACAAACAGGAACTTGTTCTGGTGAACAAAGTACAAGAGTAGAACTACAGTTTGCTGCAATAAAAACACCCCAAATATATATATTGAGTACTTCCTCCACCTCTGCTTTTAGTTTGGGTCAAAGAACCAATAAGTCGCAATGAGGTGCAGCTGGACAGCAGCCCTTCTGTGACCACAACATGCTGCCACATATCTGCAGATGTCCCAGACCCCCACTCTCTGCCCCCTCCCTCTGCACCGAGGGTTTAGGACCGGCCCTCGGGGGAATCTGCAAACCCGGAGACTGCACTCACATGCCCCATCTCCTTCTTTATGGCTGTTCTCCTTCTGAGAGTGGGACGTGTGAGAGCAGGACGTGTGGGTGCGGGACGTGTGAGTGTGGGACGTGTGGGATATGCCTTCATAGTTCTGGGCCTGGGGGGTTTAGGACCAGAGTGTGTCCGTGCTCTGAGGCTGTGTTTAGGGATAATAAGCCTCCTCCTGCCCCCTCCTCCTTCTCCTCGTCCTCGCTGCACAGAACATGTCTTTGTATCATAGGTTTAGAGGTGAGAGGTCAAGCCCTTTGTGGGGACATCTCTGACCTCTGACCCCCCGGCGTTCTCACCTCCCTCCTCTGGTCTCGGACAGAACAGCAGAATGGACAGTCCATGTCACTAGTAACAATGGATTTGGACATATAACTTAAAGGTACGCTCTGTAACTTTTCTGGTGAAGGGTCCGCCACCTGCTTGTTGTTATTGCTTTACTCTGGAATGTTCCGCAGCATGGCATTACAATGATGCATCTCCAGGGAGAGGAGCAGGTGTGGCTAACGCCGGCTGCTCACTGGGGGACGTTTCTGCCAGATCTGAATCATGATTGGTCTCTTAATGAGTTGGAGGGGGCGTGGCCCGAGTAGAGCTTCTCCAAAGTGATCATTTGTCGGGACCCTCCGGGGCCAAGTTGATTCGGCGGCCTCAAAACCTCAAAACGACATGCCGCATGTGAAGAACTTTACAACAACCAATCAGAGCAGCCAGATACTCTTTGGCTATTGGATTGTCTTTGGAACCCAGCTCGTTCAACATATTAACTCTTTAAAACATCTCTAGTGTGTGTTCTGTAGATGTAACAAGTTATATAAGTTTGACTATTTGTTGGCTACTTTGTTGCAGTTTTACATCCTAGGTCAGCCTTTACTCCGTTTACAGAGAGGACTTTAAATGACTATTCTCAATGAGAGTTTATATTCCAGGAAAACAGTTTGTAAGGACATGTTCTTTCATCTGGTTGCCTCGTATCTTTGTGTATCTGTTTTCATTACGACCCGTGTTGATCACATGACACTTACGTGGTCCTTCGTTTGCAACAGATATTTCCTAAAAACGGCCAGTGTGTTGCTGTCTTCATGATTGAGTTGTTGAGGTCTACCCACTAACAGTGATAATGCATGTTTTTCAGGGTATTTCTTTGATATGTGGAACATTCCAGGTAAACCGAAGAAACCACTTGGATGAGTGAAACTTTTGTCCCTGTAGATTCCTCCAGAGGGCCCGACATTCTCAAACAGAACCGCGACAAAGGAATTCTAAATGTACGTTCATTCATGTCCACATCTTACCGCTTTTGTACCTTTTATGCCTTTGGATTGGTTTTGGGAGGAAATAGTTCGTCGTACAATGCAGACAGCTCGTAGAGGTCAAATCTTTTCTCAAACTTTTACAAGAGATCTTACATTTTGATGACGATTCTGAATCCCTTGTGCTAAGTAGATAATGCGTTTCTTTGCAGTGTGGGGTATTTCTTTGGCCCCCCACTGCAGGCACACTCCTCTGAGTGAGGGGGGGCGCTGCATGTAAGGGGGTCATTAGAGTGTACTGGCAGATTAACACTGCTTGCAAAGACGCAGACGGAGCCCAGACGGGATGAACATGGATCGGGTCGGGACCCGTCTTAAACCTGGTCAGCAGTTTGAATCTGGTTCAGAATCTCCCAGAAGTCTCAAGCGAGTCTGAAGTCTTCGACCTCAAGTCATGAGTCTAATTTACAGAACACAGCTCATAGTTTTCTAATTGACTACAATTGAATGAATGGTTCTTTTTATTTAAAAAGAAGAAGAAAGAAAGAAAGACATGTTCCTGTTTGGTTCTATAAACGAAAGCAGTGAAAGGTCCTTCTAACTATGAACTTTGCAGAAAAGAGTCTCCAAGTCACAGGTCTCCAAGTCAAGTCCCGAGCCCCTGGCCCTCAAGTCCATGGCCCTCAAGTCCCTGGCTC
The DNA here is from genome assembly GCF_026437365.1 of Eucyclogobius newberryi. Taxonomy (NCBI): domain Eukaryota; kingdom Metazoa; phylum Chordata; class Actinopteri; order Gobiiformes; family Gobiidae; genus Eucyclogobius; species Eucyclogobius newberryi. Next base: position 10,377,809 of record NW_027315735.1, read on the forward strand.
TCAAGTCTATGGCCCTCAAGTCCACATCAAATCTGGTCAAAGGGGTGTCTCCGGTCCGACTGGAGGCCCCTAACCTGCAAATAAACACACATTTCCGACATTGCCTCGCTCCTTTCTCCTCAGAAACACAGCGTGCATCTGCAGTTATCACTCATTCTGATTGTACTTGACTCTTTTTGCGGTGGCACATGACAGGGATCCTCAGGGACCCCTTTGTTACCTCAGGGGCCCCCGCTTCACCTGAGTTGGAACAGCCATCTCTTCCATCTAAAAGTTGAGCGAGTAACTTCCTCTGACAGCGCAGAGTAGGAGTGTGCATGGTTCCCTGTTGGAGGCGGCTCCCACAGAAGCGAGGGGGCCGGATCCGCCTGTGCACACATCAAAGTGCGGGGACGGTTCTGATGAATATGGATGCAGGGCCCGTTTGAATATCAGCCCACTTTTCCTGATTCAAGCCCAAAACAATGCTGACCTCCTTCTGCAGCGTCGGAGCAGCGTCGGAGCAGCACGGAGCGGCTGGCACACTCATCGCTCCATCATTAGCTTTTCAAAACATTTCTGATATGAAGAGTTCCACATCCGCACATCTACAGGGAGATGTCTGCACGCTTTGAATGAGGACAACTGTGCATGAGTAAGCAAAAGAGACAGTGTCTTGAATGTACTTTTTACCTGACCTTTGTCAGTGTATATATAAACTAAATTTACAGTTTAGTCAGACAGAGAGCAAAAGCTATCTATGCAAATGGACAGGTTGTTGACATGATTATTAAGTGAGGTTTAAGGTGTTTAAGAAGTGTTTATGAGTCCAAAGAAGAGGGAAAGAAACTGTTCTTGTGGTAGGAGGTAGGTCCTAGAGACCTACAGGTCCTACAAAGATGGAAGTATGCAGTCGATCACCTTCTCAGCAGAGGGTACAATGCGCTGTAGTCTCTGTTTGCCCCCGGCTGGGGCTCCGGCGTACCACAAGGTGATGGATCCTTAAAGATCCTTCACATTTAGTCTTTCTCCTTCTCCAGAGCGCAAAATGTTTGGTGTCACTTTGATCTTTGATCCAGGAAGTCATACATCAGTGCTTTAGGCTCATTCCACTCCATCTGTCCTTGGAGTCCCATTGGATAGTGGCGTTACACGCTCAGAAATACACAAGGAATTGCTAATTTCTGTGTAGTCCTTTCGTTTAAATAGCAGTGCTTAGATGCTCAAATGCTAAACTCGGAACTCAATGCTATATAAACCTAGATGTTAAGACTGGGTAGGTGTTTGCCATCTGTGTGTTTTGTGCTGCGGTCAGCAATCACTCACAAAGCTGTTGTATGTTGGGTCATTAGTGGCAGATTAACACTGCTGTGATTAACTGAAAACAGTGACACAGCGTTTGAAAAGACGCAGACAGAGCACAGCCCAGATTAACTCGTCTCCTTTCAGACAGGACAGAAAAAGTGCAGGTCAGGACCACGGTGCAACGACCTGAGAGAGGCATTATGTAGGACTTTAGATTCAAACTCAGGCTTGTACCAGCTGCCTCCTAAAGAATGTACCGGCCCGTAAACTCAAAGTGAGGTGCTCGTGAACATCTCCACACGCTCAGGCAGGATGCGTGTCCCGTCAGCTTGTTGTCATGTAAACCATAAACCATAAACATTCTATGATGTAAACGGCTAACTTCTGCAGCTGCTTTCAGAGACATCATGATTATACTCATCATACTGTTTAAAAGATGGATCCTGCAGTCAGCGCAAACACCTGCATCCGTCAAGTCTCAAATGCCCACACAGACTCCACGTGAGCCTTAAAAGAGAGCAGAGCGTTATGAGGCCAACCATAGACTGCACAGTACTCATAGAACGACAGTTATGTTGGCGTTTTAGTGGCAGAACAAGCATATTCTGACCTCTCCTCCGCTCCTCTCCTCACTTTCATTAATGAGTGTGACTTTGGGTTGGACTTGTGCCAAGAATGTACGCCCTAAACTGTTTAGTGCGTCACAACAGACCCCGGCTTTCACTTGACTAACCAAAACAGTTTAGGAACTCTAATCCTCAGCGCTTCTACCAGACTGTACGGTTTAGGCTGACCAGGCTAGCAGACCAGAGCGACGCTGATTCAAATACCAACCGTTAACTCTGTGTCTGAGGTCATCTTAGCTCCAGGACACAGGGGCAGTTTGTGTTCCCACAGGGGCCGACAGGAGCTGCTGCCTGGGCCCCAAACACCCACAGTCTGCCCCGAAATGGTCACGTCTCCAGCCAATGTAAACAGCAGTTGTTTCAGTGATTCACTCGTCGTTGGCTAAGCTCTGCACACTCTAAACCTGGACCTAAAGGCTTTTCTCTTTGTGAATATATTTCTCATGAACTCACTGGTACGGGCAGAAAAAACGGTTCTGATTTTCTTGGAAGACAACGAGCGAGACGAAGAAAAAAAGCAGATGGAAAATGGTTGTTGAGTGGAATTCCAGAGTGGAGCAGCAGAGAGGGGGAGGAGGGAGACGGAGAAATATTTATTTTGGAAAGTGCAGCGTGCCCCCCCCTCCCTCCCTCCCTCCCTCCCCGCCCTCCCTCACACACACACACACGCACGCACACACACACACACACACGCACGCACGCACACACACACATACACACACACACACACAGCGGCACCCTCCTCTCACCGTCCAGCTGGTGTCCCATAACCCAAAAGGAGCCCTCCACATCAGCTGAAAGTCGACACCGTCCCGCAGCCCGCTCAGACCAGACAATGGGGTCTTTTATGGCACCAATAAGTTCGTCCCTTCTGTCTGTCCGTGTCGAACAATAAATTTCTAATTATTTAAAGCTGATTGTGACGGTCCCATAAACCTGAAAAACAGAACTAGTTATTTCCCTTTCAAGCTGTCCAAAGTTATTCCTCACTTACCGAATTATTCACCACGATGAATTTGCGCTTTTCACAACTTTCAGAGGCCAGAGTGAGTTTTTTGCTATCACAGTGAAGCAAACATTAACATGCTAATGCTAATTCAATGCAGACAGCGCACAGCAGTCTGAGTCTGACCATGAGAGCTGCTTTTACAATATATCTGTGCTTTATTACATAAAAATGTATTTGACATCACCATCCCTCTGGATTTCAGGCATATGTACTTGGGCCTCAGGACTCCTGCCATGGACACATAAAGTGACCTCTGGAGCCTCCTCCTGGCAGCAGCAAAAAAGGCCTCACAAAAAGAGGGACGACACAAAATGCACAGACAATCAAGGACTAGATTGATTTGATTTGTCCCATTTGGTCCACAGTCCCCTTGACTGTGGACCAAATGGGACGATTGGTTTGTCTGTGCCTTGGTTTTCTCTTCTGTTTGGTTAGATGTCTACTGATTTTCATTTGTATCCATTGTTTTCTCTCTGATCTTGTTCTGTTCTGTTTGTTTTATCCTGTGTTTGACGCCCAGCAGAAGTGAAGTGGCCCCTGAGGCAAGCGCAGCGTGGAACTAAAGAAATGTATAGACAAAGTGCTCTGTGCTGACCTCGCTTATACTTTTGATCGTTTTTATTGGGGAAACATTCAGATATTTAGACTCACACTGTTGGTGGGGAACGGCCCTTAGGAGATGGTCAGGGGCCGATGTGCCAGTGATGACACGGGGGGAGGACGTGTGTGTTTTATGACTTATGCTTTAGTGGAAATGGATAAATGTGAAGCTCCGATGACTCCATGTCCTCCCTTCTCTCTCTCTCTCTTTCTTCCATCGTTTCAGCTGTGTTTACTGCCTCTCCACAGATCTGACCTGTAGCTTGACCTAGTGGCCTCACCTGTTGTCTCCATGGAGATAGGTGCGTTTACTTCACTCTGGGGGACTTTCTAGGCAAAGTAATGAGACAACGTGGAGACCAGCAGGTGAAGGACTCTCAAGGACATCCATGTTGTTTTCTCCGTCATGTCCGTACGCCCGGTCTGAGGTCATCTGTGAGTCCAAAGGGGTCAGCTGCGTCTGCTCCTCACTTTTGTGCAGCTGTAGGAGGAGTGTCCAGCAGGAGCTGCTCATTCTTCAAACAAAGCAGCCAAATGAAATGCAAATGTGAGCCCAGAGGAGGAGCTGTGTTTGGGCTGAAAGTGGAGCTCTGTCTGCAGAGATCAGCCAGCCTTGGATTATGGCCACATTTCCAAAGCCCCCCCCCCCTCTCTTTCTCTCTCTCTCTTTCTGCCTCCTCACCTCCCTCATTGGCTTTGTCTCTTCTTCTTAACTTCAGACTGATTGTCAAAGGTCCTGTTGTTTTATTTCCTGGAGTAAAGTTTTGATGAATCCTCCTCCGCTGACCTCGCTCTTTCGCTAATATCGAGAGCACGTTGCGCAATGACTTATTATTTATACAGAAAACAACGTGTAATCTGTGTATTTATCAGTAAAACTCACAGATAAACCACTACATGCCTTCTCCCTTTCGCAATTGGGAATGTGAATCCTTTCAAATCTGCCAAAAAGCTATTGCCTGGTCGACCAACACACCATCGCCCGGTCATTCGACTGGACGCCTCCAGCCCTCGTCTCCTTCGGTCCTCCAGGAGCTTGGTCCAGGGCCACATCAGGTCTGGGACTCTTCTCCAGAACCTCAGGAGCTTAAAGGGGTGGAGCCTGGGGCCCAGGTCAAGGCTGTAGAAGAGGACTTTGCCTGTTTTGGGTTCACACTCTGCACAGAAAAGCCCGGGAGTCGAACCCACAACCGTCTTGCTGTGAGGTGAGCGTGCTCGGCCACTTCAGGCTGAGAGTGGGAGTGTCCCACCACAGAGGAGGCTCATTCTGGGAGATCAGCCATGTTTTGATTAGTTGCACATTTCTGCTCTCTCTCCTCCTCCCCCTCTACTGGCCTCTTCCTCTCCTCCTTTCTTTCTCCCCTCTCTCTCTCTCTCTCTCTCTCTCTCTCTCTCTCTCTCTCATTTCTCTTTCAGCTCTCTCTCCCCTCTTTACTCTCACTTTTCCCTGTATGCTTCCCTCCCTCTGTCTTCAGACTCTCTCTTTCTTTTTATCTTCCTTCTAATCTCTTCTTCTGATCCATACCCTGATTCACTCTCTCTTCCCTCTCTTTCTCTTCCCTATTCATCTTTTCCCCCCCTCTCTCTTTCTCTCTCTCTCATCTCTGTCTCTCTTTCCGCTCCCTCCTTCTTCCTTCTCCTCTTTCTCTCTTTTCTATATTCTGCTATCCCCTCTCTCTCACTTTCTCTCTCTCTTCTCTGTTTCTGCTAGCCTTTGTCTCTATTGGCTTCATCTCTCTCTCTCTCTCTCCCCTCATCTTCCATTTCTACACTTTATGCTTCTCCTCCACTGCTTTTATCTCTCTCTCTCCCTCTTTTCCTCTTTTCCGTTCCACTCTGTCCATCCCTCTGAGTCATATTTGGAGCCACAGTCTTGGATTAGTCCTGAAACACAGCAAAGTGAAGAGGACGAGCTTATAGACTGGAATACCATACTGAGCACGAGGGGGCCGGGAGACGCAAAAGAAAGAGAGGGGGAGAGAGGGGAGGAGGAGGAGGAGAGGGGGAGAGGAGGAGAGGGAGAGGAGGAGGAGGAGGAGAGGGAGAGGAGGGGGAGAAGAGGAGAGGGAAGAGGCAAGGAGGAGGAGAGGAGGCTGCAGTTTGAGTCTTCTCCTTTGGGGACAGTGCAGAGGCAAATGCTGGTTTAGGAACAGGCTGGTCCCACGGCTCAGGAGCTACAGGAGAGTGTCACGAGTCAGATCTGTACAAAATTAAATACAAACGCTTTCCAGACACAAAAAAATATATAAAAATCTCAATTCAAACCAATTAAAGCATAAATAATATGTTTAAAATGACTTATTTATGACTTCTTGTTCAGTTTAGGATTATTCAAGCTCAAGCATGAGAAATATCGGCCCATGAGGGAATGAGCTCAGAGCTGGTCAGAGACAGAAGGACGGGGCCCTCTGCAGATGCTGCAGGGGTCAGAGGTCATCTGGCCCTCAGGCTGGAGCCAGTCACTCAAACGGGGCCCGGGGCCTCACCACAGCGTTCCCACACATTATCAGCGCTGATCATTGATTTGATTTGAGATCTTGTGTCATGTGAAGCATCATGGATCTGTTCTAGAGCCATCGCCGTGTTCTAGAGCCATCATCATGTTCTAGACCAGGGGTTCTTAACCTTTTTTCTCCAATTCCCCACTTTTTAGTGAGCCAACTCTCCATTTCTCACCACAGCATCGGTCTTTGACAAATTCGATTTTAACCCATGCAGTGCTTAGTATGTAAATATACGCTTTGCTTTTTTGGGCATTTTTACGGCCCTTAAAGGCGTAATGGACGATTTTTTTGGCGCCAAATCTGACTGTTCGAGCTGACTCAGAAGAGACTGAAATCTACGGAAGACGAGAGATGCGATCCGTTGCGCTAATAAACAAACGCACGTGTGTGTTTTATCAGTCCGCACGGGGGAGTGAGCATGCGCACTTCTGCCTGAGTTCTCAAATCGCCCAAATCGTCCATAACGCCTTTAATTTTTGTTTGCATATATTTTATTTGCATAACAGTTATCACATAGAAATAAAATACATATGAAAAGATTCATTATGTTTTTTTCTCAATTTATTTGGCCCATAAAAAACATACAAAAAAATGCAACACTAGACTCACACAGGTTAATGAGACTTTTGCATTTGTTTTGCCTTGACAAGTGCAACATGTTCAGTTCCACTTTTGAAATGGCCCAGTGCAAATCAGATTCAAGGTCAATCAGGCGGTTTCGCGATTTGGTTTTTATCTCAACCATGCTCGAAAACGCCGATTCGCACAGGTAAGTGGAGGGAAATGCAACCAGTAGTGTGAGCGCGGCCACAGCAACGAGTCATGCACCAGGTCAAGAAACTGCTCATCGATGTCTTCTGCTTCCTTCGGGAAGTTGTCAACTCGAAAGCTGAAGGGATCCCTCGTGAACTCCATCATTGGGTTGTCGCTTTTCCGGAAAATAGTGCTGAAACTCGTCCAGCAGCCTGTTGAGGTGGATGATGGCTTCGTTCTTGAGAACCTCGCTGACGCCACGAGCAGTCTCGCTGATTTGCGGTAACGTTGGAAAAGCCGTTGCGCTGCGGCCAGTCTCGAACTTGCCTCGCCACAACTCAAGTTTTGTGAGTGAGTTTGCGGGAAACCGCTGTGGACATTTCTAACCCAACAGTGTTGTCACTTTTACCCAAACAGGACTTACAATACCTCATATAGTGGTTGTTTTTGTTATTAAAACGTGTGATTTGAAATTTGGTTGAAAATTTAGAAAAAAAAATTGAAATTGATATTGAAATTAGTGAAATTTTGAAGCAGTGGTTCTTCTGTCCGATCGGTCATTCCCCACTTGGCAACTCCGCCATTCCCCACCAGTGGAGAATTCCCCACAGGTTGTTGTTGTTTTATGGCGGTTGGCATCCAAGTGTTGCATTACCGCCAGACTTTATTCCTCCCCACAGGTTATAGACTATGTTCTAGACCCATCGCTATGTTCTCGAGCCATTGCCATGTTCTAGAGCCATCGCCATGTTCTAGAGCCATCGCCATGTTCTAGAGCAGGGGTGTCAAACTCATTTGGGCCGCGGGCCGAATTTCGACGCTCAGGCTGGGTCATTAAAAATATAAGAAACAAATAGCTTTACATAGCCTACGCTGTTTTGAAGCAATTACTGGATCGATAAAAAAAAATTACAAAACGTTTGTTCTCATACTAAATGATAACTGAAATGTATTTATTAAAACAAGTGTAATTTCACCAATACTGTAGTTAAGTTTATGTGCACAACTTCAGAGATGATCTACAGTTCTACAGAGATAAACATTGACTTTATAACAAAATAAACTTCTCAAGATCTAAAAAAAACTTTTAAATGTACTAATATTTCCACGTGTGTGTAGTTCTCTGTTCACCTGAACTGACACACCACTAAACTTCTGCTCAAAAGTGCTTAAAGTGCACTTCTCCCTCGGCAGCTCACACAGCAGTGCAGCAGAGCCCCGTTGTGGGACGCGTAGTTTTAGCGATAAAAACGGTTACGGATGTAACTACGGTTCTATGAATCGATTTAAAATATATTATATTCTTTTAAATATACATTTGAAATGTTCGGCGGGCCGGATTAAAACGTCTGGCGGGCCGGATTTGGCCCACGGGCCAGAGTTTGACACCTATGTTCTAGAGCCATCGCCATGTTTAGAGTCCCGGAGAGGCGAACGAAACGGACCTTAATATTCTTTCAATCATGAATTGGATTTATTGTTAATACTTTCAACTCTTTCTCTGATGTGTTCATAAAGTCATCGTTTCATCTCCAGTGACAAATAACAGAATCAAGTGTTAAACGGCCTATGTCATATTTGTCTGCTACACAACATGGCGACTCTAACAGATGTCTCCATGGCAACTGAAAAACACATTTCAACTATTAAATCAAAAAAGAGTTTTTCCATTTTCCTGAAATCCGTGAAAAATGACAAACTCATTTTAAAATCCGATGTTAGAAGTGTTTAAAGCAGCATAGAGAGGGAGAGAGAGAAGGAGAGAGAGGGAGAGAGAGGGGAGAGAGAGAAGGAGAGAGAGAGAGAGAGAGAAGGAGAGAGAGGGAGAGAGAGGGGAGAGAGAGAAGGAGAGAGAGGGGAGAGAGAGGGAGAGAGAGAAGGAGAGAGAGGGAGAGAGAGGGGAGAGAGAGAAGGAGAGAGAGGGAGAGAGAGGGGAGAGAGAGAAGGAGAGAGAGGGGAGAGAGAGGGAGAGAGAGAAGGAGAGAGAGGGAGAGAGAGAGAAGGAGAGGGAGAGAGAAAAGGAGAGAGAGGGAGAGAGGGAGAGAGAGAAGGAGAGAGGGAGAGAGAGAGAAGGAGAGGGAGAGAGAAAAGGAGAGAGAGGGAGAGAGAAGGAGAGAGAGGGAGAGAGAGAAGGAGAGAGAGGGAGAGAGAGAGAAGGAGAGGGAGAGAGAAAAGGAGAGAGAGGGAGAGAGAAGGAGAGAGAGGGAGAGAGAGAAGGAGAGAGAGGGAGAGAGAGAGAAGGAGAGTGAGAGAGAAGGAGAGAGAGAAGGAGAGAGAGGGAGAGAGAAGGAGAGAGAGGGAGAGAGAAAAGGAGAGAGAGAAGGAGAGAGGAGAGAGAAAAGGAGAGAGAGAAAGGAGAGAGAGAGAAGGAGAGAGAATGAGAGAGAATGAGAGAGAGGGAGAGAGAGGGAGAGCGAGAAGGAAAGAGAGAAGGAGAGAGAATGAGAGAGGAGAGAGAATGAGAGAGAGGGAGAGAGAGAAGGAAAGAGAATGAGAGAGAGGGAGAGAGAATGAGAGAGAGGGAGAGCGAGAAGGAGAGAGAGAAGGAGAGATAATGAGAAAGAGGGAGAGAGAGAAGGAGAGAGAATGAGAGAGAAGGAGAGAGAATGAGAGAGAGGGAGAGCGAGAAGGAGAGAGAGAAGGAGAGAGAATGAGAGAGAGGGAGAGAGAGAATGAGAGAGAAGGTGAGAGAGAAGGAAAGAGAATGAGAGAGAGGGAGAGAGAGAGAAGGAGAGAGAATGAGAGAGAAGGAGAGAGAATGAGAGAGAGGGAGAGAGAGAAGGAAAGAGAATGAGAGAGAGGGAGAGAGAGAGAAGGAGAGAGAATGAGAGAGAGGGAGAGAGAAAAGGAGAGAGAGAAGGAAAGAGAATGAGAGAGAGAAGGAGAGAGAAGGAGAGAGAAAATGAGAGAGAGAATGGGAGAGAGAAGGAGAGAGAAAAGGAGAGAGAGAAGGAGAGAGAGAGGAGAGGAAGAGAGAGAGGAGAGAGAAGGAGAGAGAAGGAGAGAGAATGAGAGAGAGGGAGAGAGAGGAGAGGGAGAGAAGGAGAGGGAGAGAGAGAGGAGAGAGAGAAGGATTGGGAGAGAGAGAGGAGAGAGAAGGAGAGAGAGAAGGATTGGGAGAGAGAGAGGAGAGAGAAGGAGAGAGAGAAGGATTGGGAGAGAGAGGAGAGCGAGAGAAGGAGAGAGAATGAGAGAGAGGAAGAGAGAGAAGGAGAGAGAGAGAAGGAGAGGGAGAGAGAGAGGAGAGAGAGAAGGATTGGGAGAGAGAGGAGAGCGAGAGAAGGAGAGAGAATGAGAGAGAGGAGAGGGAACAGGAGGAAAGAAACAAAGAGAGGGAGCGATGAGCGGGAGGGAGGGAGAGAAACAAAGAGAGGGAGGTAGGGAGAGGGAGAGGTGCAGTTTTAATAATATTTTCTATTTTTAGCCCTGCTCCAGTTTGAACTCATTTCTAAACCCAAACAGAGAGAAGCCAATCAGAGCTGGTCCTCAGGGCCTCACCCGCTGCCTCACCCACTCCCATCACCTCCCTCCCATCACCTCCCTCCCATGTTTCTCCACGCTCCCTCACCCGCTGCCTCACCCACTCCCATCACCTCCCTCCCATGTTTCTCCACGCTCCCTCACCAGCCTCACCTGCTTCTCTCCACCTACTTCTTTAGCTCCCTCACCCTCTCCTTCACCTCCCTCACACACTACTTTACTCTCTCCTTCGGCTCCTTCACAGCAGTTTCAGAAGCTCTGTCGTTCTGAAACTGCTGTCTGATGGTCTGAAGGTCTGAAAGTCTGAAGGTCTGAAGGTCTGAAAGTCTGATGGTCTGAAGGTCTGAAAGTCTGAAGGTCTGAAGTTCTGAAAGTCTGAAGGTCTGAAGGTCTGAAGGTCTGAAAGTCTGAAGGTCTGAAGGTCTGAAAGTCTGAAGGTCTGAAGGTCTGAAAGTCTGAAAGTCTGAAGTTCTGAAAGTCTGAAGGTCTGAAGGTCTGAAGTTCTGAAAGTCTGAAGGTCTGAAGGTCTGAAGGTCTGAAAGTCTGAAGGTCTGAAGGTCTGAAGGTCTGAAGGTCTGAAGGTCTGAAAGTCTGAAAGTCTGAAGGTCTGAAGGTCTGAAGGTCTGAAGGTCTGAAAGTCTGAAGGTCTGAAGGTCTGAAGGTCTGAAGGTCTGAAGGTCTGAAAGTCTGAAGGTCTGAAAGTCTGAAAGTCTGAAGGTCTGAAAGTCTGAAGGTCTGAAGGTCTGAAGGTCTGAAAGTCTGAAGGTCTGAAGGTCTGAAGGTCTGAAAGTCTGAAGGTCTGAAGGTCTGAAGGTCTGAAGGTCTGAAAGTCTGAAGGTCTGAAGGTCTGAAG